>NC_052048.2:72633239-72953635 GCF_903992535.2 Arvicola amphibius | reverse complement strand
TGAGTAGTACTCTAATATGTATATATTCCACACTTTCTTCATCCATTCTTCCACTGAAGGGCATCTAGGTTGTTTCCAGATTCTGGCTATTACAAATAATGCTGCTATAAACATAGTTGAACAAATGCTTTTGTAATATGATTGGACATCTTTTGGGTAAATTCCCAAGAGTGTGATTGCTGTGTCCTGGGGTAGGTTGATCCCGAATTTCCTGAGAAACCGCCACACTGCTTTCCAAAGTGGTTGCACAAGTTTGCATTCCCACCAGCAATGGATGAGTGTACTCCTTACTCCACAACCTCTCCAGCAAAGGCTATCATTGGTGGTTTTTTTTTTTTCCTTTTTCTCATGGTTTATTTTTTTTATATTTAAAAATTTCCATCTCCTTCCCTCCTCCTCCCCCCTCCCTCCCCTCCTTCTCCCCCTTCTCTCCCCTCCTTCTCCCCCTTCCCTCCCCTCCCCTCCACCTATACCTCCCCTCCCTCCCTCTCAAGGCCAAGGAGCCATCAGGGTTCCCCACTCTATGCTAAGACCAAGGTCCTCCCAACTCCCCCCAGGTCCAGGAAGGTGATCGTCCAAGCTGAGAAGGCTCCCACAGAGCCCGTCCATGAAGAACAATCAGAGCCCAGAGCCATTGTCCTTTGCTTCTCAGTCAGCCCCCGCTGTTGGCCACACTCAGAGAGACGGGTTTGGTCGCATGATCCATCAGTCCCATTCCAACTGGAGTTGGTGATCTCCCATTAGTTCTGTCCCACCGTTTCCATGAGTGAACGCACCCCTCTCGTTCCTGACTTTCTCCCTCATGTTCTCGCTCCTTCTGCTCCTCATCGGGACCTTGGGAGCTCAGTCCAGTGCTCCAATGTGGGGCTCAGTCACCTTCCCCATCTGTCGCCAGCTGGAGGTTCCCTCACGGTCCTGACTTTCTTTCTCATGTTCTCTCTCCTTCTGCTCCTCATCAGGACCTTGGGAGCTCAGTCCGGTGCTCCAAGGTGGGGCTCTGTCATTTTCTTCATCTATCGTCAGGTGGAGATTCTATGGTGATATGCAAGAAATTCATCAGTATGGCTATAGGAACTGGCCTTTTCAGGCTCCCTCTCCTCAGCTGCCCAAGGAACTAACTGGGGGCGTCTCCCTGGACACCTGGGAACCCCTCTAGGGTCAAGTCTCTTGACAACCCTCAGGTAGCTCCTTAAATTAAGATATATGCTTCCCTGCTCTCATATCCACCCTTCCTATATCCCAAGCACCCCATTCCTCCGAGCTCCCCCCGCTCTCCCCTTCACACTTTTCTCTCCCCATCTTCCCTTGACCCAGTCTTGCCCAACCCTCAAGTTCCCAATTTTGCCTGGCGATCGTGTCTACTTCCAATATCCAGGAGGATTACTATATCTTTTTTGGGAGTTCACCTTCTTATTATCTTCTCAAGGATCCCAAACTTATAGGCTCGATGTCCTTTAATCATGGCTAGAAACCGAATATGAGTGAGTACATCCCATGTTCATCTTTATGGGTCTGGGTTACCTCACTCAGAATAGTGTTTTCTATTTCCATCCATTTGCCTGCAAAATTCAAGATGTCATTGTTTTTTACCGCTGAGTAGTATTCTAGCATGTATATATTCCACAGTTTCTTCATCCATTCTTCCACTGAAGGGCATCTAGGCTGTCTCCAGGATCTGGCTATTACAAATAATGCTGCTATGAACATAGATGAGCATATGCTTTTGTTGTATGATTGGGCATCTCTTGGGTAGATTCCCAATAGTGGAATTGCTGGGTCCTGGGGTAGGTTGATCCCGAATTTCCTCAATATTAATTTGAACACATTGAGCTTGATAGAGGAGAAAGTGGGAAGTACTCTACAACAAATGGGCACAGGGAACCGTTTCCTATGCATAACCCCAGCTGCACAGACTTTAAGGGCAACATTGAATAAATGGGACCTCCTGAAGTTGAGCAGCTTCTGTAAAGCAAAGGACATTGTCACTAAGACACAAAGGCAGCCTACTGACTGGGAAAAGATCTTCACCAACCCTGCAACTGACAAAGGTCTGATCTCTAAAATATATAAGGAACTCAAGAGACTAGACGGTAAAATGCCAATTAACCCAATTAAAAAATGGGGCGCTGAACTGAACAGAGAATTCTCAACAGAAGAAGTTCGAATGGCCAAAAGACACTTAAGGTCATGCTCAACCTCCCTAGCTATCAGGGAAATACAAATCAAAACAACTTTGAGATATCATCTTACACCTGTCAGATTGGCTAAAATCCAAAACACCAATAATAACCTTTGCTGGAGAGGTTGTGGGGTAAGGGGCACACTCATCCATTGCTGGTGGGAATGCAAACTTGTGCAACCACTTTGGAAAGCAGTGTGGCGGTTTCTCAGGAAATCATTGGTGTTTTTTATTTTAGCCAATCTGACAGGTGTAAAATGGTATCTCAAAGTTGTTTTGATTTGCATTTCCCTGATTGCTAAGGAGGTTGAGCATGCCCTTAAGTGTCTTTTGGCCATTAGAAATTCTTCTGTTGAGAATTCTCTGTTCAGTTCAGTGCCCCATTTTTTAATTGGGTTAATTCCAAAGAAAAACATATAGTTCTCCTCCTGGATATTGGAAGTAGACAAGATTGCCAGGCAAAAAAATGGGAACTTGGGGTGGGTTGGGATGGGGGGATGGCGCGATGGGGAGAGAAAAGTGTGAAGTGGAGGATGGGGAGAGCTTGGGGGAATAGGATGGTTGGGATATAGGAAGGGTGGATGTGGGAACAGGGAATTATATATCTTAATTAAGGGAGCCATTCTAGGGTTGGCAGAGACTTGAATCTAGAGGGGTTCCCATGTGTCCAGGAAGATGCCCCCAGCTAATTCCTTGGACAGCTGAGGAGAGGGAGCCAGAAATGTCCAGATTCTATTGCCATACTTATGAATATCTTGTATATCACCATAGAACCTTCACCTGGCATTGGATGGAGAAAATGACAGAGCCCCACATTGGAGCACCGTCTGAACTCCCAAGGTCCTAATGAGGAGCAAAAGGAGGGAGATCATGAGCAAGGAAGTCAGGACCCTGAGGGGTCCATTCACCCATTGAGACGGTCGAACAGAACTAACGGGAGATCACCAAGTCCAGTTGGAATGGGACGGATGGAACAGGGGACCAAACCCGACTCTCTGAATGTGGCTGACGGTGGAGGAGGACTGAGAAACCAAGGACAACGGCGATGGGCTTGAACTCTACAGCATGGAGGGGCTCACTGTGAGCCTTATCAGTTTGGTTGCTCACTTTCCTGGACTTAGGGGGAGTGGAGAGGACCTTGGACTTAACATAGTGAAGGGAACCTTGATGGCTTTTTGGTCTGGAGAGGGAGGGAGTGGGAGGTATGGGTGGAAGGGAAGGGAGGGAAAGGGGAGGAGGAGGGGAGGAGATAGAAATTTTTAATAAAAAATAGTTATCAGCAAAATTTTTATCTAGCATTTTTTAAATCCTTTGTATTTGTCCAACATTACCAGAAGCATGCTTTAATTTTTCCCCCTGAAAATTATTTTTGTATTCTCTCCTAACATCTGGAATATTGTTTCTAATTTTTTTCATGTTTGAAAGGGGTTTATGCATCACTGGTATAGATTTCACTATGCAGGCTTCTCTCATAACATTTTTAAAAGATTTAGTAAGAATACAGTCTCACAGCAAATAGTCACATTAATTGTATTGATCTCTGTACTTTTCCAAAGGAATGTCAATAGCGACTTCTTATAAGTTGTTTACAAATCTTATTTTTTCTAGTTCTTATATTGTTTAACTATTTTATTTGCTTCTTTAAAAAGCAGAACCTATTCAACTTGATGTGAAATGTGACTTTAACTTTAGCCTTTCTTTAATTTTGGCTGTAATTTCCTTTAAACAAACACACACAGAGAAAGAGAGAAAAAGAAGCAGAGAGAGAGAGAAAGAGAGAGAGAGAGAGAGAGAGAGAGAGAGAGAGAGAGACAGATACACAGACAAAGTATTGAAACATTGAGAAATCTTTTTACTACATGTTTTATTTTGGAGAAATCTTAATTTCATGTTTGAAATTTCATTTTTGATTTTGAGTTGGCATATAAGAATTCATTCTGTTGAAGATGCACTGTTATTTGTACATGACTGTTTGATTTTCCCAATATAATTTTCTAAATAGCTTTTAATGCTTCATGAACTCATTTTTTCTTTCTGTATTATTAATTAAGGCTGGAAAGAAGTGGAAAAATATGCTTGTTGAACAGTTCTGACAACCTGAGTATCATCCTCAGAACCAAAACTATGGGAGGAGAGAAAGAATACCTGAAAGTCATTCTCGAATATCCATATGTATACAAACATACACACAACAACAATAAATGCTTAATAACAGTATTTTGTTACATCACAAAGTGAAGTTTGTTTCTTAAGTTTAGTTGGTTTAATAGTAATGGCCCTCCAAAGGGAGTGGCACCATTGGGAGATATGGCCTTGTTTAAGTAGATATGGCCTTTTTGAAGGAAGTGTGTCACTGTGGTTATGAACTTTGAGGCCACTTGTTAAGTTTCCCTCAGTGTGATACTCAGTGTACTTTCTGCTGTCTTCAAGATATAGGACTGTCGAATATAACAGCAACAGTAAAAGCACCATGTCTGCCTGCACTCCACCATGACTCACAATAATGTCAATAGACTGAAATTTTGAACGGTAACTACCAAATTAAATGTTTTTCTTTATAGTGTATGCTATGGTCTTGGTGTCTCTTTACAACAATAGAAACCCTAACTAAGACAGAAGTTGGTACCAGGGACTGGAATATTTCTGTGATAGGCCTGAAAAGTTTTATTTTTTGGTTGGAGGAATTTAGAATGTGGCACTTTGGAAAGAAGAAGAATCTTCTAAGCACTGTTTAATGGTCCAGACTATTCAGATCATGGAAAATAGGAGTGATGAGTGTGATTTGATCAACTGTGGGGGCCTTGCCCAAGATGTTACAGGGGAGAAGAATGCTAATATATGGCATAGAGGTTGTTCTTGTGATGTTTTAGTAAAGAATGAGATTGCTTTTTGCCATTGTCTAAAGAGTCTGCCTAAAGGTTAAGTGAAGAGTTTTGGATTAATTCTGTTGGCAAAAGAGATCTCAAAGCAGCCTAGTATAGATCTAATCAGGTGGTCTTTAGTGTTAACATTGATGAAGATCTATAATGAAAAAGAGTACGCTGCAAATAAAAATATAAAAGCATTTGTTCAACTATGTTTATAGCAGCATTATTTGTAATAGCCAGAATCTGGAAACAACCTAGATGCCCTTCAATGGAAGAATGGATGAAGAAAGTGTGGAATATATACATATTAGAGTACTACTTGGCAGTAAAAAACAATGACATCTTCAATTTTGCGTGCAAATGGATGGAAATAGAAAACACCATCCTGAGTGAGGTAACCCAGGCCCAAAAAGATGAACATGGGATGTACTCACTCATAATTGGTTTCTAGCCATAAATAAAGGACATCGAGCCTATAATTCATAAAAAAAAAATCCTAGAGAAGATATATAAGAAGGTGAATCCAAAGAAAAACCTATAGTTATCCTCCTGGATATTGGAAGTAGACAAGATTGCCGGACAAAAAATGGGAACTTGGGACTGGGGTGGGATGGGGGGATGGGAGTATGGGGAGAGGAAAGTGTGAAGTGGAGGATGGGAAGAGCTTTGGGGAATAGGATGGTTGGGATATAGGAAGGGTGGATATGGGAACAAGGAATTATATATCTTAATTAAGGGAGCCATTCTAGGGTTGGCAGAGACTTGGCTCTAGAGGGGTTCCCAGGTATCCAGGAAGACGCCCCCAGCTAGTTCCTTGGACAGCTGAGGAGAGGGTGCCAGAAATGTCCAGATCCTATTGCCATACTCATGAATATCTTGCATATCACCATAGAACCTTCACCTGGCATTGGATGGAGAAAATGACAGAGCCCCACATAGAAGCACCGGATTGAGCTCCCAAGGTCCTGATGAGGAGCAAAAGGAGGGAGATCATGAGCAAGGAAGTCAGGACCATGAGGAGTGCGTTTACCCATTGAGACGGTGGGACAGATCTAACGGGAGACCACCAAGTCCAGTTGGAATGGGACTGATGGAACAGGGGACCAAACCGGACTCTCTGAATGTGGCTGACGGTGGAGGAGGACTGAGAAACCAAGGACAACGGCAATGAGCATGAACTCTACAGCATGGACAGGCTCACTGTGAGCCTTATCAGTTTGGTTGCTCACCTTCCTGGACTTAGGGGGAGCTGGGAGAACCTTGGACTTAACATAGTGAAGGGAACCCTGATGGCTCTTTGGCTTGGAGAGGGGCAGAGTGTGGGTATGGGTGGAAGGGATGGGAGGGAAGGGTGAGGAGGAGGGGAGGAGATGGAAATTTTTAATAAAAAAAAAATTTAAAAAAAGGTCAAATAAAAGAAGCAAGAGCTAATGGGCCAAGCAGTGTTTTAAATAAAAAAAAAAATGCACAGATTAGCAAAAGGACACCAGAAAGTGGAACTGAGCTAAATCCTCTGTTCAAGGAGATAAACAGATTAAGAAGAAGTGAAATAAAGGTAGTAGTGATCTGAGGGTAAGATTCCACCCTGATGAATTTTCAATCTGTGAAAAAGAATTAAAGAAAAGCTTAGAATTTGTAGTACATTCCTTTAATCCCAGTAATCATGTGATACAGGCTCACAGATCTCTGAGTTTGAGGCCTTTCTGGTCTAGAGAGTAAGTTGTAGGACAGCCAATCTTAGGTAACAATTAAAAACAGAAAGCTGGTTAAAGATGCAATTTAATGAGTGGGCCATGTTCCAGACCGAGCAAGAGGTGCAAATCAGCAGTTGTGGCCACATGGTTCTGGTTTTAAAGGCAAGAATAGCAGAGAAAAGGTTATTGAATTTACATCCAAGTCTAAGGAAAGCCAGCAAGGTAAGGAATGGATCAGGAGTGTCCCTAAATAGAGACCTTACATAAAGCAGGAAAATTGAAGGCTAGATTGCCTTTGAGACTCCATGATGTTAGAGATTCAGAATCATGGGATGTCTGTCAAGGAGAGCTGCTAACAGGGAGTATAACCAGCCTAAGAGAAGGAAAGGTTTTCAAGTCAACAAAGGTAAAGGGGATTGGAGATCTGAAGAGGATTTTTACCTTGGATATGGAAATAGATTGTGGACTTTGCTCTGCTGGTTTTTGGTCTTGCTTTGGTCAAGTATTTCCTCACTATGCTGAATTCTATACATTTTGGAATCCTGTGCCAATATGTGTTGGAAATATGTGATATGTTTATTATTATTATTATTATTATTATTATTATTATTATTATTATTATTATTATTTTGATTTTATGGGGGAATTATAGGTAAGTGATTGCATGAATCTCAGAAAGCCCTTCAAACTTTGAACAATCTTTAAAACATTGTTAGGACTCTGATAGACTGTGATGTTTTTCAAAGTGAAATAAATACATTTGTATTGTGCTATGGCCATAAACCTTTCGGGGCCAGTAAGTAGAATGTGGTGATTTGAAAAAAAATATGGCTCCCAAATGCAAAGGCAGCATTGAAAACTATGGCATTGTTGAAGTATGCGTGGCCTTGTAAGAGGAAGTATGTCACTGTGGGATTTGGCTTTGAGGTTTCTTTTGCTCAAGCTTCTCTTAGTGGAACAATCAGTCTACTTCCTATTCCTGTAAGATGTAAGACTCTCAATTACAGCTATGTTGCCATTTTTGCCTGTACCACACCATGTTCCACCATTATGATAATGGACTGTACCTCTGAACTGTAAGCAAGCCACCCCAACTAAATAATTTTATTGATAAAAGTTACTATGATCATGGTGTCCCTTTCCAGCAATGAAAAACCTTAACTAAGATACTACATATATCAATTTGTTTGAGACTCTCTTTTTTATTCTGTTGACCTGCAGATATACATATGAACCACCACACTATTTGAGTTGCAATAGTTTTCTAATATGTTTCCAAATTTGAAATGGCGAGACATAAGGCTTTGTTCTTTTAAAGGTTGTATTGACAATTCAGTTGGTGTTTTGCACTTTCATACTAATTTTAATTTTTTCCCACAATGCTATGATGAGCTGGCTAAGTTTTATTCAGAATCTATGCCCCTCTTAGGTATTGGCTTTCAGTTTTCTTCTTTCCCTTTGCTTTTGTCTGATTTTGTTGTCATGATGATGATAAAATTTGTTTTTGGAAGAGTTCAAAATGAGTTCCTCTTTATTATTATTATTATTATTATTATTATTATTATTATTATTATTATTATTATTTAATGCTTGGTAAAATTCAACAGCCCAGAATATCTCTCTAGTTCTGGACTTACCATTGTTGTAGTGGTTTTTACTTTTGATTTCTTGTAAGTTTGTACCTATTCTATTTTTATTAGATCACATTAGGGATTTCATTCATAGTACTGTTTTCATTTCTTAACAAACTTTATAAATCTTTATAAAGTGTTGGAATATAATTATTCATAATAAATTTTATTATAATTTTATACATGTGCTTTTTCATTTTTTCTTTTCTTTCTTCCCCTTCCTTCCTTCCTTCCTTCCTTCCTTCATTCCTTCCTTCCTTCCTTCCTTCCTTCCTTTCTCCCTCTCTCCCTCATCCATCCCTCCCTCCCTCCCTCTCTCTCTCTCTCTCTCTCCCTCCCTCCCTCCTTCCATACAATACATCCCAACCACAGTTTCTCATCCCTCCCTCTACTCCTTCTAGTACTCCCTCCACCTCCCCTTTCCCTGAGGGCCACTCCTCCTCAGTTTGTCTTTAGAAAAGATCAGGCTCCCAAGGATACCAACCAAACATTGCATAATAAGGTAAATAACAGTATTTATACACACACACACACATACACACACATATAATTAGAATGGTTTGTACAAATTAATATTATACATAACATATATAATAATGTATAAAGTAAATATGTACACACACACACACACACACACACACACACACACATTGGTGTCTGTGTGTGAATGTAGAGTCCAGAAGAGGGTAATGGGTTTCCTCTAATGAATTATAGAGGTTGTGAGCCACTCAATTAGTATGCTAAAAACTTAACTCGGATTCTTGGAAAAAGAACAAGCACTCTTAAATGCTGAGACATCTTTTCATCACTTCATTTATTCTTATTAGGCTCTGAACTAAGGCACATAAGAGTTGTTCTAGGATGAGTTATTTCAGTCACCTATATTAACAAGAATGCACAACCTTCTAACACCAACATTTGCACATGTAAAGGTTGTATTTTCTAATCATCTATTGATTTTATTTTACTTACTAGCTTGATAGAAGTAAACCAGTATTCAAGTATCAAGGCTTAGTTCACAAAGTACTTTCAAAGAAGGATCTAAATTTAACTGTCAATGTTGGAAGAGTGAAAGTATTTTACATGGAGTTGCACTATTCTGTTACTAGTATCTGCTGGGGAAAAGCTTTGACATTTGCCCTGAAATGAATTTTCCAGCATCTTCCTAAAGTGGGCTGGAGTCCCTCAAACAGCACTTTTATTCTGCTTGCCCTAAGATTATATTGTACAAAATGGGAGAATTAAAAATACAAAGTATACAAAGCCTCCAATCATATTCTAATTTTCACTTCAAAATTATGGAGATACTCTTAATGGTTTCTGAAGTTAATAGCTAAAATATAAAATGTAAGGCTGAAAGAGAAAGAATGGGATTAATTATTCAATGCAACTGGTACTGTTTGCAATTATATACTAAATGTGTATAATAAATACATTTTCTCTTACTAGTTTTAATTAATAGTAATTGAAAGTATATTGTCATATTTTCTAAGTAGGTAATATTCTGTTTTATGAAGTGATTTTTATGTCTGCTGTGTATTGGTTTAAAATGTTATTTTGATATATTCTTGCTTTTACTGAATGCTTACAAACAGATTATACACTTGCTATCTTTTACATTTGTGTGATTCTAACTACTCTATCCCCTCACCTCCTGATTCCAATAAACACAGAGCTTCTGCTGAGTTTTGTTTTGGGGGAACAAGTTAAATATTTTACTAAGTCTGTTTTAAGACCCCAATTAACTATTTAATTATAAGATTCACTGGTTGGAAGGCATGCCCTAGTGACACAATGTTACAAGTTTCGTAGGGCATATTTGCAGTTTTTATTTAATCTGCATAAAGTTAAATAAGAATCATTGAAAAATAGTAAATATTGTAAGTATTAGTTTTTTTCTACTTGGTACACACAAGTATCACATAAGAAAAAGGAACCTCAACTATAGAATCAGACTGATTTGGGAATAATTGTGGGACATTTTCTTTTCTTTTTTTTTTCTCATTCAGCAACTGATGCTTCAATACTGCCTCATTGACCAATGTTATTAACATACGAAGAAAAAGGGATGCAGTAAGCACAAAAATCTATATGCTGAGAAATGTCATAACATGTGACAGTGACTAATGCAACAGGAGCTTCCTTCTTGAAGACTGATCCATCCCTTAACACTAAAGGATGTTTTAATGTTAAAACATCCTTTTGAACTCACTAGTTATTTAAATGCATATTTTTACGTTAGTAAGGTTCAGCATGTCATTTTCATATGCATATGCCACTCTCCTTTGTTTTCATTCACTCCTCTTTCCAGTCTTTCCCTTCACTCCTTCCCTCTCCAGTTTGTATTTCATCATCATCATCATCATCATCATCATCATCATCATCATCATTATTATTATTATTATTATTATTATTAATTGCTGATTGGTGTGGAAAAGTCCACCCCACCTTGAGTGGTGCCACCACTTGGAAAGTGGTCCTGGATTGTATAATTAAGCAAGTTGAGCAAACCATGGCAAGCAAAGTAGTATCAATGTTCTTCCATTGTCTCTTCTTTAGTTGCTGGACCCAGATTCCTAGCCTGAGTTCCTGTCTTAGATTTCTTATGTGCTGGGCTGTAACCTATAAGCCAAATAATTTTTTTTCTTCACAAATTTTGTTGGTCCATGCTTTGTTAAGCTGAACAAATAACAAATATGTGCTACTATTTCAGCTTGAACTCTCTCATTAAAATTATTTTATTGTTTTGATTATAACTCATTACTGTACGTAATGTGATGTCTTAAGGAAGACTGATTAATGAGAATAATAGGCATGTAATGAGTTTGATACAGTATTGGCCTATCATGTATAAGAAACTAGGTTTGGTACTAAGCACGATGAAATATACATCAACTAATACACTGTACACATATTTCACTTATCACTATCTAGAACTTGGCTGCTACAGACAATTTTTAATTTTCTGTCCATAGTTTATAATAATGTCTTCATTTCTAGTATGGTACTTGCAGAAATATCCAGCATCATTTCATACAAGCTATTATCTGAAGACTATAAAAATAAGGTACTTTTATCTCTTTTATCATAAGGGGCATCCTCTTTAGATTCTTTCAACAACACATTTTCCTACATAAAGATAAATCCACAAATATCACTCACTGGTTATAAGAACTATCATTTTACATTATTATGCTTCAATACCTGTGTACAGGTATATAGTGTAGCCATTCTTCACTTCAACAAATATTCTTTCTGGTGATAATATAAGCAATCCTTTTCCTTCTAACCATCTTTAATTATATAATAGATCAAAATTCTTACATTTCATTTATTGTCCAGATGATATGATATGTATTTTCCTGCTTGTGACTTATATAATAGCTAATATTTATTACCAACTTGATTGGATTTGTAATTAGCTAGGAGACAAGTTCCAGGATATTAGTAATGAATTGTTCAGATTAGGGTATCCCTTGGATGATTAGGTTAATTAAGCTAGTAAGCCCTACTCTAACAATAAGCAGCACTATTTTTTGGTCTTTGGTTATGCAATTATGACTGAAAACAATAAGAAAATTTGCTGAGTGCAGTCATTATTACCTCTTTCTTTCTGACTATTGATGTAATGTGATCAGCCAGCTACTTCATACTCCTGTTGCCTTTGTTTTTCCAATCCTGATGGGATATTCCCTTGAACTATGAACCAAAATAAACCCCCCTTTCTTAAGGTCCTTTTGTGTATTTTTATCACAGAAAAGTGAAAGGAACAATGCAGGCTTCACTTAAGAGATTACCCTCTAAGATCATTCATACAGCCACAACTTGCAGAATATCATTGTCTTGTATAAATGAATGGGATATCATTTTTGTCCATGTATCTCAAGTTTTTTATCCACCCATCCAGAGATAGGCATTTATGTTGATTTCATCTCTGAAAGTGTCATGATTATTTTAATATCACTAAGAATATAAGCTGTAATAAGAGCAGTCCTTGATAACTAATGCTGGAAAAGTCAGATGTTCACATGTGGAAGAGAGTAAGTAGAACACCATCCCTCACCATAATAAATATCAACACAAAATGGACTTGTGTTTTAAACCTAAGTCCCAAAGCTTTAAACACTGATAGAGAATGTAGGTGTATGACATGCCAACATGGGGCTGACTACATCACATAAAGCTTGAGAAAACTTGGAAAGGAATTCTAGATGAAAAAGAGCAGAATTCCCTCCTTCTGCTCCTCATTAGGACCTTGGGAGCTCAGTCCGGGCTCAGTCATTTTCTTCATCTATCGCCAGGTGGAGGTTCTATGGTGATATGCAAGAAATTCATCAGTATGGCTATAGGAACTGGCCTTTTCGGGCTCCCTCTCCTCAGCTGCCCAAGAAACTAGAGAGAGAAAGTCAGGACCGTGAGGGGTGCGTTCAACCACGGAGACGGTGGGACAGAACTAACAGGAGATCACCAACTCCAGTTGGAATGGGACTGATGGAACATGCAACCAAACTGGACTCTATGAATCTGGACGACGGTGAGGGCTGACTGAGAAGCCAAGGACAATGGTGCTGGGCTTCGATTCTTCTGCATGGACAGGCTCTGTGGGAGCCTTCTCAGCTTGGTGGATCACCTTCCTGGACCTGGGGGGAGTTGGGAGGAACTTGGTCTTAACATAGAGTAGGGAACCCTGATGGCTCCTTGGCCTGGAGAGGGAGGGAGGGTTAGTATGGGTGGAGGGGAGGGGAGGGAAGGGGGAGAAGGAGGGGAGGAGATGGAAATTTTTAAATATAAAAAAATAAATCATAAAAAAGAAAAAGATCAGAATTCAGCATGTTTCCTTGGTAGCCAGCATTATTTCAAATGGGTTCATGGAGAGCAGAGTGCTATAGCCCCTGTAAGTTTACATAGGTAATAGTATATCCTTCTGGAGTTTTTGATAGAGTTGAAGAATTTATAGTTATAGTTTTCATTAGTTATGATAAGAGATAAAGTAGATATAAATATTGTAACTATAATTATTACTTGATAACTGTTTTTGTTATATGTAATTTTGCTATGTTAAAGTTAAAACCTTCCCTTTTAATCTAAACAGAAAATGGGAGATGAAGTGGCATTCATCTCTGAATGCTGTGAGTACCACTGGGTAATAAAGAACTATCTTGGGCCTGTGCAGGGAATAGAGGAAGGCAGGGAAAACTAAACTGAATTCTGGGAGAAAGAAAAACAGAGTTAGATGTAGAAGGGAGCAGCAGGGCTGCGTCCCACCACCCGGCCACCGGCTAGCTTTACACCCGAAATAATTACACGGAAACTGTATTCTTTTAAAACACTGTCTGGCCCATAGTTTTAGCCTCTTATTGGCTAATTCTCACATCTTTCTTTAACCCATATTTAGTAATCAGTGTAGCACCACAAGGTGTGGCTTACCAGGAGAGATCTTAACTTGCATCCATCTCGGAGAGGAGAATCATGGAGACTCACTATGGCGACTGCCTGAAGCTCTCCCCAACTCTGCTTCCTTTTTCCCACAATTCTGTTCTCTCTACTCCGCCTACCTAATTTTCTGTCTCTTAAAGGGCCAAGGCAGTTTTCTTTATTAATTAACCAATGAAAGTAACATAGACAGATAACTCTCCTCCATCATTTCCCCCTTTTCTGTTTAAACAAAAAAGAAAGGCTTCAACTTTATCATAGCAAAATTACATATAACAAAACAGTTATCAAGCAAGTATTACAGTTACAATATTTAGATTTATTTTATCTTTTATCATAACTAAGGAAAGCTATAACTATCTATTTATTCTTCAACTCCATCAAAGACTCCAGAAGGATATAATATTACCCAAGTAAACAAGAAATATGCAGCTTTCAAACTCTAGAAATGAGAGATAACTCGCTGCCTGGACAGTCACCCAAAGTTCCTCTGTACCGTTGGGGCATCCATCTTTAGCCTACAGGCCCATAAGTATCCAGAGACATTTTTATGAAGCAAAATTCCAAAGACAGTTCAGTCACTTTCTGCTGTGTCCTGCAGAATGTCTCTCAGACTCTTTCATGAATCAGGAACCCCGAAAGACCATCTCACCTTTAGGCAAGTTCAGCAGTCCTCTTTCTGTGGGTTCCTTGTGTCCAGTTTATGAAACAGTCCACGCAAGAGCAGTTTCTTGCCCAAATGGCTAACAAACTCCATAAGTAGCCTCTTCGATGCCCATCTTCCTCTCGAAGTAGATTGGTGCTGCCAGGAGCAGACGTGTCTCATTGTCATGAAAAACCCTAAGTTATTAAAATATTAAATGCCATATTCTGCAGTCTTTGAAAGATATGAAGAATGTCTATCTAACTGAAATATATCTCTACATATCTAGAAAATCTAATAACATGACTACAAGCTTAACTATTATCAATGATTATCCATTAACAACCTATATTTCCTAATTATACATTACATTTTAAAATGAACTACACAATCACAATAGCTTAATGAAGATCAGAAATACATATACATATAACAAAATTGACCTTAAAATCTATACCAATGCAAATTATTTATATCTATATCACATCCCCCTTTAAATGTAAAAGAACATTTATAAACAATATTTGGGAAAATGGGCGCAGTTATTTCTCTCCAAACTGCTTCCTGCTGAATGGGGGCACTGTTATTTAGGTCTTTTATGGTGTAACCTGTGTGTTAGGTTCCTCTCAGTTGGCAGTTGAGTGAAGTAATTTTTTGAAGATGTTCACAGCAACCTTTCAGGAGGGCGTGGTCTATCATACCATATTGGGATAGAAGCAATCCACAGAGTCTCATCCTCTGTGAAAACAAAAGAAGAAACTCTTTTCCAAAGCATCATGTTCCGAGATCCAAATTCTGAAGTCATACCATTAAGATGTCCATTTTGGTCTAGACTGGCAGCCCATATAATGAAATGTCTCTCTGTATTTAGCTCCTTTACAGTCAAAAATTTCAAAGAAAACAATAAAATATATCATCCAGACTCTCTGTGAATTTTCCATTTTTACGTGGCTTATTTTCATTCTATCACTTTACTTTATTCTGTCTCTTTAAAGACTTTACCCTTTTTTTGGCATTAACTTTATTTTTTATATTTTCTTCTTCTCTCTCTCTCAAGCCTACATACATTCATCCAACATTGTGACTCATTTAAAAGTCTTTTATGTCTGAATCTGTCCTATTGTGAATCTGTAATTTTTCTACTGTCGACAAACATGTTTGATTTGCGCCTTTACATCGCTAAGCACTTAAGACTCTAAGCTGTGACATTCCTAGGTCAAAAACAGGTACTGTGTACTTGCCCCGCCCAGTCCAACATGGCGGAGCCGCTTGTGACTCTGAATTGGCTGTTCTGAATGTTGGCTCCACCTCTCTCCAATTTCAAACTGGAGGATGTACCATTTTCTGCTAGCTCTGGGGCCACCAGGTAGGAGCTGCACTCAGCACTTTAACTCTGAGACTGAGCATGCAGCACAGAAACTCTTTTCATCCAAGTTACAGCCAAATTGATGCGCAGAGCACCACGCAGCCTGGAAACCTCTCTGTATGGCGGCAGAAATCTGCCATGTAATCCCGCTTACCTAAGCCTGATTCCGCCATCTGCCCAGGTGCAGGCAGGGAGCAGGGAGCCATTGGCCTGGTCTCAGAGCATTCTCCTTCTGATCCCAAGTGGGAACATAAATATCCAGGCCCATAAAAGCCACTGAAATGCTTTATAGCCAGAGTTTGCACTGGCGGCACAGCGCAGGAAGCTGTGTTTTAAAATGACTCAGCTTTTTCTCTGCTGCTATTGCCGAAACAGGAAATCTCTACGGCACGTCCAGGCAAACAGCAAAAAGCTGTGTTAAACTCTCTCTCTCCTTTATTTAAAGCCCTCTCAGGTTTTTAAGTGGATTTAGTACATCACCTTGGAGCGCCAATCTGTAGAAGGGAGCAGCAGGGCTGCGTCTCACCACCCGGCCGCCGGCTAGCTTTATACCCGAAATAATTACATGGAAACTGTATTCTTTTAAAACACTGCCTGGCCCATAGTTTTAGCCTCTTATTAGCTAATTCTCACATCTTTCTTTAACCCATATTTAGTAATCTGTGTAGCACCACAAGGTGTGGCTTACCAGGAGAGATCTTAACCTGCATCCATCTCGGAGAGGAGAATCATGGAGACTCACTATGGCGACTGCCTGAAGCTCTCCCCAACTCTGCTTCCTTTTTCCCACAATTCTGTTCTCTCTACTCCGCCTATCTAATTTTCTGTCTCTTAAAGGGCCAAGGCAGTTTTCTTTATTAATTAACCAATGAAAGTAACATAGACAGATAACTCTCCTCCATCAGTTAGAGAGAAGCCCTGTAGCTCAGCTGGAGAAGGATGCCAGAACTTATCCGGTAAGTCACAGCCTCATGGTAATACACAGATTACTATATGTTGGTTAAATTAAAATGTAGGAGTTATCAAGTTAGAATCTAGAGCTAATAGACCAAGCAGTGTTTTAAATAAGATAGGCCTTTCTTCAACATGTTTGTTTATATTTAAAGGGGAATATTCTATAGAGATGAATACTTTGTATTTATGTGGATCTTGGTATAATGATATAAATCTAAGGTCAATTTTATTTGATATATTTATATCTATTTCTGCTCTTGATTAAGGTATTGTGTGTGTACAGCTCATTTAAAATGTAATGTATAATTTAAAAATACGAGTTAATAGAGAGACATCTGTAATAGTTAAGTTCATAGTTAGGTTTTCTAGTTGTACAGAGATATGTTTCAGATAGGTATATATTCATCAAACCTTTCAAAAACTAACAGAATGTAGCATTTAAAATGTTTAGGAACTTAAGATTTTTCACGACAATTAAACAAATCTGCTCCTGGCAGCACCAACCTACTTCAAGAGGGTGATGGTCATCAAAGAGGCTCCTTATGAATTTGGTTAGCAATTTTGGCAAGAAACTGCTTTTACCTGGCCTTCTTGATTTTATGCTATATGAACTGGACATGTAGGACCAACAGAAAAATGACCGGTGAACTTGCCTAAAGGTGAGATGGTCCTTTGAGGTTCCTGCTTTATGAAAGAGTCTGCCAGACATTCTGTAAGACACAGAAAAAAGTGACTGACAAACTGCCAATATAGACATAACTAACTGTCTTTGAAATTTTCTGCTTCGTGGAAAAGTCTGCCAGATACTATGGGCCAGTAGGCTGAAGACAGATGCCTCAATGTTACAGAAGAGTAGGTTGAGTCAGGGAGAAGCCATGGAGCTGCCATGGGAGACAGATGCTGAACACCAGGTGCAAATGTGCCAGTAGGCCACAGTCATGTGACAATACACAGAATAATAGAAATATGTTAATTTAAGATATAAGAGCTAATTAGCAGTATGCATAAGTGATGGGCCAAACAATGTTTCAATTAATACAGATTTCTGTGTAATTATTTCAGGAGTCTGGGCAGCCAGGAATCAAATGAGCAGCCTCCAAAAACAGATGTATGCTTTATAATAGTGGGAACGGTATGAATTTTCAGATAAGAATTTAAAAGAACCGGCAAAACATCAAAACCAGAAATAAGCAATGGAGGCTTGAGTTGGTTTGGTTTCCTATTATGCTAAGCCAGTGGTGGCTCTCAAGTTGTGGGTCACGACCCCTTGACAAACCCCCGTCTCCAGAAATACTGACATTACAGCTCATAACACTGATAAAATTACAGATATAAAAAAATTACAGATATAAAAAACATAGTGTAGAGAACCCTGATGGCTGTTTGGCCTCAAGAGGGAGGGAGTGGGGGTGTGGGTGGAGGGGAGGGGAGGGCAGGGGGAGGAGGAGGGGAAGAGATGGCAATTTTTAATAAAAAATAAATAAACTGGAAAAAAAATGAAAATAATTTCATGTTTGGGGTTCACTATATCATGAGGAGTGGTATTAAAGTGTCACACCATTAGGAAGGTCGAATACCACTGCTTAAGCAAATATTGATTGATGTGTATATTACAGTGGTATGAACAGAAGAAAG
Source organism: Arvicola amphibius (assembly GCF_903992535.2). Lineage (NCBI taxonomy): Eukaryota > Metazoa > Chordata > Mammalia > Rodentia > Cricetidae > Arvicola > Arvicola amphibius. The sequence goes on along the minus strand of NC_052048.2, from coordinate 72,935,233 downwards.
AATACTATTAAAGGTTCATAATAATATTTATTCTCCAAAGGAGAGACTGTAGGAGTTCAATTGACTGTTCAGCCCCCCACTTCAACATCTTCTAGTAAGGCAACCATGTTTTGAATCCATCAAGGGATTAGTGCATTCATTAAATCAGAGACTTCATGATCTAATCTGAAATATTCACACTGATACACATAGATCCTTTATTAATATAGGCAATTCTTAATTTAGTAAGAATATGCATTCAAGACTAGCTATCACAGAGGGGAGGAGAGATGGTACATTCAGTAAAGTGGTGCCCATACACACCTGAGGACCTGTGACTAAGAAACCAAATGAAAGCTGTTAACGCTGGGACATGTATATATGTAACTCCATTGCTGAACTGTGGCAACAGATGGCTCCCTGAAGCACACTGATGATCCATTGTAGCTTAGTTGGTGTCATGATCATCTAGCTACTTCTTTTTCCTTTTGCCTCTAGTTTACCAAATGCTATGGTCTGTGCTCTTGAACTATGAGCCAAAATAAGCCTCCTTTCATTTAGTTGTTTTTGTTGACATATTTTTATCACGAAAAAAAAGGTGAAGAGTAACTGAAGCAAATAATTCAGGATGTCTATCTCAATGTTTCCTGTGTGTGCATATTACATGCACATGAATTCATACACAGGAAGACAACAACAACAACAACAACAACACACACACACACCATTTCAGGAGCGTTTCAAACTAAAGGTATTTTTCACAACAAAGGATATAATTATTAGACTAAAGAAGTAAGATATGGGACTGGAGAAATATTTTCAACCATGTGTCTCAAATGTGGCTAATAACTAGAATATGTAAGGAACTCAGATAACCCAGTGTCAATTATAGTAATGTTAATAATCTGTTCTGTGCATTGGTAAACACCCTGAGGAGTAGATATTTTTGCAAAGAAAGCAATTGGCATATGAAAAATACTCAATTTACAACTATGAAAGAAATCTAAATCAAAACCAAGATGAGATATGAGCCTACCACAGCTATAATGGCTAATTTTGTAACAGATGAAAGAATAACATATTTGGTAAAAGCAGTAAAAACAACAAACAAACAAACAAGCAAGCAAAAAAGACCAGGATCTTATATAGTACAGGCTGTCTTCACACTCAATATGTAGTATAGGGTGACTTTGAAAACTGACTTCACCTCTAAAGTGCTTAAGTAATTGGCATATACTGCCATGTTTGTTCCTTTGAGGCAAGCCTGAGAATAGTAACTTCTTATACATGGTAAATGGAAGTCAGTATGTCTGCAGTCGTTGTAGAAAACCCTGTGAAGGTGTTGTAATATTACAAATGGCACTGAAAGATTGTAAGAGCCAGAGGGAAAGGGAACGAGGTTGGCTATGAGATACTGTTTTCTATATACAATATGGAAACTGTACCCAGGAAATTTAAACAATATGATTGTCTAAAACAGACTTTAAAAAAATCACTTCAAAGTAACATGTCAGAATACATGGAGAATTCTTGAAAGGCTTGATACCTAGAAGAGCCAATAATGATTTCTCCAGTGACATGGCCCCAAACAAGCCAGCTAATCCCAAGAGGTTAGCCCTAAACATGTATGAGCAACACTAATTTATCTCAGCATGTCTTATTTATAAACATAAGTATGTATGTGTATAACAATTGTGGATAAAGAATAGAAGTTCATAAATTTTAGGCATGTGGGAAATGAGAGAAAATAAAGGGTAGAGATGAGAGGAATGATATAAACACAACACTTACTAATTCACAATATTCTCAAAAAATAAATTAAATTAAGAAAATACCATCAATTCCACTAGTAAATTCAAAGGAGAATAAGTCACTTTCTACATAAGATGTTCACTTTCTTGTGTCTATTGCAGTACACATCTTCTTCTACCATGTACTTATTAGAATAGCTAGTCATGAATGAGTGATATATCCAAACTTTAGATTTCAAGAGCCAGACAATATATGTATTTGATTCATTTGATCTCTATTGAGGGAAATTGAATCTGTTTGCTAGAAATAATAGGATTGAGAAGTGCTGCTCAGTACTCAATCAATACAGTCTGTCCCAGTGATCATCTTCATATAACAAGAAACTGAAGTTGAGTGAGATTAAGATCACTCACAATAACGATTTTTCAGTGGGTCTTATCAGTGGACTGAATCTGTGTCCACATACTGCCTGCCACTGTGTTTATTACCTATTTGTCCTAGTCCTAACACATGAATATAGTGACTTATATGAAGCCAAAAGCAATATCTGCTATCTGTACAATATTTATTTTAAAATTTATATAAGGAATATAGAGATGGTTCAGTGGTTAAGTGCACTAGCTAATCATTAGAAGATCTAGGTTCAATTTCCAACAACTACATGGAAGTTCACAACTCTCTATAACCCCAATTTATTCCAGAGATTCTGGCACCATTTTTTTACTTTCATGGGCACAGACATGCATGCAGGCAAACCCACATTATGTAAAATAATTAAAAAATAAATTATCCAAATTAATGAGACTTAGATAAAACAAATACTGAAGAATCGTATGTTAAGTCTTTTAACAGAATGATTAAAATATAGAGCTTCCTGTTTTTACAAAAACAAACTGAGTGTGTCACTGATATGAATATAAAGTTAGTCATCCTAGTCCTGAACAGAAAGCTCTGTGCTCTCTGACTAAGCAATCTCATATTGTAGGTCTTTTACATCTAATGCTTCAGTGGTAATAGCTCACAGAGTCATCCATGGCCACAGGCTGAAATTTAATATAGGTATTAGTATTCTATGTCTAAAACACAAATTTTGAGATTTTCCATGGTACTTCCAAAGTTCACTGGATTCCTTCTCCTGTTAAATTCTTCTATATTTACCATTAATTCTCTTGGAAACTGTCAAGTGCCCACACTGTCATTGCTTTCTTATATTCTTCCCATAAGGGAACAGTTGTATACTCAAATATTAAATTGACCTCCTCAATACTTAGTTTCTCTTATTTTTTTTTGCTCTGCCCATCATACAATCAAAAACACAAGTTATCACATTAAGATGTTATTTACTATACCTGGTCCCTCCTCAACAGAAAGTAAAAAAAAATTATGGAATGACTTACTGTCAAATTATTTACAATTGTGAAATGATAATTCTAAATTCTAATTCTATTTGCTGAAAAGAGCATTATAAGATATGTAAAAACAAATAAATGATCTTGGTCATTCTGACAGATGTAAGATGGAATCTCAGAGTTATTTTGATTTGCAGTTTTTGACGACCAAGGACATTGAGCATTTCCTTAAGTGCCTTTCAGCCATTTAAGATTCTTCTATTGAGAGTTTCCTGTTTACTTCTGTATCTCATTCTTTTAAAATTGGATTATTGTTCATTTGATGTCAATTTTCTTGAGTTCTTTGTATACTTTCAAGATCAATCATCTGTCCAATGTGGGGATGGTGAAGATCATTTCTTAGTCCGTAGGCCTCAGTTTTGTCTTGTTAACTGTGTCCTTTGCTTTATAGAAGCATCTCAGTTTCAGAAAGTCCCATTTATTAATTGTTTATCTCAGAGTCCGAGCTACTGGGATTATATTTAGGAAGTGATCTTCTGTGCCAATGCATTCTAGTGTACTTTGTACTTTCTCTTCTATGAGTTTCAGTATGGTTGGTTTTATATTGAGGTCTTTGATTCATTTCAAACACTGATGACAGCTTATGCTGGAGAGTAGTTAGAGTAAGAAAAAGGCTCCTCCATTGCTGGTGGGAGTACAAACTTGTACAATCAATTTGGAAATCAGTATGGTGATTTCTCAGAAAATTATAAAACAATCTACCTCAAGACCTAGTAATATCACTACTGGGTATATACATAAAGCATGCTAAATCATACCACAAGGACATGTGTTCAACTATGTTTATAGCAGCGTTATTTGTAATAGCCATAATGTGAAAGCATCTAGATGCTCCGCAACTGAAGAATGGATAAAGAAGATGTGGTACATTTACACAATGGAGTAATACACAGTTATAAAAATAATGACATCTTGAAATTCGCAGGCAAATGAATGGATCTAAAGAAAACCATATTGGGTGAGATAACCTAGACCCAGAAAGACAAATATAGTATACAATCACTCATAAGATATTACTAGACATAAAACAAAGAAAAAACATACTACAGTTCACAACCCAGACAACTTAGATAACAACAAAGACCCTAAGAGAGACATACTTGGATTTACATAGAAAAAAAGACAAGATCTCCTGAGTAAATTGGGAGCTTAGGGGTCAGGGGAGAGTGTACAAGGCAAAGGCATGGGATCAGAGAAAAATCTATAGTTCAATAAAAACAATCATAAATAAATAAATAAACATGTAGCTTCAGTAAATAATGACAAAAATTCTACACGTGGACTTTAAGACTTTCAGGTTTTAATTCCCCACTTTGAAATAAGTGTATGTGTGTGTGTGTGTGTGTGTGTGTGTGTGTGTGTTATTCCCTTTTATTTGCAATTTTTATTGTTCAGATATCTCCATGTTTTTCTCTCTGATACCGTTTAAATCACTGAGATTATAATAATAATAACATTTCTAGCTCTAGTCTCACCAGCATGAATGTCCTAAGGTGAGTTGAACAAGAATGATATCAATGAACATGCAAAACTGGACTGAGGAAAATAAAAAAAAAACTATAGGCTATAGGCAACTGAAGAAAGGAGGAGAGAGACAGCAGATAATCTTTCCTAGAGAATAGCAGAATAGCACACCAGTTGATTATCTGGCACTTATTTTTTAGGTAAAAAAATGTTTTATTTTTAGTTGTATTTATGTGCATTCATACATGTGTTTGTGTGTGTGTGTGAGAGAGAGAGAGAGAAAGAGAGAGAGAGCTCCCCTTAGTGAAAAGATTTTTAATTCTGGAGCTTGAGTCATAGGTTGTGAACTATCAGTGTTTGCCACCCTAATCCCCGATACTTTACAGCAGTGTGCTAGAGATTGTCTCTGTGCTGAATCTCTTGCTGTGCTTTCATATATTATAATGTGAAGTCTATCAGCTTCTGCCTTAGACCTTTACTTCAAGCTTTACATTTTCATTTTGCCTCAATTAAATATCAAGAATGTTAACATAAAATATTTTCTTCTACAATTTGTATTATTGAAAGAACCAATCAAGGAAATATGAAACAAACAATTTTCAGGAATATACTATTATATTTGATTGACCAAGTGATTGTCTTGCCTACATGCTTGCAAGTTTCTAAGAGTCTTATAAAAGTCACCTGTAAGCAGTAAATATATAGTGTACTAGCTGGGGGACTGAAAGGATAGGTTAATGAAATAAACTAGAAGATTCACGATCTACCACAAAAGTATATTTTCCTGACCAAATATTCTTGCTACTACTATTATTATTAGTAGTAGTAGCATAAGACTTATTTGGTATATTTATGTGAATGGATGTTTTGCCTGTATACATGTCTGTGCATCACATATATGTATGGTACCCAAGGATCTCAGAAGAGATTGTGGGATTTCCTGCAGTTATAGATGGTTTTAAGCCACAATGTAGGTATTTGAAATTGAACCAAGGCCCTCTGGAAGAGCAGTCAATATCTTAGTTTCTGAGAAATTTCTTTAGTACCCCAGAGTTTTTTTTAATAAAGACTATTGATTTTTATTTTACTATGTATGTATCTGTGTGGAATGTGCATGTGAATGTACATGCCTGTGGAGGAATGAAGAAGGCATTGGGTGCCCTGCAGCTGGAGTTATAGAAGGATGTGAGTATCCTGATGTGGGTGCTGAAAAGTGGACTTGAGTTAAGTGGAAGACAAATAATATCTTCTAAATAATAAACCATCATTTCATTCTACAAAATACTATTTTTATGTAGGATATGAAGTCTGTCATTTTAATATAATCTAATTTCCATTTTTATATTCTTCAAATTTCTAAAATATTAAATTGCACAATTAAGTTAAAGAAGGCCTGTAGATGCACTTTTGGATATCTGGTTGCTATATATTTAAAACAGTTATATTGAGACAATCAATGGCCAATGCAACGCTAACTTGCACAAACTTTTCAAAGTGAAAATTAAAAACTTAGAGTCTATTTTTTTCTCATGGAATTGAATTATCTATGCATATAATGGCATCCAAGTGAGATAATTCAAAACAATCATGTTTATTGATCAATAGATAGATGACAGAAAATGATATAAATGTTAACCTATTTTTATTTCTAACTATACTCCAAGATCATTAAAGGAAGTATGTGTCACATTGAAACATTTACAAATACAAGGAAGTGAGATTTTGCAAATTGGGAACATTTCTTCTATGCGGTGTATTGATTGTTAACTTTATTAAATTTGTTGAATCCAGACCTTTTATGTTTTGAATCTAAATTTAACTAAGAATTATAGCAAATATGTTAGAATGCTAATCAAAAGCTCAATATGAATCTGAAAGCTAGAATAACAGAATGAAATCATCAAAGTGAGCTTACAAATCCATTAATTTTAATAGTTTTAATTTAAAATCAGCATAAATTTCCAATGCACACAATCACTTTGGTGTTGGTGATCAGTTCACTTGGGATTCAGCAGTTAAGAGTTTATATTCCAGTGGGTATGGGTTTAGTTCCTAGCACCTACCTCAGGCATTTTCAACCATATGTAACTCCTGTTCTAGAGGATTATTTGCTTTCTTCTTTCACAGGTCCTGGAATCACATAACATTAACATACACACACATGCACACACACACACACACACACACACACACACACACACCACCTACCTAAAATTTTTTTTAAGAGAGCTCAAGGATTTATGAGATGTGAAACATCGACTTGGGTGCACAGAATTCCTTAAACAGAACAGGTACACGAATTCTCCAGGAAGGGACCAGATAAAAGTTACAATAGAAAATATCACTACCCCATATGTTTAACTATTAGCAGTATTGCATTTCCAGCAAAATGATATCCCGTTCAGAATGATAAAAGGTTTGATAGACAAGGTTGACAATCATTATAGAGTGGTGGAAAATGATAAAGGAATTTGAGATGTTCAAATATGTTTGTGAATATTCAAAGACTGCAATTGTAAACAGGATTTTAAAAGTTGCATAGACCTTTGTCTGTTGCGGGGTTGGTGAAGATCTTTTCCCAGTCAGTAGGCCGCCTTTGTGTCTTAGTGACAGTGTCCTTTGCTTTACAGAAGCTGCTCAGCTTCAGGAGGTTCCATTTATTCAATGTTGCCCTTAATGTCTGTGCAGCTGGGGTTATACGTAGGAAACGGTCTCCTGTGCCCATTTGTTGTAGAGTACTTCCCAATTTCTCCTCTATTAAGCTCAGTGTGTTCAGATTAATATTGAGGTCTTTAATCCATTTGGACTTGAGTTTTGTGCATGGTGATAGATATGGATCTACTTTCATTCTTCTACAGGATGACATCCAGTTATGCCAGCACCATTTGTTGAAGATGCCCTCTTTCTTCCATTGTGTACTTTTGGCTCCTTTATCAAAAATCAGGGTCTGATCTCTAAAAAAATAAGGAACTCAAGAGACTAGACTTTAAAATGCTAATTAACCCAATTAAAAAATGGGGCGCTGAACTGAACAGAGAATTTTCAACAGAAGAAGTTCAAATGGCCAAAAGACACTTAAGGTCATGCTCACCCTCCTTAGCAATCAGGGAAATGCAAATCAAAACAACATTGAGATACCATCTTACACCTGTCAGATTGGTTAAAATCCAAAACACCAACGATAACCTTTGCTGGAGAGGTTGTTGGGTAAGGGGTACACTCATCCATTGCTGGTGGGAATGCACACTTGTGCAACCACTTTGGAAAGCAGTGTGGCGGTTTCTCAGGAAATTCGGACACAGCAATTCCACTATTGGGAATCTACCCAAGAGATGCCCAATCATACTACAAAAGCATTTGCTCAACTATGTTCATAGCAGCATTATTTGTAATAGCCAGATCCTGGAAACAACCTAGATGCCCTTCAGTGGAAGAATGGATGAAGAAACTGTGGAATATATACATGGTAGAATACTACTCAGCGGTAAAAAACAATGACTTCTTGAATTTTGCATGCAAATGGATGGAAATAGAAAACACTATTCTGAGTGAGGTAACCCAGACCCAAAAAGATGAACATGGGATGTACTCACTCATAATCGGTTTCTAGCCATAATTAAAGGACATCGAGCCTATAATTTGGTATCCTTGAGAAGATAATAAGAAGGTGAACCCTTCCCCCCCAAAAAGGTATAGTAATCCTCCTGGATATTGGAAGTAGACACGATCGCCAGGCAAGAATTGGGAACTTGAGGGTGGGGCTGAGACGCGGCCAAGAACCTCCACCTGGCGAGAGATGAAGAAAATGACTGAGCCCCACATTGGAGCACTGGACTGAGCTCCCAAGGTCCTGATGAGGAGCAGAAAGAGAGAGAACATGAGAGCGAAAGTCAGGACCGTGAGGGAACCTCCACCTGGCGATAGATGAAGAAAATGATTGAGCCCCACATTGGATCACTGAACTGAGCTCCCAAGGTCCTGATGAGGAGCAGAAAGAGAGAGAACATGAGAAAGAAAGTCAGGACCGTGAGGGGTGCGTTCACCCATGGAGACGGTGGGACAGAACTAATGGGAGATCACCAACTCCAATTGGAATGGGACTGATGGAACATGCGACCAAACCGGACTCTCTGAATGTGGCCAACAGTGGGGGCTGACTGAGAAGCAAAGGACAGTGGTGCTGGGCTCTGATTCTTCTGCATGGACGGGCTCTCTGGGATCCTTCTCAGCTTGGTTGATCACCTTCCTGGACCTGGTGGCAGTTGGAAGGACCTTGGTCTTAACATAGAGTAGGGAACCCTGATGGCTCCTTGGCCTTGAGAGGGAGGGAGGGGAGGTATGGGTGGAGGGGAGGGGAGGGAAGGGGGAGGAGGAGGAGAGGAGATGGAAATTTTAAATATAAAAAAAAAACATGAAAAAAAAATAAAAAGTTGCATAGACAGTATTCCAATTGACACATTGAGGCTATTAGCTGAATTAACATGTAAATAGAACCTCTCCATGGATAATTTCAGCTGTCTTATGTAGCAACAATTAATTGAAATTTTCAACAATTGAAAAACTATTATTTTTATATATTTCAAAATAAAAACTTTTGTTTCTCCTGATTTCATTTTAATATTTTGAGTAAAAAACATACTTGTTTTACTCAAAAATATTACTTACTTGAAAATACATACTAAAAATCTATAACATACGGACTTCTTTTAATGCCAATTTATTTCATTCAGACTGAATTGTGTCTTCAGGATAATTATGTCTTTGGTGATTTTACTTCCATGTAATCAATTTGTGGTAACGTTCTATAAATTTCACCTTATTCTCAGGATAAATTAACATATTATTTGTATGGCATAGATCATGAAATGTAAGAAATAAGTGACAAACTTTACATAGATAATTGAATATATAATGGTCTATCTTTTATTATTTTTTCCTTTTTATCAATGATTTTAGTTCCTATAGTAAACTGTGGTCCAAATGTTTTACATAAAACTATCAAAGAAATAAATAATTTCTCAATACTGACTTCTACCTCATTATTTCCTGAAATTCTGTTCTTTCAGTTTATGCAACATTTCCAGCTTGCATGGGTTATCATGCCCACTTTTTTATTTTGTGCATATGCCAAATATGTAGTGGACAATTTTTGTTTTTCAGAGTATGACCTTGTGTAACCCTATTAATCTTAACCGTGCATTACCAGCATAAGCAGAGAGATTTTGACAGCTCTGCTTGTGTCAGAGAGTGTCAGACTTGTTTTGAGAGAACCCCAAAAATCTCCCTGTAAGGGATAATTAGATGCCTCAAAATAATCAGAAAAGATAAAAATATTATAAGGTTGCTAACATATGTGGTAAGAATGAAATTGTGAAGGAGAAAAGAAAAGAAAAGCTGGGTCTGCAGCTGCCTCTCAAACTTTAAATGTTGCAGTTCTAGTATGTGCTCAATCCTTGACAAATATAGAAAGGGAATTAATGTGGTAAGTGAAAGAAACAAACACTCTCAGTTTGGTGGTACTGTGTTGTGACAGAAAGATCTGAGCCTACACAAGGACCTCAAAAAGACTATGTGGGGACAAGGGATGCCAAACTGCTAATTGCAAGTTGAGGTGGTTAACAGATTCAGGAATGTCCTCAGACTGATAATCAAGTATTTGTTGAGGAGTCTTCATATCCTCAGGTAGACACCATTGTAATACTTCTGGAAGGGTTGATACCATTAATTAAGAAGAAAAAGTAGCTTTAAACACGTTTTCAGTTTTGATGGAATTGGTCTTTTGGGATGAGGGTTCCCAACAGAATCTACATTTAAAAAGTAAAAAGGAAACACTGGGGACTAAACAATGGGAAACAAGTTCCAATCTCAATGTTCATTTAAAAAATAAATTGCCAAAAAAGACTTTTAACTATCTCCAACCATCTGTACCATAAGGATCTGAAACCCATGAGACTTCCAAAGCAGGTTATTTTCTTTCTATCTACAGGAACAAAACAGAAACTACCATATAGTATTTATGGCATCTAGCTAAGCTGTTCTTATCATCCAGGAATTGAAGCATCACAAATCAAGAATGTTACATTTTGATTTTATATTTAGGGAAAGATTATACTTATACAAATTTATTATAGCAATAAAATATCAATTTTGAATATTAATTATTCATCAGTATTAATCATTTTGCTTTTATCATGGTGTTTAAAACAGAATAAACATGGCATAAACAGAAATTTCTACTATCTAAGGTTGAAGATATTCACTTGGTCTTCAAACATATTCTATGTAAATATTCAAAGGTGATGGATGGCTTAAGGTTCAAAGCAAGTGACTTTTGATATAGAAGTAAAGTAAAATGCTACAATAGTTACTTTAAAATAATGAAAATCAGATTAGGTTACCTTTCATTTGTAGTCTAAATATTTTAACGTTGTTCTGTTTCCTCAGCAGATCCAGTCCCTCTGATTTGTCCCTAGTGCTGAAACAGAACAGCAGGTGCAGCCTCCCTTCCACCCTGTCCTTCTCTTCTGTGGATCCCACAGACCACCCGCTATTGATCCGCTTCCCCCATTTTTGGTGTGTCTCATACCCCAGCTTGAGAATATCACTTCTGTTCAACTGCAGACCATGTCTGAAGAAAAATTGATAGGCTACTCATAGACCTCATCTACTGTTTCCCTCATTACATCCAATTCCTCAAACTCTACCCATTTGGAGCCCTTCTTTACCTCTATACATACCTTCCTTCCGTGGACCTTACAGACTATCCCCTCCTGACCTCCTAGAAATTAGTACTTAGACATATAATCATCCCAAAACCAGCTCCCTAGGCACCAACAGAAAAGCACAGTTGATATAGCCAGAAAACCATGTCTCCATTAGATCTTAACTATTCTATTGCAGCAGGCCTTAATTACTACAACATAGCAGAATCACAAGAAAGAGACCTTAAAATAATCAGTGTGTAGATAATAGCGATCCATAAAGATGAAATGAATGAATCCAATAAAGGAAAAGACAAACAAAAATTGGAGGAAATGAATAGATGATAATATTTATCTACAAACGCAACTCTATAAAAAGTCATAGAAGAAAATCTTCAGGCTGGAACAGTTAACATAATCCATAAAAACACAGAAAATAAATTCAAATGAACAACCTAAAAGAATGGGAGAGCACACTTACAAACAGAGACCACTACCACCACCACCAGCGACAAAATACCAGGAATGAACAAACATTGGTTACTGATATCTCAATATCTATTATCTGAATTCACCAACAAAAAGACACAGACTAACAGAAGGGAAGATGAGTGTGGATCTGGGGGCAAGGGCAAGAGTTGGGAAAAAAAACTTGAGAGAAGGAAGACTGTAATCAGGATGTAATATATAAGAGGAAAAAAATTATATATATATATATGTGTGTGTGTGTGTGTATACACAGACACTCATAAGCACACCTACACATATACTTATATATACATGCACATATATATGTATATGTATATATGCATATATATAATAGTGGAGATCTTATATGTGTATATGCATATATATATGCACATATATAATAGGAGAGACCAACTTCACAGCATACTTTAAAGCTCTTCACCAAGAAGAAGTAAGCACACCCAAAAGGAGTAGAATCCAAGAAATAGTCAAACTAAGGGCTGAAGTTAATAAGATAGAAACAGCAAACAATACAAAAAATCAATGAAACAAAGTTTCATTTAAACATTAAAGTTTAGCCGGGTGGTGGTGGTGCACGCCTTTAATCCCAGAACTCGGGAGGCAGAGGCAGGTGGATCTCTGTGAGTTCGAGGCCAGCCTGGTCTACAAGAGCTAGGTCCAGGACAGGCTCTAAAAGAGCTGCAGAGAAACCCTGTCTCGAAAAACCAAAAAAAAAAAAAAAAAAATTAAAGTTTTTATTTTAGAAAATCAACAGGATAAATCAACCTCTATCTCAACTAATGAAAAGACAGAGAAAAATATTCATATTCATAAAATCTTAAATAAAATGTGGGAAATAACAGCAGACACTGAAGACATCCAAAGAATCATAAGGGTATGCTTTCCAAACACTACACCAAACGGGAAAATCCAAAAGAAAGGTATAATTTTGTCAATACAAATTACTTACCACATATGAATCAAAATCAATTAAAAAATTTAAATAGACATATAATCTCTATTAAAATTGAAATAGTAATAAAAATTCTCCCAACTAAAAAAACCTAAACACCAGGTGGCTTTAGGGGAGAAATCTACTGGAATTTGAAAGAAGAATGCATAGCAATATTCCACAGATTATTCCAGAAAATAGAAATTGAAGGAACTTTGTCCAGTTCATTTTATAAGGCTACTCTAACCTTTATACCCAAGCCACATAAAGAGTCAACAAAAAAGAGAAATGCAGACCAATTCTCCTTCTGAAAATCGGTACAAAAATATTCAATTAAATACTTACAAACAGAATTCAAAAAATCAAAAAACTTTATCAACTATGCTCAATTATGTTTCATCCCAGAGATTCATGAATGGTTTAATATAGAAAAATTAGTAAATTTAATCTACCACATAAACAAATTGAAAAACAAAACATGATCATCTCATTAGATGCCGAAAAGTCATTGACAAAATCCAACTTGCCTTCATGGTAACAGTTTATGTTGAGATCACAGATAAAAGAGACATAAACATAATAAAGACAATTTACAGCAAGCTGATAGCCAATGTCAAATTAAATGGAAAAAACTCAAAGCAATTTTTTAAACTCAAGAACAAGGCAAGGTTGTCCAGTCTCTCCATATCTATTCAATATAGTACTTTAAATTGTAGCTAGAGCAATAAGACAACTGAAGTAGTGAAGGGGATATAAATTGGAAAGGAAGAAGTCAAAGTCTTATTGTTTGTATATGGTATGATAATATACATGTGACTCTAAAAGTTCTACCAGGGAACTCCTTTAGCCCATTAATTATTGGATTAACAAAGTAAAAAATGACCATTCTAATATAAACAATCTACAAATTCAATGCAATACCAACTCAAATTCCAATGTAATTCTTTACAGACCTTAAAAGACAATTTCAACTTCATGTGGAAAAATGAAAAACCCCGGGAAGCTAAAACAACCCTGGGCAATAAAGGAACTACTGGAATGATATGGGTTTCCCCTCTGTATGCTATGAATATGTTTTATTATGATTGGTTAATGCAGAAGCTGCTTTGACCTCTGAAAAGGCAGAATATAGCCAAGTGGGAAAAGATATATACAGAGAGTAGGCAGAGTGAGAGATACATGTAGCTGCCGAAGGAGAGAGACATCATATAGTTGCTGAAAGAGGGAGACATCATGTTGCTGTCAAAGGAAGAAGTTATCAGCCACCAGCCGATCCTTACCAGTAAGCCATAGCGTGCTAATACATAGATTAATAGAAATGGGTTAATTCAGGATGTAAGAGCTAGCTAGAAATATGCCTGTGTCATTGACCAAACAGTGTTGTAACTAATATAGTTTCTGTGTGATTATTCAGGTCCAGTGGCCAGGAAACAAATGAGCAGTCTCCTCCTACACTGAACGTATCACTATCCCAGATTTCATCTTTTACTGTGGAGTCATTGTAATAAATATCACATGTACTAGCATAAAACCAGAAACATGGATCAATGAAATCAAAATAAAGATGGAGACAAATCCACAAGTCTATCCACAATTAATATATGGAGCAACATGTGCCTGAAAAAATTCTGTACTTCAAAGAGAACACCATAAGTTGGATAAAGTGGCAGCCTACATAGTTATCAAGTCAATATCTGATAGAGAACTAATATCCAAAAATTAAAATTATAAAAACTTGATACCAAAATCCAAATAGTTCATTTAAAGATGGGGTATAGATCTAAACATAATTCTAGAAGAGGAATCTCAAGTAGTTGAGAAACATTGGAAATATTAAACATCCTTAGCGATCAGGGAAATGGAAATCAAAACAACTCTGAGGTTCCATCTTACACCTCTCAGAATGGCTAAGATCAAAAACACAAGTGACGGGTCATGCAGGCCAGGGTGTGGAATGAAACTTATACAACCACTATGGAAATCATAATGGCAGTTCATTACAAGGTAGGTACTCTACCTCAAGAACCAGTGTCTTAGTTAGCATTTGCTATTTCTGTCAAAATACATCTTGAGTGCAACAATTACTATAAAGTATTTAATTGAGAGTGGTTGACTTAAAATTTTAGAGATTCAGTTAATTATGATCATGAAGGGAATTATGGCAGCATGCAAGCTCACATGGACCTGGAGTTGCCTCATGTTGACTCAGAGGCAACAGAAAGTCAACTGATTGTCACAATGAACGAAGATTGAGAAAAAGACCTCAAAGCCTACCCCCACAGTGACACACTTTCCCCAACAATGTCACACCTCCTAATAGTGCCAGTCCCTTCAGTATCATTTATTTTTTCAAACCAAACTATCCCACTCCTGTCCCTCAAAGGCTTATAGGCATATCATAAAACAAAAATGCATTCCATTCAACTTCAAAAGTCCCCATAGTCTATCTTATAGTCTATAACAGTCTCAAACTTGTTCCCAAGTATAGTCTCTTCTGAAATGCATGACAATATCTTAAATGTCATCTCCCTATACAATCAAAATTAAGAAGCAGATCATATACTTCCAACATTATGGGACAAGATACACATTACCTTTTACCTACACTCTGTCCTATCTTCAAAATGTGCTGGGGAAATGGTGGGACACAATTTGTAGAAGTGACCAAACAATGTCTGATTCAATCCTCACTCCACAAGAAGAAGTCCATATCCAGAAGTGTTTGAATGATCAAGAGCTGAAGATTGAATAGACCAGAGACCTATGGTAGTATGAACAAAATTGGTTGTTGTAAGAAATCTGCTTGTTTGTTCCTGGCTGCTCTGCCCCAAAATAACCACACAGAAACTATAATATTTAAATCATGGCTTGGCTCATTAGCTCTAGCTTCTTATTTGCTAACCCATTTCCATTGTTTTATATTTTCCATGAGGTTCATGGCCTAATGGCAAGGTTCCAGCATGTCTGTTTCAGATAGCAGCTCCATGGCTTCTCCTCTGACTCTGTCCTCTTTCTCACAGCATTCAGTCTAAGTTCTACCTTGCTATAGGCCAAGCCAGTTTCATTATTCATTAACCAATAAAAGCAATACATAGACAGAAGGACCTCCCACATCAACTGGTGTTAAAAATTTAATTCCTAATTATAATCCCCTGTATTCATAGATTGGTGTCTTTTTTTAAATTTGTTATAAAATATATTTCCCCCTGCAAGAGATGGGAGAGGATGCCAAGAGAGACTGACAGCATTATACAGAGTCTAAAGTGGTGGTTTCTATAGGGTCCCTCCACAAGGAACTTAGGGAATCCAGAAGATTTTTTTGGGCAAAATGGGATCACAGAGACTAAAGTAAGCAGCCTGTAATGGGTCTAAACCAGGTCCTCGGTGAATATGCTGACACTGTTACCTTGGTGTTTTTTATTTTGCAGTACTCCTAGGCTTGTTTGTACTCTCCTGGTATTTATTCTTTTCCTCCTATTGGTTTGCCTTCTCCAGTCGCAATTTTAAGGCTTTTGTCTTGTCTTATTGTAACTTGCTTTATCGTGTTTGGTTATTATCTCTTAGAGGCCTGCTCTTTTCTGAAAGGAGATGAGGGAGTATTTAATACAGAGGAGATAAGAGGGAGAGGGATCTGGGAGGAATGAAAGGAAGGGAAATTGTGGTAAGGATGCACTGTAAGATTCAAAAAATCTATTTTCAATTATTTAAAATATTTTAATATAAATGATATGCTAAAGTAATAATATATAATTTTGAAATGAATAGTAATTAATTTAATTAATAAAGCATACACTGAAATTATTTTTATAGCTTTTAAATACAAAAATGAAAACACAAGCAGAGTAGATAGAATACTTTGGTATTCCCAGGTCTTGGTAAGTGAAGAAAGAATCAATAATGCAATGCTGTCATCTCTTAAGTAGCAAGTACCAGGTCAGACTCAGATACATAAGACTCTCTCTAAAAATAAGCAAACTAGCAAACTAAATAATAAACAACTGAATATTTACATTTCATAATAAACTTCAAAAGTGAGTAATAATCATTGGACATTTTAACATTTTTATATCACAGCAGATCTATATCTAAACCTGTATCTGTTCATATGTACACAGATATATTTTATATATTTTTGTATTTTTGTCTTCTCTATATACTATTAAATAGTTGTATCTTATTTGTATATAAAAAATTTCAAATTTTCTCTACGTTCTTAATGAAAAATGCCATGTGTATAGCCTTTATTTCAACTAAAGAAATTGCTTATAAATTTTATCTTTAATTATGCATATACATATATGCATATGTGTGTGCTTTTGTGTGTGTGTGTGTGTGTGTGTGTAGATAAGCTCACAGAGATCAAAAGAGTGCTTCAGATACCATGGAGCTAATATAACAGGCAGTTGGGAGCTGTCTGACATAGCTTTTGGAAACAGGTATTCTGCAGGAGTAGTAGCAAGTGCTTTTCATCACTGAGCCATTATCATCGACATCTTTTTGTATATATTTCCTGGACATAAACAGTACAAAGAAACTAATAACTATTTCATGGATGTTGTTAGTTAACTCATATTTCATTTCTAAATGTAGAGTTTTCGAAAGTCCAATTTCTTGACTTTTTTTCTCATGGCAGCTATGTTCCCATAATGTCATGCTCTTACATTGTATTTTAAAGAATAACTTGCCAGGTCAAGGTGAGGATTAAAGGCAATCTTTGTAAATGCAGAAGATAGTCTGTTGATTTAAATTCAGTAATGTTTTGAGGAAATATTCAGTGTTTGTTAGGAAGTCTCAGCCTCATTACATTTAAGTCATGTGAGGCAATCATCCTGATAAAATGCAAATGTCTCATTTGTTTTGCTGTCCTGTGATTGGCACATCTGTGTGTGTGTGGGGGGGGACTTTATGAGGAGGGAGGCCAAAAGAAAATTGTCCTGATGCACCTGTCCATTAGTGAGCCGTCATGCCTGGCAGAAACTTTCTGGCACCAGATGGTAATAATCTTATGCTCTGAAGCATGCAGATACATGGGTCTTTTAATTTTTATCTTGGCTAGTATAATTGCAGATGCTATTCTTATTCAAAAATGGGCCATGATTTGCCTACAGCCAAAAGCATCCAGCTTTCATTGATGTTAATGTGAGGGCAGCCATAAGAAAAAGTAAAGAGAATTCAGCTCATAACTCTAATTGTCTTATGAATCTTAATAAGCCTGTTTAGCTTAATAATACCCAATAGGGGAGAGTTTCATAGGTTATTTGTTCAATTTCCATAGAAAGCATTATTTTGGACACTTTCATAAAGGGTTGTTTTTGATACAAAGCAGATTCCTTGCCTTTTATAACACAGAAGAGTAACACTGAACTGTTCTTTTTATACAAAGGAAAGGATTCTGAGGGAAAAAAAAAGCCTGAACATATTAGCAATGGCATTTCAGCAGATGCAGAAAATGTATGTCCCCAAAGAAAGAAGGCTTCAGAGAATTCATACACTGCCTTTTTACACAAAGACAAGTGCAATTTGTACAGAATACAAAGAATCATAGCTAATTAGATTGGCTTTAATTGGATTTGTGCTAAATCCAATGATTTATAGAACTATCAGTGCTAAACTGCAATGAGAATCAATTTGAAAAATACACAGAGAAATTGACTACAGAGGACTAAAAAAGATAAATAGAGGTTCCTTTCCAGATGTTAAATAATCTGCAAAAAAGTAACATTAAAAGATTTAAAACATTAAAACATTTAAAAGAGACACTTTTAAAGGAAATTAGGGGAAATTTGCTTGTGTTATTAAAAGTAGCTAATTCTCAATCACTCCATTTTTAATTTTCTAATTGTACCCATGGCTGTACTTATCCTTTTTATGGAAGAAAATATACAAAAACATGTCTGCTTCAAGAACTGATGTGCTTCTCTTACACTAATATATATGAAATTCTGATAATGTTGCTAAAATCATTGTCTGCTGATAACTCTTGATCATAGTCTAAGTGTATAAAGATACCTGACCAGGTGCAGACCTCCCAAGTAACAAAGATAGGCTTGCAAAACAGAAAGAGGATACTATAAGAAAATAAAGGCTCACGTAGATTTGCACAGCCAGAGAGCAGAGTGCTCTGCTGTAAAAGCAGCACCAGGCAGACTTCCCGAAGTTACTGATTAGAATATTCCACTTTGCTGTCTGGTGAGTAATCAGAATTATAGATGAGTGAGTGACCAGGATTTTTGCAGGATATTTGTGTCTTCATAATATTTGGTTCTGTATACTTAAGTATACATGTGCATTATAGGAACTATTTATTTATGTGCCTCTGCGAAATTATATGTATACATTTAGATTCCTGGGGTGGCAAAAGAATGTCAGATCCCTGGAACTGAGAGATAGAGGAGGTCCCCATAATATGGGTGCTGTTAACTGAGCCTTGGACCTCTGCAAGAAAAATAAGTGCTCTTATGTGCTGAGCCAACTTTCTAAACTTAAGAAAAGTTGAAGAAGGTCTTTCTGACAGACAGGTTAGGAAAGAGAAGACTGAATTAAATTTTTCTTTGAGATTTTTCTTCCGCACTCTTCCAAAAGTGGCAGGAAAGGACGCAGTGCATAAGACTTCAATAAGGGTGTCTATAAACTAATAACTATATAAATGACTATATAAAATTCAGTTTTGAGAAAGTTTCATTCATCATAGTGAAAAACTGGCCTTTTGTCTCTCTATGTTCTGTTTCTCTCTATATATTTGTCTATCATCTATCTATCATCTATCTATCTATCTATCTATCTATCATCTATCTATCTATCTATCTATCATCTATCTATCTATCTATCTATCTATCTATCTATCTAATCTATCTATCTATGCTATGCTATGTGATGTTTTGGTTTTTTTTTTTTTTGGTTGTGTTCTGACAAATAAAGCTTACTTGGAGTCAGAGGGAAAATTTAGCCATTAGCTGATTTAAATTGATCCTAAAGGTTTGGAGGAGTGTAAACAGTAAACAGAGAGGAGACAAGAAGTAGTAAGATAGAGCAGAGAGTGGATCTTGGTCCTTTTAGATGGTGGAACAGTAGAGGCAGAGGTGATTGGTGAATGCTCCTTGCTTCTCTGATCTTTCAGGTTCTTCCCCCAATACTTGACTCCCTATTTTTTACTGAAAGATTAATTAGATTAGTACTATACACACACACATATATATGCATATGCCTATATATCATATAAATGTAGGAGTACATACATATATATATGTATATGTAAAGTAACATATTTGTTTTAATATTTCACTGAGTCATATAGGCATTGATGTGGGATGCTAAGGGTATAGCTATAGCATCTGGTGAGGTAAAATCTGTTCATTGCCCTATTAAAGATGAAGTTTAGAATTTCCATGAACATAGAAAATCTACTATAAAAGCGTGTTAACATTTAAAAATTTTAATTGCTAAACATACTTAGTTCATAATATTTATTATGATATATATATATACTTTTTTATTTTAATGTGCATATACTGCTTAATTCCTTCGTAATTACTATAATGATTCAAAAGATTTCTACATGTGTCAAAACTGATCGAACACCACATGTTAAACATGTGAAGTCTATTGTGTATGAACTATAAGACCCTGAACCTTTCGACACATTCATTTTCTCTTTTGTCATATGACATGATTATTATCATGATCAAATTTATTTTGTAGATTATTGCAAGAGATTGACATGTTAACCATCATGAGTTTTCTATCAGTAAATGCAATACATTATTAGAGACATTTACAATTTATTTCCTTCATGAAGCTAAAAGAACTTCCATTACATAATTTCTAAATGCATTAATGTGTTTATAGCAGAGTCCCTTTGTCTAAATATTAAAACTGTTACTCCATATTCACCAGTATATAAATATTAAATGCATTTGCTGCTACTCATAATTGTAGATTATGTGAACTCAGTTTTTGAGTTAGATAAAAGTAAGGATTGGGTTTGAAAGGGAGAATTTCAACATTCAATGGTGTATAGTTCATGCTTCTTAATCTCTAAAATGCAAAAAGAAAAAAGCTGTAAATTTGAGACTATCCTTGTATTTAGCTGGGCTGTAATATTTCCTATGGGTGAGGAGGTAAGAAGGCATGGTGTCAACAACATAAACACTCGGATTCAGTTAAAAGGCTAACAGCAGATTTGTTTACTCAGCAAGGAAAGAGCCTTATATTGTAGGACCCTCACCCTTATTCTCAAAGGGGCAAGAAGAAATTTCCTAGCAGAATGTTTTCCCAAAAAGATAGAGGCCTTCCCCTCTCCCACCCAGGAGATTCTGAGCACAAGGTCACTTAGCTCAGCCCAGCCAGCCACCTAGTACAGGCTGATAAAGATGGCCTAACTCAAGAATAGTGGCCTTGCTCTAAACCAAGGAAAAGCTGACTTAACAGAATGGAAGGGAGCAAAAGTCCTTGTACCCATGCCAAAGCATCTTCAAAGATTCTCTTTGTAGTTATGCTTTTAAAAGCTTACCCCACAGAGGAGATAAAATTCCTCTTTACCTTGTTGTAACGGGGATGGAGATGAGTTCCAAACTTGTTTGTATTATGCTGATTAAACCTTGCTTATTACAGTCTGGGCCTCTTTGTTGGTCTCTCTCTGGGGGTCGTAATCTGGGCACAACAATATACCTTCCTCCCAGCATCCAGGCTGTGTTGACATTACATGGTTGACCCTCATTGGTTAGGCATGATCAGGACTTCTGACAGCACATGTGGCTAGGCCCTCAGGAAGACTCCACATTGGTTCATCTCTTGGCCCTGGAGGCACTATCTGCCTTAACCCTGACTCAGCAACTGGAATGTGTCTGTCTTAAAGTGGCTTATCAAACAAGCTCTTACCCATCATTGACTTCCAGCATGGAAGATCATCCATTGTTGGAAAGCTGCCAGGGTTGGGGAATTAGGTGATAAACTTTTGAATTTCAGATAACTAGGCATGCATAACTTCCTGCAGAGGACTACAAGAGGGATACCTAAGAGCCATTAACACTTAAAGAGTCACCTCTGTAGCTGCTCACTGCTCTTGAATATGCTGCAGGAGACATTTTAAAAGAATAAGGATTAGAATTATCACTCTTCCAATTAAGTCATATGGAAGCATCTAGACGGGATCAAATAACATTTTTACATTACGTCAACACTTACAAGCCAAAGGCTATAACCTCTGTTTTTATGTGATCTAAATGGAAAAAAAATGCCTCTTAGTTGTAATGAATAATATAGAAACTTAGTTGGTCATGGGTCCTTAATATATTTAGCCAGCTCCCAGCATGTTGAACTAACATTCCTCATCTCAAAAGGCATCATACAAAATGAGGAAAAGTGAGGGTCACAACTGAGTCTCATCAAGGTATTTAAAGTGCCAATTTCTTCCTCTAATAATAAAGCAAATTGTTTGGGGGGCAATGAAAGTAAGAAAAGGAGTATATCTATTACATATCCTGGGTTCTTCCCTCCTTGGTGGAAGAAGGCTGATCCACTGCTGGGCACATATCTCTTACCAGGCCCCATATTGGTTTCATGGGAGTCTGAAAGAAAACACAACTATACCCTCATTCACAGGCTAGCCAGGGTGCCTGGTGACTGCCATTGGAGGGAGATGGGAATCTTTCCATCTCATCAGGGGCAGGGATGTGTTCCTTGGCAGAGATACCCATTTTTTGTAAGTCATGTTGGGCCACTTGTCATCAAAATTAAGACAATTCATATGGAAAAGAACCTCTGTTAAGGCCAGATGAGGATCTCTCCTAGCCTCAGGAGAGATAGCCCTGGCCAGCAGCTCCTTAAGAGCTCTGTTGCTCTTCCCCACAGTGGCTTGTCCCTGCAGATTTTAGGGGATGCCAGTAGTATTGGAAATAATCCAGGACTCTGGAAAGTCACTAAATTATTGAGAGGCATAGGCAGGACCATTGTCATTCTTAAGTGTCCAACATACCTCTATAACTACCATGGCCGACTTAAGAGATTTGAAATCATTAGCAACTTTTCCCTAGAAAGGGTGAGAATGTAAACAAAAGAGGAACAGGGATATAGAAGAAGGTTTTAAAACCAATACAAAACAATATATAATAAAAACAAATATCGAGTATAGTCCAGGAGAAAAAAATGGGTAATAACATACATAAAAATAGAACTACAAACTATTATTCCTTTGGTTGAATAAATAGAACACTGGTGTTTTCTTCACTAAGAAAAAAAATAGAACTACAACCAATGAGATAAACATCAAAAAAAGCACAAATGCATACTAAATGTCTAGACTATAGATTACTGGCAAATAATCTATATTATTTATTATTATTCCAATTGGTTTTCTATTCATAGGAGAGTAAGTCTTGTACCTAAAATATCTTAACTAAGATATGAGATAAATAATATTAAAGGTTATTTGACCCTCCTGGAGGCTCTAATATACCTTCATTGGCAAAGTGATATTGTTAATCCTTATTCTTTTAAAATGTCTCCTGCAGCATATTCAACAGGAGTAGGCAGCAACTAGTGAATCCTTAGGTGTTAATGGCTCTTAGGAATTCCTCTCCTGGTCCTCTGCAAAAGGTTATACATGCCTGGTTATCTGATATTCAAACATCTACTGCCTTGTTACCCCACACTGGTAGGTACCCAGTAATGAATATTCTTCTACAGATGTTAGCCAGTCATGAGTTCAGCAGGCCAATCTAAGACAGGCACAGTCCAATTGGTATGCCCTCAGGCAGCATTGTGTTATCACCTTTCATTGGCTAGGCATGATCAGGATTTCAGACAGTGACTGTTGCTAGGCTCTCAGCCAGACTGACTCCAAGTTGGCTCATCTCTCAGCCTTGTGGGCCTTACCTTCTTCCCATACTGGTATATGTACAGAGACCCTTTCGTAAATAAATAAATAGGTCTACTCTCCTGAAGGGTATAGCCTGGCTTCAATTTTATAAGCAGAAGAGCTTCTGTCTTGCTTCATTACTCAGTTGTGACATCACATCCATTTCTTTCTTTCTGCCATAACCAACAATTTCATGTCAACTCAGACAATTCTGAAATACTGTGAAGTATCGATTGTGTATACAGTTATAATATGGTATATGACAGTCACATATGTATATATAATTTATAACAATATTTGCCACTAACAAAAAATTAAGGTGAATAAAAAAGATTCTTCTTTCCACTTCAAAATGTTTTTTTTTTGAAAAGCTGAAGAAAACTATCCACATAAAATTGGATCTTATTTCCCAGAAAATTGTACTGAAGAACAATTTCTTAACTGAATCTAAAGTTCTTAGGATGGGTTACAAACAAACTATAAGTTTGAGAACAAGTACCATTCTTACTTTTAGATATATCTAATCCAATGTTTTCCTTAATACTAATAAGACAGAGCTTCTAGAATGGATTCTTAGAGGCAAGGATTTCTCATCTTGACCTTGTATTGGAAAGTGAGCAGTAATGAGATTCTCTCATCCATTATTGGTGTGCAGGCACCAGGGACAATGATAAGAATGGATATTTGCCGCTGTTCCAGTACCAGCTGTTGACGCACTCATATATTGAAACACCAGGGCTTCTATTTGCCTCCAGCTACTTAATAAAAAGGCAAAGCTAATCTCCTTCTTATCTCCCAGTGTGTGCCGTGATTTTCCAACTTTAAAATAAACGATGATTTATCTAGAGGTTATGAAATTGGTATGAAGAGAAAAACTGGATCTGAGGCTCAACTTTATTAGTCATTGACCCTCCCCCTGGGTTCACTTCTTTGTTTATTTCAAGAAAGTGCTTCATCACACTGCTTCAGTAGTCAGAGAATTAAAACCTAGAAAATTACTTTTATTCATTTTCCATGTGATTACTGACTAGCCTCTCTTCTTTCTTGTCCTTTAGCCTCTTAAGAATTAATTTATCCATAATATTTTTCTTTCTAGGTAATTTATTACTTTCCCTGTGAAATACAGATTGAGAACAGAGAAACATTTTTCATCACTGCTGAGTTAGATCTGCATCTTTCCGAAAGGGTGGCATATTGACAACTTGGCATTTAAACTCCCCTTAGTCAGAAAGCACAGCAGCTAAAAAAAATTCTAAAACCTTTCCAAAAAAATGAAAGCTTTAAAATAAATGCATGTTGTGAATTTTCCAAATTATTTCTCCTTTATCTGTTGTTGGGACCAATAACAGGTGACTAGACATGTCACAGGTACTCCAAAAAACTCCAAAAAATTAGTTTATTCGCTAAATGAGAATAGTATGAAACTGATCCCTCCTAACTTTTCATCTGTCAGCCCTCATAACAGAAGCTCCTTTTGCCATAGGTGCCGAATAACAAAGATTCCCACGGAGACTCAATGTGAAATGATGAGAGACTGAATAATCTTAATTACTAAATGAGTGATCTGTTATACACCAAGGTGCGGTGATCATTTCAGAAGTTGGGGCAAATAAATACAGCAGTCAGAGACAGTAGATGACTATAAAGAAAACTGCCTCCCAGGCACATCAGGACAGTTGCACATTCGAGCTCACCATGATTGTAATAACATGCAGAAATGCACAAACTCAAGTCTTAACTGTTGAAACAACAAGAATAAATTAAGTTACATATGCAAGTTTAATAACATTGTTGGAAGTCACAATGACAAAAATTATGTCCACTGTTTCTTGAGTTTTCAGAATGTCCATTCTTTTTACTGTCAGTCATAAACCATACAGTTCTGAGTAATAATCCTTTTGTACACTGTTAAGATATATTACTTAGCTTTGTTTAATTAAAAAACTGAGTGGTCATTAGCAGGTATAAGCAGAGACTGCTCATTTTTTCCTGGCTACCCAGACTCGGATAATCACACAGAAACTAGGCTAATTACAACACTGCTTGGCTTATTAGCTCAAGTTTCTTATTAACTAACTGTTACATTGTAAATTAACCCATTTATATTAATCTATACATCACCATTTGGCTGTGGCCTACTGGTAAGGATCGGTAATCTTTCTCCTTCGGCAGTTTCATTGTGTCTGCCTGATTCTACCTTTTTTCTCCTTGCATTCAGCTTAGTTTTCCCGCTTAGCTCTATTTTATGCCCTGCCATGGGCCAAAATAGCTTCTTTATTAACTAATGTTAATAAAATATATTCACAGAATACAAAGAAGAATCCCACTTCAGCAAAGCAGGACTTATACTCAGAACAACCAAGCTAGAATAATGGAAAGAAGTGCAAAGTGGAAAGAGATGCCAGTCAGCCACTATGAAAGCAGAGCATGTAGAAAATGAGGCAATCAACCATGGGCCTTGTGGCAAAGCATAGCTAAGAATATGAATTAATTTAAATTTAAGATTTAGTTATTAATAAGCCTGAGTTATTGGCCAAGCATTTACAGTTAATATTAAGTCTCTGTGTCTGTGATTTAGAATGTGTGAGTCAAAACACAGAAAGATTCCACCGGCAATACAGCAACTGCAAATCTTGACTGGGTTGTTTCTTGTTTGTGTCACTTTGTTAGAAATGTGTTACAAAAGATTTAACAGATGTGACCAATCTATGCTCACCTTCATTCCCAAGATTATTCTTGCTCTCCTGGTTTTACCCACAGAGTGACACCTCTATTCTTTCTTTATGGATCTCTGACAAAAACACGGACCCTTATGCATGACAATCTGTGCAATTACAGCTGAGCAAGTGCATTGTAAAGGCATAATTTGTTTCCTAGTTATATCCACTTCCACCTTGGTTTCCAGTCAGTGTTCTTTTATTTCTTTTTACACCATTAGAGGCATTCATCACAGAATCTACATTTTTTCTTTATGTTTATTTTTTAATTGTCAAATTGATAAAACTATAGTCATTAGAGAAGAAACAACCTAGTTTGAATGAAACACTGTGATAAAATTAGACTTTGTGTGAAGCTGTGCGATATGTTCTTGATTATTTATTTATAGGAGAAGATCCAGCCCAGTGTGAATTGTTTAAACCCTGGGCAGGTTTCTTGGTACAAAATTGTGAGCGGATCAAGTCATATAGAATAAGCCAGTAAGTAGTATCCCTTAATTGTCTCTGCTTTAGTTCCTGTGTCAGGTTCCTTCTCTGCTTGAGCACCTGTCCTGACTTCCCTTTATGATCAATTAAAAGTTGTAAGAAGATCTTTCCACACCAAGTTGATTTGGACAGTCAGTGTCCTTGCTAGAGTTTCTATTGCTTTGTTAAAACACTATAACCAAAAGCTAACTGGGGGAAATAAAGTGTGTATTTCACTTTCACATCTGCATAGGAATGTATCACTGAGGGAAATCAAGCCCAAACTCAAGGCAGGCCAGAATGCAAGTTTTCTATCAAGATCCATAGAAAAATGCCACATACTAGTTTGCTTCTCTTGACATGTTAAGCCTGTCTTCTTTTAGCACCAAGGACTACCAGCCCAGGTTGGCCCTGCCCACAGTTGACTGTACCCTCTCGCAATAATCATCAATCAAGAGAATGTACTGCACACTTATCCATAGGCCAAACAGGTGGAGACATTTACTCAGTTGAGGTACTCTCTTCCAAAATGATTATGGTTTTTCTCAATTTGACAAAAACTAACCAGTAGAGTAGGTGTTTTAACCCTGCAATATCAAGAAAATGGATCAGAGTAATTTTGAATTAATTACAAAAGCGACAGAAATAAATTATGGAAATGTTACACAATTTTTTTGTACAAGAAACAGTTTGATTTGTCAGAAGTAAATGAATAAAAATAAGAGTTGGAGTTAATTATTTTACGATGATTTTAATCATTGACAACATGTTTTTACTTCTTTTCTGTACACATTAAAAAATATATCTTCATTTGCTTTAAGTTCCTTATTGGTTTTATATCAGAAAACTTCCCAAAATATCTAAAAAGAGCCAGATATCAGTTGAAATATTAAGAAGTAAAAGTTTTTTATTAATTTACTTAATATTAATTATAAAAAATTATTCATCATATGATATTCCTGAAACTTAAATGATCATTGTCTGTTAATTTATAGAAAATAAAAGCAACATTTTTAGAATGATTATAGACAGTGATATAAACACAATAAACCACATTTGAAACATCTCTTTATGAGGTTCATGAGATCAGTAGCTCATCATGGAGAGGCTTTACCTAATAAATCCCTTTCATATTACTATACGTTCTGTTGCTGTGAGAAACACTATGCACAAAACAACTTTGAGAAGGAAAGCATTTATTTGGTTTACAACTTATAGCCCACCACATACGGATGCCAAGGCAGGACTTAAGGCAGAAACCTTGAGGCAGGAATTGAAGCAAAGCCTATAGGGAAATGCTTCCTTCCTTACTGGTTTGTTCTCCTGTCTTGCTGTGTTATATTAATTATAGATCCCCAGCCAATTTGTCCAGGGGTGGCATCTCCTAGAGTAGCCTGTATTCTCTCAATTATTAGCAGCTAATAAAATGCCCCCATATATATGGCCACTGGCTATTCCACTTGAGACAATTTCCTAGTTGAGATTCCCTCTTTTCTTGTATTTGTGTTCAGTTGATAAAAAATAATCATTATATTTTTCTTTTTCTTCTCTTCTCCTCCATTCCTTTCTCTGCCCCTTTTCTCCCTCCCCTCCCCTTCCCTTTGCCTTTTCCCAATTGGTAACAATATTGATCATCCACTTGCTCATAATTGGACTCACAAATGAAATAAGATTTTAGATATGGCATTGTAAATGGATTTGATTGAGATAGAAAACCTAACTCTAAATGTGCTTGGCACCATTCTTTGGGATGAGGTCACAGACTGAATAAGAAGTGAGCTGAGAACCAGAACTCATCTCTTTCTGATCCATGACTGTTGATGTAATGTGACAAACTACCTGAAGTTCCTGTCACTATGACTTCACTGCCATCATGGTCTGTACTCCAAAACTGTTGAGACAAATTAAGCCTTTCCTTTCTTAAGTAGCTTAGTCATGTATTTGACTAGAGAGATAGAAAGAATAATTAATACAGTAATGCTTAAAAACTTTGAGGAAAAGCCATTGTAAGTGTGTATATTATTGTTGTTGTAAATATATTTAGGGCCTTCACATGCTGACTTATATTCTCAGTCCAAGGAAAAACATTTGAAGGCTCAAGATTTGCCTGAATTTGTGCATGCTGTGTGTTGGAAAGAAACTGCAACTTCTTCAAGCCTTGAACATAATACTGGAAATTTATGAGATATACATAGATGCATATGTCTGTTTGTTGTTCTGTCTATCTATCATCTATCATCTATCTATCTATCTATCCATCTATCCATCTATCTATCTATCATCTATCTATCAATCATCTATCTATCTATCTATCTATCTATCAATCATCTATCTATCCATCTATCTATCTATCTATCTATCTATCTATCATCTATCATCTATCTATCATCTATCTATATCTATCTATCATCTATCTATCTACCTATATCTATCTATCTATCTATCTATCTATCTATCTATCTATCTATCATCTATCTATCTATCAATCTATCTATCATCTATCTATCTATCATCATCTATCTATCTATCTATCTATCTATCTATCTATCTTCTATCTATCATCTATCTATAACCTAATTGGTTTCTTTAATGTTGTTCATCTACCCATGTTACTTGGACTTGAGACTGGATAGCATATCAGAGTCCCCTACTTGGAGAAAGTTGGTCATCTCTGCCATTTTCTTGTATTGCCCCATTTAGGGGTAAGGCCTTTTGAAATTTCCATTAGCATTGTGCCTTAAGCAGTCATTATAAATGTTGTGCTCAGCCAACTAAACTCTTGAGATTTCTTGGGTACAGCTCTCTGTCATGTATAGAAGACACTATTTCACAGAAGTTCTGGTCCTCTTGTTCATAGTATCATTTGACCTGTCTTCCATGATATTTCCTAAGCATTAAATTGCACTGTAGATTTACCAATTGAAGTGTACATTTGTTTGTCAATGTAAAAGCTCCCTCTAGGGTCTGTCAGCTCTGATGCACTGCAGGCAGGATGGGTCTTATATGGTGAATGCCAAGATTATTGATCAAGTTCCTCTGTATCATATGCTTAACCACTGGTCATTCTCATTCACTTCTTTGGGTTTTTTCACAATTCATAAATTTACAGAAAATAAATTCTTAGGTCCTCATTCTATTCAATATAATGTACCAACTAAGGTAAAATATTTCCAGCCTTTAAGACACCTCTTTCAAGTACACTTAAAGTCTAATGGATTATGGCAGCAAACAATATCCACATAATCAACCCAAAAATAATTTAAGATATGTTAACACTCTATGACAGAAGAAAACAAAGTGACATGGTACTAGTGGCTGTTGAGTATGGCAAAGTCTGTGTAAAGTTTATGCTGTATATTAAAAAGCAGATGGTTGTGTTTGCATTACTTCTGCCACAATATCTACTATAACAGGTCATTAAAGAAGGTATCTGTGATACAGGCAGAAGGGACACTTGCCCACTAGAGCATGTGGCTTTGACAGGAGGCCTTGCCATTCTCCTAGATTCCCTCTGCTTGGCTCAGAACCATTAGATTACATTCCTAAAGGAAGTCCCCAAGGTCTTTTCCCTTCATTGGTCCTCTCCTCCTTCTGAGACTGACTACAAAGGTCCAGCTATCAAAGCATTGAAGTCCAGCAATCAAAAGCCCCTATTGGCTCACCTGACTAATTTGCCAAATTAAAATTAAATACCTCATCCTAACACAGAATTTTTCCTTGTAACTTCATAAACTGCCATTTTCCTGTCTACCACATCTGTCTCCTTTCTATTCAGAGGCAGTCCTTTGTTCTCCCTGCACGACAAATATCAAAACCCCCTTTTCCTTGTTCCTTTCCCCTTCTCCCTTGTTCTCATATCCTGTGTTTGTCTCTTATTTCCTGATTGCCGGGTGTACACCATCTTCTGGGGCAAATAAATCTCCTTCATGCTGAGAACTTGGTATTGGGGTCCTGACCCAATACTTTTCCTTTTATAGGCAATGTCTGAAGCAAATGTGGTGTGTGTGTGTGTGTGTGTGTGTGTGTGTGTGTGTGTGTGCGTGCACACATATGTGGAATTTCTCAATTAAAACAATGCAAAACATATTAGAGACATACTTGTTTTCTTATGTTATAAGGGTTATATGAGTGAAGTTGTTAGCACTATGTAGCAAAGAAGAGACAGAATGCTTGGAGAAAGAAAGCAGAGTCAGGCAGATGCAATGAAGCTCCAGCCTGAGATGGACATAGGTTAGAATCTTTCCGGTAAGGCACAACCCCGTGGTGATACACAGATTACTAGATATGGGTTAAAGCAAGATGTTAGAGTTTGCCAAGAAGAGGCTAGAACTAATGGGCTAGGCAGTATTTAAATGAATGCAATTTCTGTGTTATTATTGATGGGGCTAAGCTAGCTGAGCAGGAGCCAGGCAGGATGAAAAGCAGGCCTGCTACCTCATCACTACAAAAGTTTAAGACAGCTACTTTCTTTCTCTTCTTGGGAAGGCATAATGTCCAAGTAGAGGCATTTAGCCGGTCATGTTGCATGTGCAGATAGGAAGAAGAGATCAGTAAATGTGCTCAGTTCAGTTTCTCTTTTGTATTCAGGTTAGTGTTGGGTTCCTAGAGGACAGACCTTCGCACCTGCACTTGATCTGTTTTGCACTCTTGTGGTTGGTTGAAAACAGAAATAAAAACAGGAATAATCTGATGGAGGACTCTCATTGGTTAATAAAGAAACTGCCTTGGCTTTTTGATAGGTCAGGATTTAGATAGGTGGAGTAGACAGAACAGAATTCTGGGAAGAAGGGAAGCTAGTCAGACACCAGGCCTCTCCTCTCTGAGACAGACGCCATGGAGCCAGCCTCCAGGTCATACATGCTTAATCTTTTCTGGTAAGCCACCACCTTGTGGTGCTACACACATTACTAAATATGGGTTAAAGCAAGATATGAGAGTTAGCCAGTAAGAGGCTAGAGCTAATGGGCCAGGCATTTTTTAAATGAATACTATTTGTGTGTTGTTATTTCGGGTGTAAAGCTGGCCATGTGGGATCCGGGAAGGAGGAAAAGCAAGCCTGCTTGCCTCATCACAACAATCTGTTGTTTTCAACAATGATTTTTTGTTGGGGCAGCTGACCAATCCCTGCTTTCAGGAGCGTGGCTGCTCCAGGGGAGAAAGGTACCTTTAAAAAGAACTGGGTTGGGGATAGACGCCCTGTCCCCCCCTCCCCCCCCCGCTTGATTCTCTACATCGCTGGAACTTTGGCTTTGTAAGTGTATCCCACTTTCTCCTTTTATTAAAACTGATTTATTCTAAAAGGACTATTTTTGGTTATTTCCAAATTCCTCCAACATCCGCTACAGATTTTAAGGATATTTACCCCTAAGCCATGTGAGTTATGGTGATAAGCTTCCTTCTTTTGCTAGCTCAACCTCCCCTGCTGCGGGCTATATATACTGTGTGAGAAAGTGGAATAAAGGCTTGCCTGCAGAACCTAAAGTTGTGTTGTGTGTTCATCCTGACATCCTTCACTCAGAATTACAGTTGCCAAGCTGGTGCAGGAGTTAGGACCACAGACTATGGGATATTGCAACCAACATTTAGAGTTGTTATCCCACTCTCTGTTAAACCACTCTGGAAACTACTTCCTTGAGCAACTCAGGGTTTTCTTTGAAAGGGATTTCAGCTGTAGTCAAGATGACAGTGCAGACAAATCATCATGCTTACTCTTGAAGCCTGGCCTTACACATTCATATAGAGAAAGACAACTTCAGCTGCTAACACAAGTTAATGTCAGCAGTAATGTTTATTGATTGTATGTGACCTTCTGCTCTAATGAAAATGGGGCACAATTATCTCTTTGAGTTCTTGTCAAAAATCCCCAATGACTACCAGAAAATGTCAGATCAATTACTCTGGAGTAATAGCCCATGAAATATAAAGACTATTATTTCTCAATGTTCTCAATATCATCAAGTCAAGGAAAGCCTGAGAATCTATCCTGTTCAGACAGATATATAGAACCTGGTAACTAGATGTAACTAAAAGGTTCCTTTTAACCAAACATAATATTTGATGTATGTGGAGGAATAAAACAATGAAAGAACATAAAAGTATCAGTAAAGCACAAACATCTCATTAAAGAAGTCAGAAGGCTGAAGCATCCACATGGATTTTCATAAATGTCTACACACTAAAAAACACTCCAGTAGATCTCCCCACACCCAATATGTTTATTGGTAGCACTAATTGGAATCACAGACTAAATAAAGAAGGGCATAATGTTAGGAGTGAGATTTGATGGGAGGTCTGGGTGAATTGGAGAGAGTGTGGCATAATCAAAGTACATTGTACACATGTGTAGAATTTCAAAGGAATAAATAAAATTTTTTTTATAAAACAATCATCCCAAACTATGAAAATGATTGAATAAAACCACCTTTGAAGAGTTTTCTTCCAGAAATGCTGTGAGAAATATTAAAAACAGGTAGGGAGAACATAAGGAACAATGAAGGCATTCAGAAAGGAAAAAGTTTAAATTTTACACGTGCATTAATTTCTGTCATTTTGAGCTCTTTTAAGTTTCCCACTTACTTTATGCACAATAAAAGAAAAATCCCTTGTCTCATTTGGAAAGCCATTTGAGAATCTGTTTAAATTGATTCTTCCCTAATCAAAAACATTTTTTTCTTAAAAATTCTCCTGTACAGACAAATGAATGAGTAAATAATATTCCCTCAATTCACACAAAGATACAGTAAATGTCCTCTTGTGTGGTTGAATATCTTGTAACTTACCATTTTATCCTTGAGAACTTCCCAAAGGCTTAACGACAGTTATAAAAGCAGAATTCCATTTGACAATGCCTAATGTATAGCAGAACAAACATCTATTCGTTTTGAATTTTCTAGACAAAATTTAAAAATTAATCTAGAAAAAGAACATAAAATGGCTATTGCCAGAGTTTTCCACATCACCTTTACCACTCACTCATCTTTAGAAAATAAAGATAAGTCAACATGTGATGGGGTGTGTCCACCCACAGAGATGGTGGGACTGATCTAATGGGAGCTCACCAAGGCCAGCTGGACTGGGACTGATATAGCATGTGATCAAACCGAACTCTTTTAATGTGGCTGACAATGAAGGCTGACTGAGAAGGCAATGATAATGGCACTAGGCTTTGATTCTACTGCATGTACTGGCTTTTTGGGAGCCTAGTCTGTTTGGATGCTCACCTTCCTAGACCTGGATGGAGGATGGAGGATGGAGTGCCTTGGACTTCCCACAGTGCAGGGCACCCTGACTTTTTTTAGGACTGGAGAGGGGGAGAGTGGGGGGAGGGGGAGGGAAATGGGAGGAGGTGGAAATTTTTAATTAATAAATAATTGAAGATTATAAGACCACATAATACCTTTGTAGAATTTTTTTTTCTTTTTTCTTTTTTTTTTTTTGGTTTTTCGAGACAGGGTTTCTCTGCAGCTTTTTTGTAGAAATTTTTATTTCCTTTCTTTTATCTTACTAACAAGAGGTTTTCTTTGACATCTTCTTAAAGAAGGAAAAATATAAGGCTGGAAATGGTCAAAATCCATTGAAATGTCTCATCTGTATATCTTCACAATAATTGAACACCATCTCAAACTTCACAGATTCTAGAGTCAACATAAACTGGCTTGAATGGCAATATCACTGATATCTCTTAATTTATCTCACATCCAAACATCCCGGTTGACATGAGACATTAACAGCTTTTAGCTTTAGAGCTATTGATAGTTTAAGATTCAATGTTGATGGTTTGTTATGTGAAGTATTAATCTTTCCTCCATTCTTTTTCCTTGTTGCATATAATTCATTATTGACCCCATAGATATCCCAGCAAAACTAGCAGACCCTAAGGAATGATAGGTGCCAATTGAAAAGGTATATATTGACAAAATATTTTATGCTTCAAATTTTACTTACTCCTCAATAGCGACAAGAAACTGTCTTCAAGGATTATGTCAATCTTATAAATATCCATGAGACACTAAGGTATTAATATTTTGCTTCATACAATTTCTACATTGAACTATAATTAACATCAGAAATTACCAGCAAAAAATAGTAACACAATATGATCCCATATGATTATTGAAGTACATTTATAGATCTGAGTTTTGTGGTACATGCCTGTAGCCCTAATACCAGTCAGGCTGAAGCAAGAAAGACAGGAAGTCAAGTTCACAAGTACAGGTAGGGTGGGGTGTATGGGAGTGAGGATATATCATACAGGTCAGAAGAGAGTTATGTGGAGTTCAGTAATACTGAATAGGATAGGGTTACCTCACACAGAATGATTATTTTCTAGTTTCATCTATTTGTCTGAAAATTTCATCCAGTAACTGATAGAAGCAAATGAAGAGATCTACCTGCAGTCAAGCACTGGTCTGAGCTTCAGAAGTCCGAGTGGAGAGAGGGAAAACATTGTATAAGCTGAGGAGAGTGGTGGGAAGGATGGTTGTCAAGGTCATGACAGGGGAATCCACAAACAGTTGACCTAAGCTAATGGAACTCACAGACTCTGAACCAATATTAGAGACTCTGCATGGGACCAACCTAGATGCTTTGCATGTTAGCTTGTTAGCTTGGTCTGTTTGTGAGGTTCCTAGTGGTGGGATCAGATGCTATCTTTGAAACTTGAACTGGATTTTACCTATTCACCATATTGGGTTGCCTTACCCAGCCTTGATGAAGTGGGAAGAACTTGGTCCTGCCTCAGATTGAAGTGCCATGCGTTGGTCACTCCAATGGGAGGACTGTCCCTTTCTGAGTGGAGATGAAAGAGGATTGGATGGGGGATGGATGGGAGATGGGATGAGGGAAGAGAGGAGAGGAGGCAGGGGAAACTGGTTGGGACTTAAAATGAAATAAATAAAAATATTCAGTAAAGAATACTAAAGAATACAGAAAGTTCTCTTATATGATACTTCCCAAGCAACACAATCTTTTAAAAATAAAACAGACTTTTTAAAAACACAATTTTTTGAAAATGAAACTTTAATGCATAAACAGATGTTGGTACAATAACTTTCATTAAACCTTTCCTGTGGGAAATGCTGAAGAGCATTCTTCAAACTGAAATAAAAATGTCAGTGTGAAAAAAGAAAACAGGAATCAGAAAGCTCCCTGGTATGAAAGACTATACAAACAAATTCATAGTATTAATAAGTGCTGATACAGTAATAATGATATGCAAACTATGATGTTTTAACATGAAAATTAAGTAAATATCTATATCAATATGCTGAAAAGAATATGAAAATAGGCTATTAAAAATTCCAAATGCTGGCTATGGGTACAATGAAAATAAAGTTTTCTTTTTGCTACATTTTCCCTCTTATTCTTGTTTAACTTTATTCAAAAGAGATGGAAGAAGATATCCTACATGAACAGAATCTACAAAATGCAAGACTAACCACACAACCATCACATAAAATATCCACTGAAACACACAAGAGATAAATAATACCATTATAAAATGAAAGGGTGAATTTAGCAGTAGGAATTAGGAATTCTACAGTTTATACTAAAGCATGTGCATTTGAGCCTATTAGCAGTCATGAAGGAGGAGATGCATCCTTATTTGATACAATGGGAGGGCTTTGAACACCATTTTCAGAAATAGAAATTCAAAAGAAATCAACAAAGGAAAAGCAGAGGTCAGTAATCCTACCCTTAAATGCCTTAGCAGAAATATTTAGAGCCTTCTATTTAATAAATTTTGAAAGACATCTGTGCCATCTATGCACAGAAAATTCATTGGGATAAATCAGTTTATACGTTACAAGACAATATCAACATATTTTAGAATATGAACTCATGCCTATGCACCTTTCCAAAAGAAAAGTAATAAAATTATATACCAATTAGAACAGAAAAATTTAAAATAACAAAATTATATTTAGGGCTGATACTATAGCTTTGTGATAGCTTCAAATTCAATCCCCAATGATTTCCGCTGCCCTAAAAATGAAAGGAAAAGAAGGTAGAAAAAAAAAAGTGTAGATGAGAATTAAAGCATGCACTTATGCATGTCAATTGATTAAGTAATAAATCATGGCAGAAATTTTAGAAAGCTCTTAAAGCAAAATGGAAACAATATAACAAAATTGATAGAATTTGCCGAGAACAGCACCGAAATGCAAGTTAGTCTACACACATAAAATCGGAAATAACTCAAAGAGGATGAAAATATATCGGTGCTTTCCAAGGAACTCGAAAATGAGAATGAACAAACTTCTCACTGAATGAAGAGAAGTGATGATTAAGGCAGATACTCTGAAACGGAGAAAAAACAAAACGGGACAATAGAAAAGAAAATAACACAGAGATCATTGCCTGAAAAGATAAACACAAAAAGGCAAACTTTAGATAGTGGGAGGCTCACAAAATAAGAAATGATTAATAAGACATTGCAGCATCCATGCAGAAATAACAAGTGACATCACAATTTCTATGAACAAATATATATGAACATAATCAATAGTTTAGAAGAAAAAATACTAGATACATACACTTTACAAGAAAATTGCCACACTGACAGGAAACCTGAACTGACCAATGACAAATAATGAAACTGAATTAGTAATAATGTAACCAAAGAAAATTCCAGGTCCTGACAGTTTCACACTCAATTCTAAGAAATATTTAAGAATGAAGAAACATATACAATAATGAACTAAGAAACATATATAAACTAAGGTTTGTTAAATTGTGTCCTGAAACATAAAAAGGCTGAAGGACCTGTTTCTGTTTCGACAAGTTGGTATTATTGGGATATCTAGTGAAGGTTAGCAAAACATGGCTAATACTTGATAACTTGGGTTGTTGCGTAAGTACAAAATGGCCCACACCAATTGTCTGGGGAACCTCAGAGTAAACTTCAGACAGTGATGCAAGTCGTGAGATAATTATTATAGAAGAATGTATAAATATGGCCCCGAGGTCAAAATCCTGGACACTTTAAATTAACTAATCTGCCTGCATTTGTGTCTGCAAGCCTGTGTGGTTACCTACCTTTGGCCTGTGCGCTGGTCCTTATGTGTGTCTGGTTTTGGCCATGTATAGTCTGGTGCTGGGTGCCTGCTTGCAGCTCTTTCCTAGCACCATGAGTCCAGGTAAAATATGTGTAAGGGACTTCTCACAGTCTTCAAACTCTAGGCTTCCCATGACATTCCTCTTCATGAAAGCCCTCTGGAGGTTATGAAAGTTGTAATGAGCTGTGATGTAGGATTTCCCTAGGTATGCTGTGATTACCCTTAATGAATAAAGAACTGCTTTGAGCCTGTATCAGGGCAGGGTGGGGCAGAGCAGAGCTAGGCAGGGAGAACTAGACTGAATGCTGGGAGAAAGAAAGGCAGAGTCAGAGAGAAGCCAAGGAACCGCCCCTGGAGACAGATGTGCTGAAACTTTGCTGGTAGGCCACGACCTTATGGTGATACAGAAATTAATGGAAATGGGTTAAATTAATATGTAAGCGTTAGCCAATAAGGAATTAAAGCTAATGGGCCAAGCAGTGATTTAATTATTACACTTTCTGTGTGATTGTTTCAGGTCTAAGCTAGCAGGGTGGCTGGAAAACAACAAGTTGCCTCTTTCTGCCACAGAGCTGCCCAGAGTGAGCTTTCCAATCTGTCCAGTGAGTTCTCATTCAGACTTAAGTGAGCTTTGCCCAGAGGTACCTGACTTTGAGTCACCCATGTTCCCCTGAATACTCCTCACCATGCTACTGAAAGCATGCCCAATGGACATACATGCTACTGAAAGCATGCCCAATGGACATACATGCTACTGAAAGCATGTGGACATACAGGTTTGCCAATCTGGCCCTCAATGGAATCAATATTGTGGTTTGAGAACAGTTCCCTACCTGGAAGAAGATGATTGTTAACAAAGCTAAGGTTACAAGGAGTTTTAAGAAAGACCACTGTTATTCTGCTCAAGTAACTTACCATAGCATTAGATGCTGAGCAAAGCAAAAGATGTACTCCCTGTCTGCTAGTCTCACAGCCACATGTTAGGAGAATAAAGACTGAGTGGAAATTCTAGCATACTCACACTGACTTAGAGGAAAGTAATTAGAAATGCAGAAGCAAGCTATGTTGCTGTTTCCTTTGTTTTATTAAAGAATATTACTATGAAGCTAGGTTCATCTC
Organism: Arvicola amphibius; assembly: GCF_903992535.2. Classification (NCBI taxonomy): domain Eukaryota; kingdom Metazoa; phylum Chordata; class Mammalia; order Rodentia; family Cricetidae; genus Arvicola; species Arvicola amphibius. The sequence continues at coordinate 72,896,295 of NC_052048.2, read as the reverse complement.
AAACTTGCAATTCCCCAGCTACAACTTACCCAGTGTTAAAATTATTATTATAATAAAATTACACTTTTGTGAAATAAAACCTGGCCTATAGTGTCTCTTTGAATATGTTTTCTTATAAGCTTCTCTTGAATTTGTTGTTTTTATTATTAAAATTTTTGTTATTAAAATCATTGAATTATTAAATTAATTACTAAAATTATTTAATTATTAAAATTATTAAAATTTTTGTTGTCCTTATTATTAAAAATTTTCCCACTTTCTTGCTTTTCAGTCACGCATATTGTTATATATTTTAGATTTCAATAGATTTTATTTGTGTGTGTGTGTGTGTGTGTGTGTGTGTGTGTCTGAAGATATGAATGTCAGTGCCCATGTAGGGCAAAAGTGTTCAGTGATCCTCAGCTGAAGTTGTGAGCCATTGTGAGCTGCATGAAGTAGGTGCTGGGCTTTGTACTCAGATGCCTTTCTAAAGCAGCACCTGCTCTTAACTACTGTGCCATTTCTCCAGCCATATGAGTCCATATTTTAAAAGGTCACTTTGATGTGTTCTTCTCTTACTTTTCAGGATTTCTTCTTCTTATTTGCCCTGGCATATGCAGTTACAACACATGTTGGCATCAGACTATAAACGTGCTTGCTTATATCACTTTATTTTAATGGTCTTTGCGGAACTGACTTCTTTACAAACTTGTGTCCCTCTCTCTCTAGTCTGCTCTTAAACTACTAGATTTTTTATTAGATGATTTTGACAACATCCAAAAGAATTAATTTTTTTGAATTTACTACTCTGCTAAGTATAGTTCAACACTGGAAATATAGGTAGAGACTGTTCGTCTGTTCCCAGTTGCTCAAACCCAAATAATCCCAAAGAAACTACATTAATTACATCACTGCTTGGCCTATGAGCTCAAGCTTCTTATTAATTAACACTTACATCTCAAATTAACAAATTTATATTAATTTGTGTATTAGTACCAGAATGTGCCTTACTGGTAAGGGTCCAGTGTCTCTCTCCTTCAGCAGAGATATCTCTCTGACTCTGCCTACTCTTTCTATATCTCTTCCAGCCTGGCTATATTCTTTCCTGCCATAGACAAAAGCAGCTTTATTCATTAACCAATAAAAGCAACACATATACAGAATGAGATCCCACATCATGGAAATATTATTGTCTCAGTGAAACTGGAAGAGATAGGAACTAACTGTTAAAATAGCCCATTTCTTTACCAGTTTAGAATAAAGTATTTTCCAACTTTTTACACATAGTCCGAAGCAGAATGCCACCATCATTCTTTTTTTTTGTTTTGTTTTGTTTTGTTTTGTTTTTCGAGACAGGGTTTCTCTGCAGCTTTTTTTTTTTTTTTTTTTTTTTTTTTTTTTTTTTTTTTTTTTTTTTTAGAGCCTGTCCTGGAACTAGCTCTTGTAGACCAGGCTGGTCTCGAACTCACAGAGATCCGCCTGCCTCTGCCTCCCGAGTGCTGGGATTAAAGGCGTGCGCCACCACCGCCCAGCCTGCCACCATCATTCTAAATCTCTTTAATATTAACAAATTAATGAAGCTAACAGGGAATTTGATTTGCTTACAGAGCCATTTTCCCAAAAAGAACATGCAGGTGTGATCTCATAGATCCTTGGAGCTTCCGAGTTACCACAAACCCAAAGATGAGGGTCACTGAGTCTTTATTAAATAGAAACTCAATAATAATTGTTGTGAATTTCATGGATCCAGATCTGGGCTCAATCTCAGAGGCTGATCCAGCAACCAGAAAACATTGTGGAATCATTTATACCACCAATAACTTTTGTTAATGGGATGTCTCGGTCAATCAAATAAGATTAGGTTATAGGGTGAAATCTGAAATAGTCTATAAGGTGAATTCAGTGAGACAGGCCTTCCTAAGATTTAGTCTAGAGAAGGGGTGACTCATTTTTCTGCTTCCCAAGTGAAACTAAATTGTATGTTATTTCCATTGCTACATTGGTTCATTTTTATTCATTTGTTATTCAAAAATTAGTAGGTATACAAAAGTTAATATATATTTTTATGTTCATATACATAATATATAACATATACTTATATACTTATGAAGAGAAACATACAGCACAACCCTATAAATATATACTTAATGTATATTTAAAGTCCTTTTTAAACAGAAATAATTTTGAACAGTTTAGTTTTAAGTTCCCATTAATTACAAAGTGAAATGGGCAGAATGCTTCAGCATGTTTATAAGGAAATATTTGCAACAGGAAAATGAAAATCTCTGAATTACAACATTATTAATGTATCACATTTCACTTAGCATAACTATCTCTGCTATTGTTATGCTAAATCCCACATGCAGAGGACCATTGGATTACCTCACTACAGTTAGTGCATAGGTGGGTGTGCACATGAAGAAATTTAAAATATCCTAGCTGTTGTATTTTAGTTCAAAAACAACCTGCTAATACATTGCTGGGTTTGTATTACTGCAGTGTTTAGCTATATCACTTCCAGCACTACATATTACATAATTTCTTTATATTGAATTCTCATTTCTTTTTTTTAAATTTATCATTATCTTTATGCTATTTATTATTTAATTAACTAAGAGTGGTTTCTACTAAGGCAATTAAATGGTATATGTGAGGTTTAAATGTAGTTGTCTTGTTATTGATAGTGGTAGCGTGTGATAAAAAGTTCACATATAAATATGGCTTATAAATATAACCACCAGCCGGGCGGTGGTGGCGCACGCCTTTAATCCCAGCACTCGGGAGGCAGAGGCAGGTGGATCTCTGAGTTCGAGGCCAGCCTGGTCTACAAGAGCTAGTTCCAGGACAGGCTCTAGAAACTACAGGGAAACCCTGTCTCGAAAAAACAAACAAACAAACAAAAAACAAAAAAGAATATAACCACCAGATGTTCAGAGGTAGTAAAGTGATTGAAAAAGTTGTTACCTGTCTCTCAAGCACTTCACCTAAGAATTACTCATGGATGATAGCTAGAGATCACTATGGAAAGTGAAATAAGCTGGGGAGGAGTAAACAAGTGCCATGCTTTGCCTTATAGATGAATCCTAAAGTATTAATTACCAGAAGTTGAGGATAAAATATTGGTTTTCAAAAGTTGGGAAGGATATGGGTCCAAGGATGTGGAATGTATCATTGATAGCTTCCAAATTACCATGTATGAAGCGGATGATGAATGAATGTTTGAGCTGATAGAAATATTTATTCAGACTTAAACACAAACAATAAATGCTTGTCCCCAAACATCACATGTGCCTTATTAACACATTGTATATATTTGTGTATTAGTCACAATGATATAATTATATGAACTAAAACACACTCAAGGCTTTAACTGATCAGTCTTGAGATGAAGGTAAAATACTTCCCTACTAGCCTGAGCTTTCCTCATGTTTCTGATTATATTTTAGGAGTCTGTTGTAGATGTTTGAAAATATGTAGCCAATGATGTAAATATATTATGTATATCAATAAAATATAATACTGATTTTATTTTGTGGAACCTATTCTGAAGATAAATGTTTATAGATTAACATCATGAATACAACATGTTTCTGTTCTTAAACTCATCAGGTATATTCTAGTACATTATCTAAACGTCACTTTTTGTGTTACTTTTATGCTTTAAAATTTTCTTATTATTCTTTGCTAATTCTGAGGTAAAGAGCACAGTCCCAACAAATTCCTCTTACAGCTACTGCTGCTTACTCTACACCATTTTTGTTGGAGGAGGGAAAGAGCCACTTGTTGGTTCCCAGCCACTTAGCTCTGAAATAATCACACAGAAACCATATTAACTTAATCACTGCTTGGTCCATTAGCTCTAGCTTCTTATTGGCTAACTATTAAATATTAATTTAATGCATCTCCATTAATTTGTGTATCACCATGGGGTTGTGGCTTACTGGCTAAAGTTTCAGCATGTCTGACTCTGGCAGCAGCTCCATGGTGTCTCTTTAACTCCTCCTTCCCCCTCCCATGTTATAGCCAAGCCAGTTCTTTATTCATTAACCAATAAAAGCAACACATAAACAGAAGGACCTCCTACCCCCTCTTCTCTCTAAACAAAAAGGAAGACTTTAACTTTAACATAGTAAAAGTATATAACAAAACAGGTATCAAATAAGAATTAAAGTTGCAATATTTATATCTACTTTATCTTTAATCATAGCTAAGGAAAACTATAACTATAAATTCTTCAACTCCATCAAAGTCTCCAGAAGGATATAATAATACCTAAGTAAATAGGAAGTGCATTGTAAGCAGCTCCAAAACTCTAGAATTGACAGAGATATCTTACTGCCTGGACAGTTGCTCAAAGTTTGTCTGTACTGTCGGGTATCCATTTTCAGCCTTCAGGCCCATAGTATCCAGAAGACATTTTCATGAAGCAGGAAATTTCAAAGACAGTTCCAACTATATTGAAAGTTTTTCAGACACATTCTTCTGTGTCCTACAGAATGTCTAGCAGATTCTTTCATGAAACAGGAACCCCAAAGGAATATCCCACCTTTAGGCAAGTTCAGCAGTCATTTCTCTGTGGGTCCTGAATGTCCAGTTAAGCAGTCTAGGCAAGAGCGGTTTCTTGCCCAAATGGCTAACAAACTCCATAAGGAGACTCTTTGATGCCCATCTTCCTCTTGAAGTTATTGGTGCTGCCAGTAGCAGACCTGTTTCATTGTCATGAAAAGTCCTAAGTTATTAAAACATTTTAAACCCCATATTCTGTAGTCTTTGAAAGGTTTGAAGAATAACTACCTATCTGAAATACATCTCTGTACATCTAGAAAATCTAACTAACATGACTACAAGCTTCACCATTATAGATTACTCTCTATTTACCTATATTTCTTAATCATGCATTACATTTTTAAATGAGCTGCACAAACACTATACCTTAATCAAGAGCAGAAATATACATATAACAAAATTGACCTTAAATTTGTACCAATAAACCAAGATCAATACCAATGCAAATCTCTATAGCATATACCCCTTTAAATGAAAACAAACAATTATTAACAATATTTGGGAATATGGGTGTAGTTTCTCCAAACTGTTTCCTGCCATTTATTGGACAAAGTATTGTCTTTATGGGGGTGTTCACAGCAACCTTTCAGGGTGTCTTTTTCCATCAAACCATATTGGTCTGGAAACAATCCACAGGTTCTGTTTGCTGCCTCTGAGAGCCATGCCCACAGCCCATTCTCAGGCAAACAGCCAGTCCATGCTGCCATTAAACAAGCTGTAGCAGTCTGTTTACAAACCCCATCCAAATGATCCATTTCCCAAAAAAGCCAGAGCTTGTGCTAGTCCACAGCCTAGAAGTTGCAGTTTTGAAACTGCGTGGCTGCTATCACTGAATCAGTAAGACTTCTCTTAGATGAGTTGCAGCATGCCACCTTAAGCAAAGCCCATTTGGGGAAAAATCCTGCTAAATTGTTTTTTTAGGGTCTAGAATTTCTTTTCAAGCCCTCTCAGGTTTTACATGGATTTAGTCCACCACGTTGGTCGCCAATCTGATGGAGGAGGGGGAAATAATCACACAGAAACCAGATTAATTAAATCACTGCTTGGCCTATTAGCTCTAGCTTCTTATTAGCTAAATCTTACATATTAATTTAACCTATCTCCATTAATCTGTGTATCGCCACATGGCTGTAGCTTACTGACAAAAGTTTTGTCATGTCTCACTCTGGTGGCAGCTCCATGGTGTCTCTCTAACTCTGCCTTACTACTCCCATGCTATAGGCCAAGCCTGCTCTTTATTCATTTTCTTCATGAGACCATGACTGTATGAACTGAGGAGAGGTAAAATTGCCCTACACCAAATCTCATTACCTGAACTGGATTCATAAGAATTGCATGCTTCAAGGAGAGATCTGACTCCCACAGATATTCTGTGACCTCCATACATGACTTTTTGTATATGCACACACATACATGAAGACACACATACAGACACACACATGAACATACACCATACCACACTATACACCAAATGCCCTTTACCGCACCACACACACATGCCACAGTGCACCACGCATATACCGCACACATACACACACACACATACACAACATAACCTACTACAGCATACCAATCCACACCACCCCATACCACCACACATACACATTATACATGCAACAACATAATGTATTATATTTCGATGCAAGGTTTGCCTATAATCTGAATTAATCACCTTAACATTACAACAATATAAAACTTATTACTCAACTTTGGTTTCTGTTTCTATAAGTCCCTGTATTGTAGGGCATGTTCAGCAGGGATATGAATTAAAAGGGGTGGGAATTTTGCACTACTGTGCTGAGCTGGCAAGTTAATCTTTCCTAGTTGCCTTGGAGACTGATGATGAACAGTGTATTACGACAGGGCAAACGGAAGGAGCTTCATTATTGCAATTATCTTCTGTCCCAAATCTTGGAATATGCAAAGGTAGTCAGGTTTTATCTCTAACCGGTTGTATTTCAGAGTAAATATCTTGACATATATGCTGTATTTCATAACAGGTAAAAACGTTAATGCTTCCTTTATTCTGCTCATTCTGCTGAATAAAAATGATTTAAAGAACAATGTTAAACAATAAAATGAACAATATAGGTTTTTGATGGTGCATATCAGTAGACTTCATATTCATTTATCTAAATATTCAAAGTCCAGAAAAAAGAATATAGTTAAATAGGCACTGATTAGAATTTTGATTAGCCTGGTAATATTTTCTAAAACTTATTTTTACTGTGAACTTACTATTTCTAAGCCTTAAATTTAAAATGTGAGAATTTATAAAGACAGATCTTAAAGCATGAAAGATTAAATATATTAAAGTAGCTGTGATCTTACTCAGTTGTATTCCTAGAAAGTAGGTACTCTCCTGGTATTACGAGTAGGGTAAATGTTTCTTCCACAACTGTTCCAGTTTCTAACTCCTATGAACTCTTCAATTTTGTTAAATCGGTTAAGCATGTTTTATGTTGTTAGAAGAAGTTGTTGAGACTGTACTGTTTTGGTTGATATTCAATGTTCTTGAAAAGAAGTGGATATTAGTTGTGATCAACTAAAGATAAAGCACACCCATGTCGTATGTAGTGAGATTTGTTGGTTTTTCATTTCTAATGATATTTTATGGCTGCTATACTTTTACCAAAAAAAGCTATTTCTCAAATTTTTGTATGCAAAAATGTCTTAAGTAAACAATTAGGAAAATACAGTTGAGAACATAATCATCACGTTTGAATAAACCTTAGACATCAAAATTCATTTAAATTATATTATCCAAGTCTAATTTATATGAGTAAAACAATCATCATACAGCCAGATTTACAGAATTAAATACACCTTATATTTGTTTTTATAAAAGACTTTTTATTTTTAGGTTTTGAATTATGCAGTGTCCATGAAGACAAATAGATGGCATTGAGTTCCAGGAGCTGAGGTTACAGATGGAGTTGATCCTAATGGTAAACAAACTGAGACTAAATTTGGGTCCTGCTGCCTTTTAATTGTTGAGCCTTCTGTCCTTCTGTATAGTCCTCAAGACTACTCTTTTTCTTAAATGTTTTCCTAAGCATCAACTTTCATCATTTAATAAGAATCACAGGTAAAATAAGGCTCACAGTTGTAGGAGGGGCTTCCCCTTAGTCATTAATTACAAATAGAAGAAACAAGTACCCAATTTCATACCAAATTGAGCACACTCTTTTTGGGTGATACTCTCTTTTCATAATCAAATATTATTATGACTAATATAATTATTGAATAGATTACAAAAATCTATGTTTTGAATAATCTAGGATAACTAATTTGTTTAGGAATCAGCTGGAGATTGAGTTCTTGAAAAGCTGCCACATGTATTGACTTACCAGGGACCTACCAGAGTTGTCCACTACCCTGGTGGTTGTCTCTTCTACCTTTTTTTCTCAAAAAAGTACTAACTATATAATAACCTATTTCTGTAGCTTAATTTGAAGAGAAAATACTTTATTATCTATGTGTAACAATTTAGAAAAGAACCACAATAAAATAAAACAAGGACCAGAAAATCAAATGCTTCATGAGTAGTCACAGTAGAGTTCTGACCTCATTAAGAATTCCAGATATATTAGTTTAAAAACATGGTTGATTTAACTCAGTGACAAGATGAGAGTAAAACAAAACCAAATGCAAGACAGGTATATAGGACGCACAGGTAAACTCCAGAGTCACAGAGTGGCCATATGCTACAGTTTCAGTACAAATCTCTATGCCAATTCACACTGTTAAGCCAGATTCATTTAAAGACTAAATATCAATAATTAGCTTCTCCCACCTTGGCTGGTTTCCTTCTCAATAAATGATTTAAATTTTAAAAGAAAATTACTTAGAAGTAGTTATCAAGAAGACATGGTCTGGGAAATTCATTTTGATTACAATTTAAGGTAATGTAGAAATTCAGAGACACAGTAACAATTATGGAGCCTAACAATAAGATTTTATTTATTTATTTTTGTTTTTTTTAGTATAATAGAGAGCAATAAGATTTTAGAAGAAATTACTCAACTTGTTCAAGTAAAGTTTTAGTTTCTTTTTGATTTCTGTTGTTCTAAATACCAACCCTAGGAATTCAAGCACTTTAACCAAGCATTCTATATCTGAACCAGAAAACCACAGGTCAGGAATAACCTTTTAACCCAAGGAAATTGTAGTTGACTTAGAAACACTTTTCTCTTTTTTCTTCTCACCCCAACCCTTTGATAACTCTTGATAGCTTTTATGTTGTAATATCAACATATTGCATTTTTACAAGTCTGACTTCTGACTGGATAAACAGATTTTTAATATACAATCTTTATTGTACATCACTCTTCTTTTTATCTTTCTTATTATTTATTCTTTGTGTCTTTCACATCATGTATCTCCATCCTATTCATTTCTCATCTTTGCATTTATGCCCTCTTCCCCTGTATCCACCTCCACAATAAAATTTGGGGGTGGGGTGGGGGTGACGGGAGATGGGGAGAGAGAAGAGAGAAAACAAGGAAACAAAAAAAGGGGAAGAATCTTGTCAGGGAAGCTGTAGTGTGATAGTGAGCCATCTCTCTTTTTATGGATCTAATTATTTATTTAAATGGAGAGAATCTCCTAATAAGAATACAATGCATGAACCACTACACTCAATGCTTCTTCATAGCTCTTCCATGCATGCTTCACCAGCTTGATCCCTAGGATCCCAAATTAAAATGACATTATTTTGGTTGAGTAATTACTTCTCATCCACCTGCCAAGATCTTGTAGGCTATCTGTCTTTGTGGATGTCCTACTTTGTCACTTTCTTCCTTCAAGTATAAGTTATAAATGTTTCCGAATGTCTGCTATTCAGTTGTCATCTGATTATCTCAAATAACCCTTGCTCAGCTTCACTATCATAGACCTAATCATTGTTACTGATATGATTCATTCCAAAACAATCCTTTTCAAAGGGCAGTGCTATTTTCACTTTGAGATTAGTGCAACCCTGCTTAGATAGGTGCTTAAAAGAAAAGCATAATACAATAGGAGTGACTTAGGCAGTAGAAATAACTTCAGTTCTAAGCTCTTAACAGTGTAACCATAAATTGTTCAAATTATTTATTAGAACATCCTAGTAATTTGGAATTGGTGGTTTACTTTTGTGTGACCTAGGTGAAACCCTATCTAGATAGGACTCAGGGCTCTATCTGTTAAACAATAACACAATCATAGATGATGGAAACTCAAGTAGAAATTGGAGAAAAGATGTTTCAAATAACTCTGAGGAACCAAGCACATTTTCATAGAAAAGTAATAAATGTCACTGAATACGCATGCTAAGTTAAAATTCTTCTCATTTTTTGTATTCTATTAATTTCATGTAATGGTAGCCTCATATAATTTTCCAATGATATTCAAGTAAAGATGTATTATATTTTACATGTAAATAAACAGTCCAATAAGCTGTTGAGAATTAAGATTCCCAGTCAATAGTAGGTTATGTACATTTGTGTTTATGTCATTTCTGAAAACAGGAAAGGTGAATTTATCCCATGGAAGACATAAAAGATGAGACTTGCTAACTCATCTGTTTTTTACAGTTAGCTAGCCTACATAAAGGAAGACAAAATATTAACTGAAGCTCCTACAAAGAAGGTATGTTATCAGAGTTTGATTGACTGGTTAGAACTTCAGTGATATGGCAAACTTAGACTATTGTAAGATCAGGAACCTAGTTAAAATTTTTATTTAATTGTGCTTAGCTCCCTAATTAGCCCTTCCTCCATCATCTCTGTGTCATACATAACATCCTGTGACCAACAGAGAAAGCTAGACCTAACAAGCACAGCAAACCATTTTGAAAGCTACTAACTTAAGAAACCATAGTTCAATCAATCAAAAGGCTACAAAGGCTTTCACATAGCACCTGGGGAATATAGCTGAGATTTCTTCACCATGCTGTAACCACCCACTGAATGTTCTCACAAAGGCATGTTAAAAAGCTTCTTGATTTATTACTATCTTTGTTCTGTTATCAAATTTCATAAAACTGCTTCCATATTGGAACATGGGATTCTTAAGACCAAAGTCGACATTCCTAGGTCATACTCCCTCATATTTGGTTCCAGAATAAACTGCACCCTATTTTCTTGGAGAAGAGATGTATTTTTTATTTACATAAAAATATACATAGTCAAATATCCCTGTCACATTGTCAATGCATGTTACCTTTCATTGTTTGAGCAGTCTTTTTTATTATTTTATTTTTTACTTCTATTGAGCTCTACATTTCTCTCTGCTCCCCTCTCTGCCTCTCTCTTCCCCTTCAACCCTTCCCAAGGTCCCCATGCATGTTTGAGCAGTCTTATGAGGTCAATATTTCATATTTATTCAGGATAACCCAAGATACTGGTGGTCATGAAATAATCACCATGAGTTTTTCTAATTTTTGGAGAGTTTGATCTGGGAGATCATGTCCTAATTGCATTATTTCTTGTTTTATCTACTCACTATGTTTATATTTCCCCAAAGTTTGGACTATCTTTTATCAATTTAAGTTCTTACTCCCTCTGGGATTTATTAAGTACTTTAAAAACAAACCTATGGCTGCAATACTATAAACACATGTTAATTTATTCAAAATAATTTACGCATTTTGTGGTTTTTAAATTTTATGAAGAACTTCTTAATAGAAGGCAAACATGAGAAAACACATTTAGAATAACATCTGCCTTCCAAATTGTATTAAATTTTGTGTAACATCTACAATGAATGTTAGTGTAGTTTGGTTGAATTATTTTAGATATTTGATTAAGATGGTGAGAATAGAAACCAAAGAGTTAGAGGAATAATGTTTTAATGTGAAATAATACTTGTAGGGGGAGAGAATTTAAAAGGCCACAGCAACAGGAATGTTAGTGGGTCATCTATTAGTACAGCTTTAAATATTGGAGTAGGAAGCATGTTTTAGGAAAATAAGAAATATTGGGTGATTAATCAGAATACTAAAAATTATGAAATGCATGATCAGAAATTCTTCTTTATTGGTATGTCCTGAGGACAGCAAGGCTAAATTGGCGAGGGTACTAGAGATAGAATACTCTGAGTTACTGGTACTTATCCATCGATCACTCTAAACAAACATAGCATGTTGAGTTTAATGCCATAAGGAAATATGGAAATTCCTTCCTAAATGATTCAATTTAATGCCCTGAGTCTTTTGATGATTCAATTGTCTCTCTACAAATATGATTTGAAGAGATATATGCTTCATTTAAACCTGAGTTGGAAACAAATATATAGGCTCTAAGAGACACCTGTCTTTCTCCTTATTTGCTATTTTTTACTTTGTGCTGTAGAGAATGATATCTGAAAAGATAACAATGTGAAAGAGTTAAATATTAATTTTATAGCACCTAATTGTTGCTTAAGTACATGGAAATGCAACTTGGAGAACTTTTGTTAGAGAACAACATATAATTTTACATGTATACATATGCACATAGAAACTCTCACACACACATAATATTTCAATTTACTTGAAAATGCTATATATATATATATATATATACATACATACATACATGCATACATACACATATATGGGAATTTTATATGTTCATTATATGTGTATATATTTATTTTATCAGTTCTATTCCTCTCTAGAGAATCCTGATTAATACATATGTATTATGGGAAGATGTGTTGGAAATATATAGATCTTGAAATTATTCACATAAAGCTAAGCATAAATATTAACTTAGGGCAAGGATGACAAGTTCTGAGGTCATCTTTGACTGAATAGATCTAATGAATATGTCAATTTACTTGAAAATTCTAGTGCCACTCAAATGCATACAAACAATAGTTTTAAAAGTTGATATATTACTTACAAGTAAATCTGATCTATAAGGAAAAGGTATTATTATGTTTTCAATTATGGGCACGTGTGTATAATGTGTGCCCATGAATGCTGTGCCCTTGGAGGTCAGAACACTAAGATGTATCCCCTGAATCTGGAGCTATAAGGAAATTATGAAAGGCCTGGCTTGTGTGGTAGGCATTGATTGTGGGTCCTCTGAATAAGCAATAGGCACTCTTAAAACCTGAGCCATCTCAAGTCTAAAGTCAATTTTAACACTTCCTTCTTTATTTGTTTTTGTTTTTTAAACAGGAAATAATATAATTCACATTTATTTGATCCTTAGTGGTCAGCCCCAGAAACCATAAAACATTTACATATGCATTTATATATCTATTCACATTCAAATATATAGCAACACTAATTAAAGAGTTCATGGATTTGAACAGGAGCAAGGAAGGACATGAGGGGTTTGAGGAACAAAATGAAGAAGATAAATATTGTAATTATATTTTAATTAAATAAAAGAGCAAGTGTTTGCCTGCACTAATAAAAATCACAAAGTTTCCTTATGTCTAAATACATTCTTTAAGAAGCTGTTTGGTTCCCTTCACTATGTTAAGTCCAAGAGAGGGGCGGAGTGGGGGTATGGGTGGAAGGGATGGGAGGGAAGGGGGAGGAGGAGAGGAGGAGATGGAAATTTTTAATAAAAAAATGAGAAAAAAAGAAGCTGTTTGGTGCTACTCTGACAACTGTTTTAATTTCATCTCTACTCGACAAATGTAATGATTTCTAAACACATTGCTGTTAAAACTTTGAAGTGTAAACTAAAAGAAGAGACACAGGCTTTTCTCAATCAATGAAGACATATATATATTGACTGATATCCTTCTAGATCTAGAAAATACATAGACATAAAACACTCTCTGCGATCATGGATGAAATCATTGAAGCTAGTGTTCATAGTCAATGGAACATAAGTTGAGCAGGCATTTTCAGAGACATGAATGTGCATTCTCTTTGTCCCTTTGGCCTCACACAGCAGTAACACACCACATTTGGAAGTCCCATAAAACATAAGGTGAAGAAAAGTCAGACTATTGTTTTACCTTTTATTGAAAGGTGTTCACTTACCAGCAGGATAAACCTTTTGTAAACATTAACAACTATGTTTCAATATTAAAATACTCCTATCAATTTTGCCTGGCGATCGTGTCTACTTCCAATATCCAGGAGGATTACTATATCTTTTTTGGGAGTTCACCTTCTTATTATCTTCTCAAGGATCCCAAATTTATAGGCTCGATGTTCTTTAATTATGGCTAGAAACCGATTATGAGTGAGTACATCCCATGTTCATCTTTTTGGGTCTGGGTTACCTCACTCAGAATAGTGTTTTCTATTTCCATCCATTTGCCTGCAAAATTCAAGATGTCATTGTTTTTTACCACTGAGTAGTATTCTAGCATGTATATATTCCACAGTTTCTTCATCCATTCTTCCACTGAAGGGCATCTAGGTTGTTTCCAGGATCTGGCTATTACAAATAATGCTGCTATGAACATAGATGAGCATATGCTTTTGTTGTATGCTTGGGCATCTCTTGAGTAGATTCCCAATAGTGGAATTGCTGGGTCCTGGGGTAGGTTGATCCCGAATTTCCTGAGAAACCGCCACACTGCTTTCCAAAGTGGTTGCACAAGTTTGCATTCCCACCAGCAATGGATGAGTGTACCCCTTACCCCACAACCTCTCCAGCAAAGGTTATTATTGGTGTTTTGGATTTTAGCCAATCTGACAGGTGTAAGATGATATCTCAAAGTTGTTTTGATTTGCATTTCCCTGATAGCTAGGGAGGTTGAGCATGACCTTAAGTGTCTTTTGGCCATTCGAACTTCTTCTGTTGAGAATTCTCTGTTCAGTTCAGCACCCCATTTTTTAATTGGGTTAATTGGCATTTTACCGTCTAGTCTCTTGAGTTCCTTATATATTTTAGAGATCAGACCTTTGTCAGTTGCAGGGTTGGTGAAGATCTTTTCCCAGTCAGTAGGCTGCCTTTGTGTCTTAGTGACAATGTCCTTTGCTTTACAGAAGCTGCTCAACTTCAGGAGGTCCCATTTATTCAATGTTGCCCTTAAAGTCTGTGCAGCTGGGGTTATGCGTAGGAAACGGTTCCCTGTGCCCATTTGTTGTAGAGTACTTTCCACTTTCTCCTCTATCAAGCTCAATGTGTTCAAATTAACATTGAGGTCTTTAATCCATTTGGACTTGAGTTTTGTGCATGGTGATATATATGGATCTACTTTCATTCTTCTACAGGTTGACATCCAGTTATGCCAGCACCATTTGTTGAAGATGCCCTCTTTCTTCCATTGTGTACTTTTGGCTCCTTTATCAAAAATCAGGTGTTCATAGGTTTGTGGTTTAAGATCCGGGTCTTCTATACGATTCCATTGGTCAACTTCTCTGTTTTTATGCCAATACCAAGCTGTTTTCAATACTGTAGCTTTGTAATAGAGTTTGAAGTCAGGGATGGTAATGCCTCCAGAAGAACCTTTATTGTATAAGATTTTTTTGGCTATCCTGGGTTTCTTGTTTTTCCATATAAAGTTGATTATTGTCCTCTCAATCTCTGTGAAGAATTTTAATGGGACCTTGATTGGGATTGCATTGAATCTATAGATTGCTTTTGGTAGAATTGCCATTTTTACTATGTTGATCCTCCCAATCCACGAGCAGGGGAGATCCTTCCATTTTCTGGTATCCTCTTCAATTTCTTTCTTCAAAGACTTAAAGTTCTTGTCAAATAAATCCTTCACTTCCTTGGTTAGAGATACTCCCAGATATCTTATGCTATTTGTGGCTATTGTGAAAGGTGATGCTTCTCTGATTTGGGTTGGGCAAGACTGGGCCAAGGGAAGATGGGGAGAGAAAAGTGTGAAGGGGAGAATGGGGGGAGCTCGGAGGAATGGGGTGCTTGGGATATAGGAAGGGTGGATATGGGAGCAGGGAAGCATATATCTTAATTTAAGGAGCTACCTGAGGGTTGTCAAGAGACTTGACCCTAGAGGGGTTCCCAGGTTTTCAGGGAGACGCCCCCAGTTAGTTCCTTGGGCAGCTGAGGAGAGGGAGCCTGAAAAGGCCAGTTCCTATAGCCATACTGATGAATTTCTTGCATATCACCATAGAACCTCCACCTGACGATAGATGAAGAAAGTGACAGAGCCCCACATTGGAGCACCGGACTGAGCTCCCAAGGTCCTGATGAGGAACAGAAGGAGAGAGAACATGAGAAAGAAAGTCAGGACCGTGAGGGAACCTCCATCTGACGACAGATAGGGAAGGTGACTGAGCCCCACATTGGAGCACTGGACTGAGCTCCCAAGGTCCTGATGAGGAGCAGAAGGAGCGAGAACATGAGGGAGAAAGTCAGGAACGTGAGGGGTGCGTTCACTCATGGAGACGGTGGGACAGAACTAATGGGAGATCACCAACTCCAGTTGGAATGGGACTGATGGATCATGCGACCAAACCCGTCTCTCTGAATGTGGCCAACAGCGGGGGCTGACTGAGAAGCAAAGGACAATGGCTCTGGGCTCTGATTCTTCTGCATGGACGGGCTCTGTGGGAGCCTTCTCAGCTTGGTCGATCACCTTCCTGGACCTGGGGGGAGTTGGGAGGACCTTGGTCTTAGCATAGAGTGGGGAACCCTGATGGCTCCTTGGCCTTGAGAGGGAGGGAGGGGAGGTATGCGTGGAGGGGAGGGGAGGGAAGGGGGAAAAGGAGGGGAGGGAAGGGGGAGGAGGAGGGGAGGAAACAAAAGAAAAAAAAAGAAAAAAAAAAAGAAAAAAAAGAAACTAAAAAAGAAAAAAAAAATTAAAAAAAAAATAAAATACTCCTATCAAACTTGTTTATATAGAGTATATCCATAAATTACCAGTTAATGGAAATAAAATGTTATTATAATATTATTTTGTAAAATGAATTATTTAAAACTCATTATCATTTAATTTTGTATGTTCTATTGCAGTTAAATAGAAAATCATCAAAAGGTGATGAATCACTAAATGACAATTTTATAAAGATATGCATACAGAGAATGTGTAATATGACTAAAAAATATGGGGGGATGACAGCCTCTTGTATTGAGATTACATTTTAGTTTTGTTTCTCTGTATTTTTATTTTTTTTCCTAAAAGGAAAATAAGCAGCTTGAGTAATGCAGCAGCATGGTGATTTTAATTTTGTTGAATGGATCAGACAGGGTGTTGTTTTGTAGATAAAAAGTGGGGATAATAGCAATGCAAAAAAGTCATAATGTAGACAGACACAGTTTACTGAGTATATAATTCTGCCTTTCATTTAGCTGGCAAAACTTCTAAGAGTGTAATATTTCTGTTCTTCTATGCACACTAATGTGTAATAAACACCTCCGTTCTGGCAGTGGTCAAATCTCAAACTTGGTTGCTCAGGAAGGTGCAAGTGGATATTTGCCTTTTCTTCCAAATACCAGACAAGAGATAGAAAATCTACTGCGTATGTGAATCAGGATAACACTGTCTTCTTAAAGTGTGTATTGTTTACTTGGCTCTTTCTCAATATATTTTTATTTATTTTTTTTTATTTTTTTTTGGTTATTCAAAAAAATTCAGTTTATGGGAAATTCTAATTATTGGACCTATTACAGTGATGCATTTGACATAAAGAACAATTAACATTGTGCAATTATTAATTTGTATATTTATCTAAAATTTTTTCATTTTTGCTAAATGTGTATTTTTTTCTGTGCAAGAAATCAAAGTTTGTGTTACTTAGTAACAAAAAATCATGTTTTTGTTTACTTCCCTAAGTTTGTAACTTTTTGTTTACTAAGTTTGTAACTTAGTAAACAAAAAATCATGTTTTTGTTTACTTCCCTCGATGCTGTGAGGGATTACTTGAATAATACGAAAGAATACGGGATTTGGTTATAGTTACAGTCTGTTATGGTGGCTGCTCATGTCAGCAAGATTGTGAGGCCCTGCTCACATTCTGTATTCAGTCAGGAAGAAGAAACCGACCAGTGCTATCTCATACTCAGTGTGTAATCTTTTTGTTTTGCAGGACAGAATCAGAAAATCAGCCTATGCAATGATGTCACTTAAATTTTTAGTGAGTTTTCTCACCTTAATTAATCTAGTACAAAATTCCTCACATTCCTGCACAGAAGTTTATAAAATAATTTTAGAACCTGTCAGGGTGATAAGTGATATCCTTCACAGTACCCTTCTCCCTTGCCCACAGCTCTAATACAGTCTCAGAGCCCCACATAGGAGCACCGGACTGAGCTCCCAGGGTCCTGATGGGGAGCAGAAGGAGGGAGATCATGAGCAAGGAAGTCAGGACCATGAGGAGTGCATTTACCCATTGAGACGGTGGGACAGATCTAACGGGAGACCACCAAGTCCAGTTGGAATGGAACTGATGGAACAGGGGACCAAACCGGAGTCTCTGAATGTGGCTGACGGTGGAGGAGGACTGAGAAACCAAGGACAACGGCAATGACCATGAACTCTACAGCATGGACGGGCTCACTGTGAGCCTTGTCAGTTTGGTTGCTCACCTTCCTGGACTTAGGGGGAGTTGGGAGGACCTTGGATTTAACATAGTGAAGGGAACCCTGATGGCTCTTTGTCTTGGAGAGGGGTGGAGTGGGGGTATGGGTAGAAGTGAGGGGAGGGAAGGGGGAGGAGATGGAAATCTTTAATAAAAAAATGAGAAAAAAATTAACAATGGTATCAAATTTGAGGTGTGTAGCAAAAGGCTCATTTACTGAACTTTTTTTCATTCATAGTTCTTACATTACACTTTGTGTATGTTTTTGGTGAGAAAGAAAATAATTAGCTTCTTCTTATTACAGAGATTGGGTGACTTTACTCTTTATATAAATTCTGGAAAACATATTACTAATCTGGTTTCCCAAAGACCCTCTTCCTGAAGACCATTCATTTCCATCATCCACAATTCACAACTGTCTATAATTCCTGTGCTCGGGGACCTGACAATATTTTTTAGTTCTTCCAGGCTACAGGCATGAACATGGTGCACAAACATATATGTAAGGAAAGCACTGGCATGCCTAAAACAAAAAATAAACAGCATACTAGAAATCATCCAGAATTTCTTTTATGCAGTTCTTCTAACGCTCAAAAACACATATGATACTTAGGTATTTTAGTAAACAAGAACATTTAAACTTGGGCAGTGTGTTCCCATGGATTAATTTGAGAAACAGCAATGTGGCCACACCCAAAGCATTTCATTCTTTGGTCTGCACTTTATGTTGAATATAGGAGGATGAAATATATGGAGACAAAGCTTGGAATCTCTGGAATCAAATGGAATATGCAGGCAAGTCTGAACTCCAGTAGTATGAAGCAACTAGTTATGACAGTGCTCTGCTTTCAGCTATAGCATTATTTTGAGCAGCACAGTAATAAGTAAAAAAGCATTTTACAATATTTTTTACTTTTTTTAAATTATTAATTAAACTTTGATTTATAAACAGGTCCTCAAATATACTTTTAAAATTATATGTCATCTATAAAAGCAAACATACAAAAATCTCTAGAGAATCAAAACTATTACTTTGTCAAATCTGCATCTTGAAAAATAGATATAGGCAAAGTATGAATACTTATGTAATATTACAAAAAATATATTTTCTACTATGCTAACTTTAGTATTGAAGAATAATATATGACTAGTGTGCAGAAAATATTGAAGAAATGTTGTCCCGATGTATTTTACTTGCTGTTAGAGTAACATTGGGCTTTGTAAAACAAAATATTGAGGTTCAGCATGTCGGCATCCAAGGAAACTCAAGTGAGTGAATGTATGCTCTGATATAGACATGAAGTGTTGAGAAACCCAAGACCAGTTGACCCGTGGAAAATTGGTAAAGCTGTTACCCATCTGGGACAGGTCCCAAAATTACCACAATATTCTCCTCGGGAGCTGGAGTATTTATGAAAAAACTGATCAACGTATGTAAAAACTAGCAACTATGACTTCATTGAATACATACAATGAACTATGTATTCATTCATTACAGTTTGAGACTGCTCACCTTAGTGACCACCTATGGCGCCTAGATAACCCCTCCCCAAGTGCTTTGCCTAATAAACTTCCAGGTTCCAGGTTTTATCACTAAGTTAGAGAACCCTGCTAGATCTCAGCTTCACTGTATGTTCTGTGTCTATTTATTCTCTTGCCTCATCTGGCCAGGAATCTGAGACTCAAGCTAAAGGGGTCAGGGCACCAGTAAAATAGATAGTGGGTAAAGACCCTTGCTGTTAAGTCTGACAACTTGAGTTCAACAAGAACAACATGACAACCCAGAACCTAAGTGGTGGAGGAGGGAACTAACTCCTTCAAGATATTTTCTCACTTCTACACATGAGCTGTGTCACTCACATGCATACATATGACAACATATAACACAAATATTGAATGAATGAATGAATGAATAAATAAGATGATTTGAATATTGAAGGACTTGCATATTTGATGGAGGAGAGTTATCTGTCTATGTTTCTTTCATTGGTTAATTAATAAAGAAAACTGCCTTGGCCCTTTAAGAACAGAAAATTAGGTAGGTGGAGTAGACAGAACAAAATTGTGGGAACAAGGAAGTAGAGTTGGAGAGACGCTTCAGGCATTCGCCATAGGAGTCTCCATGCTGCTCCTCTCCGAGATGGACGCAGGTTAAGATCTCTCCTGGTAAGCCACAACTCGTGGTGCTACCCAGATTACTAAATATGGGTTAAAGGAAGATGTGAGAATTAGCCAATAAGAGGCTACGGATAATGGGCCAGGCAGTGTTTAAAAGAATACAGTTTCCGTGTAATTATTTCGGGTGTAAAGCTAGCCAGCGGCGGGTGGCGGGACGCAGCCCCGCCGTTTCACACTACACATATTCAGGAATACCCATTATGCCAGCAAGTCTCCCTGTTTTTATGTATCAGAAATTAGAGCATCACTCTGCTGAATGAAAGCAGAGTTTATCATGATCTATCCATCCACACTAAATCTCTAAGCCAGGACCTGTCATTCCTGGAGCAGAACATGTATCACATGTTTTATCTGCACACCATGGCCAGAGATAGATGGTACTGCCAAAACCTCAGCTCTCTATTCTTTGCAGGGACTGAAGTAAAAAATCATTGCTTTTGAAAATTACTATAGTTATTTATGGTGACAATCAATGTAAAAACTTGTTAAAAGAAGAGCATTAAACTTTTAATCTATTTTTCTTATTTCTAAAACCTATCTACAATTTTAAATATACAGTTTTGACACATATAACTTGGAGAATAAAATGCTGCTTTTGATCTAAGACAGTTGACATGCTGTTTGTGAGTGTTTATATACTTATCTTTCCTTGAAAGTATTTTCAAGTTAATGAGAAAAAATGATTTATGATGAGAGATTTAAACAGAGAATAAAACAATAAAAACACAGAATTTAACTAAAAGATAAGAGGAGAAATATACACAATATAAAAAAAAGAAAGAAAGAATTTAAGAACCTTGGACAATGCCCCAAGATAAACATCAGGAAAATGAATTAAAGCACGAAATTAATAAAAGTGACATTGATAGACCAGAATATATTAAGATGTATACTGGATTTGAAATTTTAGGTTTTCAGTAACATTATACATATAGCCAATGAAACAACATAAAAATGATGAACTGTGAGAAGTGAGTCATGACAAGAGAAAGGCAGAAAACAGGAAATTACAAATTTAGAAATCATATTAGTATTTTAAATTTAGTGTGGACATATGGTACAAAATTGGATGTAAGTATAGACACTGAAATAGTGATTTTGTAATTGCAAACATTTAATGGTATCAATAGCTTGTGTGCAAATACATTAAACCTAACATTATATCCTATCTTATAAGGTATCCTCTCAAATGTTGTAAATATACAACACAATCTATAAACTTATTTTTAGTCCTTTGTCAAGACATGACCTCACATGTAGTCTGACTAGCCTATACGTCATTATGTATATCAGGCTGACTTCAAACTCACTGAGCTCAAACTGTCTCTGTCTTCCATGTGCTGTCATTAAAGACATTCACCACCACACCTGCTTTTCATAAAATCTTTGTGATCACTAAGCCATTGAGATTTATATAATACTACACAGTACTACCGGTTGGTAGTGGCAGACACCTTTAACCCCACCACTCGAGAGTTAGAAGCTGGCAGATCTCTGTGTGGATCTCTGTGTGTTCGAGGCCAACCTGGTCTTGGTCTACAGAGCTATTTCCAGGACAGGCTCCAAAGCTACACAGTGAAACTCTGTCTAGAAAAACAAAACAAAACAAAACAAAAAACAAAAAGACTACACAATACTGAATGAGGTAAATACTACAGATGTTTTAAAATGAAACTTTAATGTGTGAGACATTTTTTTATTTATTTATTTATTTATTTATTTATATTAAAAATTTCCACCTTCTCCCCTCCTCCACTTCCCTCTCCTCCCCTCACTTCCCCTCCCCCTCCCTTTCCAGGCCAAACAGCAGTCAGGGTTCCCTACCCTATGGGAAGTCAAAGGTCCTCACAGCTCCCCCCCAGGTCCACAAAGGTGAGCATCCAAATGCTCAAGGCTCCCACAAAGCCCATCCATACAGTAGAATCAAAACCCAGTGCCAATGTCCTTGGTTTCTCAATCAGCCTCCACTGTCAGCCACATTCAGAGATTCTGGTTTGATCACACTCTCCTTCTGTCCCATTCCAACTGGTCTTGATGATCTCCCATTAGATCAGTCCCACCATCTCAGTTGGTGGAAGCACCCCTCACAGTCCTGACTTCCTTGCTCATGTTCTTCCTCCTTCTGCTACTCATTTGGATCTTGGGAGCCCAGTCCAGTGCTCCAATGTGGGTCTCTGTTTCTATCTCCATTCATCGCCAATGAAGGTTCTATGGTGATATGCAAGATATTCATCAGTGTGGCTATAGGACAAGGCCATTTCAGGCTCCCTCTCCTCTGCTGCCCAAGGAACAAGCTGGGGACATCTCCTTGGACACACCTGGGAACCCCTCTAGAGTCACTCATCCATTGTTTGTGGGAATGCAAACTTGTGAAACCACTTTGGAAATCAGTGTGGCAGTTTCTTAGGAAACTGGGAGTCAACCTACCTCAGGACCCAGCAATTCCACTCTTGGGAATATACCCAAGAGATGCCCAATCATACTACAAAAGCATTTGTTCAACTATGTTCATAGCAGCACTATTTGTAATAGCCAGAACCTGGAAACAACCTAGGTACCCCTCAATAGAAGAATGGATAAAGAAGATGTGGCACATGTACACTTTAGAATTCTACTCAGCAGTAAAAAATAATGACATTTTGAATTTTACATGTAAATGGATGAAAAGAGAAAACACTTTACTGAGTGAAGTTAACCCAGACCCAAAAAGAGGAATATGGTATGTACTCATTCATAAGTGGATTCTAGCCATAAATAAAAGACATTGAGGCTATAATTCGTGACCCTAGAGAAGCTAAATAAGGAGGTGAACCCAAAGAAAAACATATAGTTATCCTCCAGGATATTGGAAGTAGACAAGATTGCCAGGCAGGGGTTAGGAGCACGGGGGTGGGGGTGGGGTGGGGATAAGGGGAGATGAGGAGAGAGAAGGGAGAAGGAGAGGATGGAGAAAGTTTGAGGGAATGGGGTGGTTGGGATGGAGGAGGGGTAGATGTTGAAGCAGAGAAGTAGATATCTTAATTAAGGGAGCCATTTTAGGGTTGACAAGAGACATGAAACAACATTTTTATCCAAAGACTTCTTACATAATATCTATTTATAAGTACATATGCTCTAATATGATTAAATAGATTTTGTCCCAGGATATAATGTTCCACAGATCAACTGTAATAATTTGGCAATAAAAATAATATTATGAATATAGAACTAGCCTCATCCATAACAGTTGGACAATGGCTTATCATAATCAGTCAAACCAACAAAAGGTTTATTATTGAGTAACACACATCATAAGTGGGATGAATACCTGAAAAAAATAAAATACTCAAATTCCTTATAGTCATATTTAATAAAGATAAGCTGAAGAGGTAACGGTTCTAAAGTGGGCCAGTACCCTAGACTGAACATGGATCAAAATGTCTGCCTTAAAAGGGAAGCTATTGATGGAGGATCATGTGGTTTTAGTAACCAGTTGGTGTACTCATCCCTAAGAAAGACTGTTTCTTCTGCTCCCCACATTCTGTAGCTGCCTGTGGTTCTTTGTGTACAGTTGAAACCTCTTGGTCTTTTCCGTGTTCACATTAACATACCTATTTCTGTCTTCTTCATATACATATGAGTAGGTAACAAAAATTAATGAATAAAAAGAGCATGAATTTGAAAGAAAAACAAGAAAGAGTATGTGGGAAGGTTTACAGGGAGGAAAGATAAGGAGAAATTATAAAATTATAATATAATGTCAAAATGAAATAAAATGAAAGTTACTGTGATATTTTCACAATCAGAAATATGGGAAATGATGTACACACAATACCACACTGCTGAAGGTGTTTTTGCCTAATAAAAGCTTAATTCTGTAGCCATTACCCTGTCAGTCATTATGATTGACAGGTGCTTGGTTGCTTCTTTATAAACATATACTCCTGAGTTAGTTTACAAATGAACACACACCATGAAGCTATTCTAGATCATATCATACCAAGACAGCCTTATCTTATATCAGTCAGTACAGAAGTTAAGTTTGTTCAACTTGATTTCATTTTAACAAAATAAAATCCAAATACATGGTAAGGAAGACTGTTCATTTATAGCCTGTTATATCAAGAGCAAGAACTAGCATCACTTTGGTTTGATAGAGACTCAAAGGGACAACAGTAGATAATGAACAAACATGAAGGTTTTATCTAGTCTTCAGTTAGAAGCTGCTGGTGAGAAGAATCTGGCGATGAGGTGAGTGTCCTAAGTGAATGACTTGGCGAATCCAGTTGGTCTTTGCTCCATAACATTTGGGGGGGGGATAATATTTCTAGAAGTTGTACATTACTACTTGGCTATATGGGACTAACTGCTGTATGGATGCATTTTGCCTTCCTAGAGGCTTTCTGCCAGGGTTCTGGCCAATCTTGATGATGTGGAAGTTGATGACTGTGAATTAGAACACTATTTTCATAAGAATTTCAGGAAATTATTTTTATATAATCTTCTTGCATCTGAATTGGAAATCTAACATGCCCAGTTTTGGATTTTGTCTCTTAGACACTACACTGTGTTTCTGTTGCAACAAAGTAGAGTGAGATTTAATTTACCATTGCCCAAGAGAGTCTCCTCACACATTTTCTGACGGTGTGGGTTCAGCTTGGAAGTTTACCTTCAGCTAATTCTGTTTTGGGGCAGCTAATATTCTCCTCTCCCACCTATTCCACCACTTTCTGGAACATCTGTGATATACCTAGAAGAGCCCAGTAATTAATTTCCTATAAGCACTATACATAATCTCTGACTTTCCTGATAACTGAGTTCATTTCATTCCTTTTTCTGATATTTTAAAGAATAAATTAAAATCCTAATTATTTTGAGTGACATTTACCATATTTTTAAAATTTTATTTAATCCCAACTCTTTCTATAGTATATGACTTGTCCTAACTAAGAAGTGATCTAAAATAACATTTTCCAACTTCATAGAATTCTGTTAAGAGCAAGATAGCTACATCAAAATAAATATTATTCCTTATTTACTGTCCTATTGCTGTGATGAAACTCCATGACCAACTTTAAAAAGAAACAATTTAACTGAGAATTAGCTAAAGTTCAGAGGGTTAGTTCACAAACTTCGTTGCAGACAATGTCGAAGAAATCAGGCAAGCATGGTACTGGGGAACTAGTTAAGAGCTTATATCCAGATCAGCAAGCAGTAGACAGAGAGAGGTAAAACTGGAGATAAGATTGAAACCTTAATCCACAACCTTAGTGACACACCTCCCTTAACAAGGCCACACCTCCTCATTCTTGCTAAACAGTCGGCTACCCGGGAACCAGACCTTTAAACACATGAGCCTATGGGGATATTCTCATTCTAACCACCACATCCTATCGGTGTGTTTACAAAAATGTAGGTTACAAAATTTGGAATGACAACGAATTATTTTGAAAGCCATGATAGGAATTGTTTTTTTCTAATACTTTCAAAATAATGCACAACTAAGACTATTTTTTTTTCCATTGTGAAGAACTCTGCTTAAAGAAATAGGAGAAAGGGTGGATATAGAAGCAGGGAAGTATATATCTTAATTAAGGGAGCCATTTTAGAGTTGAAAAGAGTCTTGACTCTAGAGGTGTTCCAAGGTGTCCATGGAGATGTCCCCAGCTAGATCCTTGGGCAGCTGAGGAGAGGGAGCCTGAAATGGCCCTATCCTATAGCCATACTGAAGAATATCTTACATATCACTATAGAACCTTCATCTGGCGATGGATAAAGCTAGAGACAGAGGCCCACATTGGAGCACTGGACTAAGCTCCCAAAATCCAAATGAAGAGCATTTTACTTTCCTTCTCAGATCTTTGATGGGGTTGAAGATTAGATAATGGTAGCTACCTTCTACATTATTTAGACTTCCCAAAGTAGAGTGATTAGAAATTTTTTTTTGTTATATGCTCCTCGCCTGATATTGTTTACTTCTTCTAATTTTATATGATCTGTTCCCGTTGTATATAGTTGTATTTGATTTCTGAATCTGCCTTATTTAGACAAAAGGGGGAGATGTTGGGGCAGCTGGCCCAATCCCTGCGTTCAGGGGCATGGCTGCCCCAGCGAGGTAGGATACCCCTTAAATAGCATCGGAGCGCCGGGTGGAGCCCGTTTTGTTTTCCCCCGCGTTACCTTCTGCTCCGCTGGACCCTTGGTTCTGTAAGTTCCCTTATTTCCCCTTTTATTAAAACTGATTTATTATAAAAGGACTATCTTGGTTATTCCCTAACCCCTCCGACCGCTGGTACCGCCGGTACCCGCCGGTACATTTCCGCCGGTGCCCGCCGGTACAGATGTTGTAGACTTAGATCATATTATTGTATTTTATAATTGTCATTTATGGAATTATGCTAGTTTTGACACTGGGCAGTGGGATCAGGATCTATCCTTGGTGCATGAGATGACTTTTTCAAACCCATTCTCTATGTTGAGATGCCTTGCTCTTTCCTTGATTCAGTGAAGAGGGGTTTGGTTCTACCTCAACCTAATGTGCCAGGCATTGTTGACTCCCTGTGGGAGGTCTTACCCTTTCTGAGGAGTGATTATTAGAGTGTGAGGAGGGAAGGAAGGGGCCCTGTGGTTGGTTTACAAAATGAATAAAAAATATTAAAACAAAAATAAACAAAAAGGAAGCAAACAAAACCAAAAAGAGAGCCTAGTTTATTTTGTTTGATGTTACCACATTGAACACTGAAGAAACACTTTTCAGTGTTTCCCTTGTTTCAGCAATTTCCCTTGTGAACCCAAAACCATCAGATAGAATTCTAAAATTTTCCCAGTTCATATATGTCATAAGAATAAAAGGTGAAACGGAATAGTCTTAGAAAATCCATGGTAGCAATGCCATGAAAGCTTCAGAAAATTTTAAGGTATAAACACATCAAAAAAACACATGTGTGATGAATACACTCATCAAGAGAATTTATTTGCAGATAATAATTATCAGCCGTACCTTTCAATTCCGTCATCATTTACTTGTGAATCTAATTAAGTGAAAGAACATATTTTAGATAATTGGATACATAGAATCAATTTAAAGATGAACATTTTCAAACATATGAGAAACAGAAGAAGGTACAGGCATGCATGTATAAAATATGACACAAGCTTATTTAAAATAGATATGGACTTGTGCATGTGTAAGTCTCTTTTTTAAAGGTTGTAGAACTTTTCACTGTTATTTATATTATGATGGAAGAAGATAAAAGCTTTACATTCAATCTCTCTTTTTTCACTTTAGCTGTAGCTTTGCTCTTAAAAGACTAAATAAAAAGGAGAAAAGACTTTGAAACCACAGAGGTATAATTTTTGAATTCTATTCCTTGTATTATCTCATAATACTTGACAACTTGCTTAAATTTGAGGAAATTCAAGTGTAGAGATGATAAGAGCTCATCTCCAGTCCACTGTTTGTATGTAGAAAGCATGAGACTGAAGCAAGCCCCCTCACTTAGGACATGGAGGGTACACCTACCACACATTTCCCGCAATCAGGCTGGGTTTTCTCTGGCCAGCATCTTTGTTGCAGTGTTCACTTGCACTATTGTTCCCTTATTTCCCTTTGCATCCTCGACACGGCCACCGCTTTTAATCATGTTCAGTTTCATAAGGTTTCAAGCACACTAATTAAAAAGGATTTCAAGTGCATTAATTAAATATTCTCTCAACTACCCAAAGTGCCTCTTTATAGCATCCTAATATATCATCTTCCTATTTCAAACTCCCCAAGCTATGCTGTCATATGATTGTGCTGAGCATATTCAACAGGCCCTTCCATTCCTATTATATCAAATATAAATTCTTTACCAAGCTCTCAAAAATATTTAAATTTGAAATTCATATATGATTGCTTTTGAAGGAACAGAGATTTGATGTAAATAGAATTGTGAAATACAATGTTTTAAAAGCTTACATTATTTGTCCTTGTCTCAAACTGATGCAGATCTTGTATCTCCAAGCTAAGTAGGATGTCTTTTTCCAGCACCTTAACTATTTTGTCATCCAAAAACAGAAAGCTGAAAGTGTTTCTCAATTCTTTTCTTCATTTGCAGACAGAAAAGAACCTCAGTAAACATATCTGTGACTTTCTACCTCTTTCCCTGCATTGTTTTAATCCCAATTTTCTTTTTTCCCCCACTGGCTTTTATATAACACATTTTATTTTTATATTATTAAAAATTTCCACCTCCTCCCTGTCTCCCATTTACCTCCCCCTTCCCCCTCCACTCCCCCTCCCTCTTAAGCCCGAAGAGCAGTAAGAGTTCCCTGCCCTGTGGAAAATCCAATTTCCTCCCCCCTCCATCCAGGTCTAGGAAGGTGAGCATCCTTTTGTTGTAGGAGGCTGCTTGTTTATTCCTGGTTGCTTAGTTGCAAAATAACCACACAGAAACTGTATTAATTAAATCACTGCTTGGCCTACTAGCTCTAGCTTATTATTAGCTAGCTCTTACATCTTAATTTAACCCATTCCTATTGATCTGTACATTGCCATGTGACTGTGGCTTACCAACAACGTTCTGTCTGGTGTCTGTTTCTGGAAGGGATACATGGCTTCTCTGTGAATCTGCCTTCTTTCTCCCAGCATTCAGTTTTGTTTTCCCCAACTTGCTTTACTCTACCCTATCACAGGCCAAGGCAGGTTCTTTATTCATTAACCAATAAAAGCAACACATATACAGAAGGGCTTCCAACACCAATCATTAATTTAATTTGAAACTCTTTCTTATTCCAAATATTTTGTATACCCAAAGTATATATCCACAGTTATGATATGAAGTGTTCTTCAACATCAGGACTTTTCTGATCTTTCCTATAGCACACCCTTCACCATTGACCATTTTAAAAATTTCTGTCTAAAGATTTTAAAGTTCCTTATACATCAATTGCACGTATGTTTGAAGAGGCATGTGTTCTCTCACTATCACCAAACAACCATATGCTATATATGTATTTATTATTAGAAGGCACAGTCTCTTAAACTTGTGTAATCTGTTGGGTTGACTGCTCTCCTTGTGTGTCACTTTTCTTATCACATGAATCCATTAGAAATCTCAGTTTTGGATTGCTGTGGTCATTGTGAAAACAAGATTACAGAGATTATGCTTTTTCCTTAAAATGATCCTTTAGGCAATTAGAGAATGGGAAAACTTAAAGCTCATTCTGTACTGAAACTTCTGTTTTTATGTTGACCCAACTATATGATGAACTTTTATTACAATCAACTCTGCCAAATCATTGTTGACAATTACTTTTCTCAATATTTCTTTTCTTTTCACTCTAATAATTTAACATTTATTTATCTTAATCTTTATTAAATTATTGAAAGGAGCCAATACCATTTATCATAAGTAAAAATAACACTTAATAATTACAAAATATCTAACATCAAAGTACTATCAGAACCCAGAACTGAGGCTAAAACAAGGATTTTTCTAGGAAAAATGGACTACGAAGAAGTATCAGAATTAATCTGACGTGTTGTTTGTTTAATTAACCCAAGCATAAATGAATGACCTTATAGTGGTTACCTTTGTAAATTATTTATTGAAGCACAGAGAAGTAAAATATATGCCATGCTGTATGCTCTCCTATATAGTCATACTCAGACTATTAGCCTGCATTCATATTCTTCTATTTTGAAATGAAGAAAATATTTTGGTCATTTGTTAAAATTAGTGTTGAACACAAAATATTTGAGATGTAGAGAACAACATTATTGTATTTGGAAACTTCTCATGTATCAACTTTTCTATTCCTTTAGTTAACTTCAAGTAGCTTAAAGTTTCATCAATTTTTACCTTGAAAGACTATACAAATTAGTGGGGTAGCACTTTCTTAGGACTTTCATGGCATTGAGTTCAATCCCGAGCATTATTGTAAATCAAAAATAGGTACTTTATGTATGTATTATATACTTTATTACATATTCTTTTTTTTTTTTTTTTGGTTTTTCGAGGCAGGGTTTCTCTGTGGCTTTGGAGCCTGTCCTGGAACTAGCTCTTGTAGACCAGGCTGGTCTCGAACTCAGAGATCCGCCTGCCTCTGCCTCCCGAGTGCTGGGATTAAAGGCGTGCGCCACCACCGCCCGGCCTTTATTACATATTCTGAGAAATAAAAAGTAAATATAGTTTTATCTTTTTCTTTTATGTAGTTAATTTTTTTCTTTTTTTACTAATTTTTTATTGAGCTCTACATTTTTCTCCGCACCCCCACCCCACCCCTCCCCTTCAAACCTCCGCCAAGATCCTCATGATCCAAATTTATGCAGGAGATCTTGTCTTTTTCTACTTCCCATGTAGATTAGATCTATGTATATCTCTCTTAGTGTCTTCATTTTTGTCTAAGTTCTCTGGGATTGTGGTTTGTGGGCTGGTTTTCTTTTCTTTATGTTTAAAAACCACTTATGACTGAGTACATGTGATACTTGTATTTCTGGGTATGGGATACCTCACTCAAAATAATATTTTGTAGCTCCATTCATTTCTCTGCAAAATTCAAGGTGTTATTTATTCTGCTGTGTAGTACTCCATTGTGTAAAAGTACCACATTTTCCTTATCCATTCTTTAGCTAAGGGTTATTTCAGTTGTTTCCCTGTTCTGTTCATAATGCTGCTATGAACATAGTTGAACAAATACTTGTAGTATGATTTGGCATCTCTTGGGTATATTCCCAAGAGTGGAATTGCTTGATCCTGAAGTAAGTTGATTCCCAATTTCCTTAGAAACTGCCACACTGATTTCCAAAGTGGTTGCACAAGTTTGCATTGCCACCAGCAATGGATGAGTGTTCCCTTTATACCACATCCTCGTCAGCATAGGCTATCATTGGTGTTTTTTATTTTAGCCATTCTGGCAGGTGTAAGATGGTATCTCAAACTTGTTTTGATGTGCATTTCCCTGATTGCTAAGGAGGATGAACATGACCTTAAGTGTCTTTGGGCCATTTGAACTTCTTCTGTTGAGAATTCTCGGTTCACTTCAGTACCCAATTTTTTAATTGGGTTAATTAGAATTTTAATGTCTAGTTTTTTGAGCTCTTTATATATTTTGGAGATCAGGTTTTTGTCTGATGCAGGGTTGGTGAAGATCTTCTCCCATTCAGTAGGATGCCTTTTTGTCTTAATGACAGTGTCCTTTGCTTTACAGAAGCTTCTCAGTTTTAGGAGGTCCCATTTATTCAATGTTGGTCTTATTCTCTGTGCTACTGGGGTTTTATGTAGGAAGTGGTCTCCTATGCCCATGTGTTGCAGTCTACTTCCCACTTTCTCTTCTATCTGGTTCAGTGTGGTCAGATTGATATTGAGGTCTTTAATCAATTTGGACTTGAGTTTTGTGCATGGTGATAGATAAGGATATATTTTCATTCTTCTACAGGTTGCCGTCCAGTTATGCCAGCACCATTTGTTGAAGCATTTGACATTTTGGATTTTGCTTGCAAATGGATGGAAATAGAAAACACTATCCCGAGTGAGATAACCCCCAAAAAGATGAATATGGTATGTACTCACTCACTAGTGGACTCTAGCCATAAACAAAAGACATTAAGCCTATAGTTCACAAGCCTTGAGAAGCCAAATAACAAAGTGAACCCAAAGAAAAACATATTTAGATCCTCCTGGAAACTGGAAGTGAACAAGATCACCGGGCAAAATTTGGGAGCATGGGGGTGGGTGCAGGGGTAAGCGTGGTTTGGTGGAAGGCGAGAAGGGGAGAGAGAAGGGAGAAGGGAGAAGGGAAAGACTGGGGAGAGCTTGGGTAGTGGGAGGGTGGAGATGGAGGAAGGGCAGATACAGGAACAAGGAATATCTACATTAAGGGAGCCATTTTACGGTTGTCAAAAGACTTGGCTCTAGAGGGGATGCCAGGTGTCCACGGGATGTCACCAGCTCAGTCCTTGGCCAACAGAAGAGAGGGTGCCTGAACTGGCCTTGCCCCACTATCACACTGATGATTATCTCGAATATCACCATAGAAATTTCATCTGGTGACAGATTGAGATAGAGACAGAGACCCTCATCAGAGCAATGGACTGAGCTCCAAAGGTCCAGTTGAAGAGCAGAAGGAGGGAGAAGATGAGCAAGGAAGTCAGGACCTCAAGGGGTTGGTCCACACACTGAGGCAGTGTGCCTGTTCTAAAGGGAGCTCACCAAATCCAGCGGACCGGGACTGAATGAGCATGTGATCAAACCAGACTTTCTGAATGTGACTGACAATGGGAGCTGACTGAGAAGCCTTTGATAAAGGTACTGAGACTTGTTTCTACTGCATGTACTGGCTTTTTGGGACCCTAGTCTGTTTGGATGCACAGCTTCCAGGCCTGGATATAAGGGGGAGGGCCTGGGACTTCCCACAGGGCAGGGTTCCCTGCCCTCTATTAAGGAGGGAAGGGGAGGGTGGAGTGGGGGGAAGGGGAATGGTAGGAGGGGAGGAAGTGTAAATTTTTGAATGGAAAAATAAAAAAAAATTAACTTAAGGGAGAGAGGATTTATTTAGGCACATGTGAGGGTACAGTGAAATCAAAGCTTTTTCTCCCACCTTTCTAGTTCCAGAATAAACACTCAGAGTCTTAATGGCTTAATATTACTTACTAATACAAGGCTTACTACTAACTAGCTCTTAGATTTAAATTAATCCGTATATATTATCTTTGTTTAGTCACATGCCTTAGTACCTCTTCTCAGTGAGGCATTCTCATCTTGCTTCTTCTGTGTCTGGTTGATGACTGTGTCTTTGTCTTTCCTCTTCCCAGAATTTTCCTTTTCTGTTTTCCTCTCCCATATACATATACATTCTTACTGGCTACTGACCAATCAGTGTTGTATTAAACCAAGATGAGTGACAAATCTTTACAGTGTACAAGACATTATCCCACACCACTACACACTTACATAAATGGTAACTCAAGACCATAGGTGCTTGTAACAATTTGTAACACCAAATTGACAAACAGGAAGAGAAAATAATAAATAGCAGTTTTCAGCTTGATATTTTATGTAGCATAGGAATATTACCCACTGAATAGTTCCCCTGCATACATCAAGTTGGTCTTCCTGAGTCAATGAACCTAATCAAGGTTATTCTTCACAACCACACACAGAAGTCAGCATCCCAATGTGATTACAGATTGAGTTTATATAGCAATTATATGACTATCATATGACTATCTATGACTGTCACAGAAATCACCCCTTTTCAACTTGATATGCAAATACATTATTTTTACACCTTAATAATTCATCCCCATTTCCAAAAGTTCATGTCATTTTATAGTATAAAATAGCTTCATCCCTACATCAAAGTTTTCATAAATATAAAGGCTTTTAATACTTTAAAATTTCAAAGTCACTTAATTGGGGTTCCTATAAATTTAGGAATCAACTTATATAAATCAAACTATGATCATACAGAATAGTCGTGCCAGTTAAATAAAATAGAAAAAGCAGGTCATATAAACAAACAATAAGACCCAAACAAACCCAAAATACAGTACACAAAAGAACAAATTCTCCATCACAATGTTCAGCATTCAGGACTTCCATTGGATTCAACTGGGCTCTGAAAAACTTAAGTAGCCCCATCCCTGATACTCTGCTGTCTAAAGTATACATAAGTTCTCTTCATTCCATGCCTGTTTCCTCAGAAGGCAGGCCATTTTTTGTTTTTTGCTTTTTGTTTTTTCGAGACAGGGTTTCTCTGCAGCTTTTTTAGAGCCTGTCCTGGAACTAGCTCTTGTAGACCAGGCTGGCCTCGAACTCACAGAGATCCGCCTGCCTCTGCCTCCCGAGTGCTGGGATTAAAGGCGTGCGCCACCACCGCCCGGCTACCCCTAATTCTTACACACATCATCTGACCTATCTGGTTTCTTGCCCCATGAAACAAGACTCCCTATTAACTTCATTTTTTTTTGTTTGCCAAACAAGTACCGTATGAACAATATTGTCATGTTCTGTTATCAGCTCAGTATGGAACTCTATACCAACTTTTCTGTGCTGACCCTATTATAATACCTTGCTTTTTGAGAAACAGGGAGCCTTGTTAATTTAGATAACACTCTACCCTTTTAAACAAGCCTGTAGTCGCCCAAATTGGAGACCTTATGTATTATATTTTTGTTCCCAGGATGACAATTTCTTTGTAGCAGTAGAACCTGTATGGCTTGTCTTCCATAGTGTTGATACAGTTGACAGTTTTATTTGGTTTCTCATCAAAGTCTGGGTGTTGTCTTAAAATTTCCTTTACCACATAAACATGTCCTTAACTTCAAATTCATTTCACTTGAGTCAGCAGAAAAATGGAAGAAGGCAAGTGGCTTTTTAGCTAATATCATATTTATGGCACTAAGAAAGTGCCTTTTCCCCCTGTGGAATCTACTGTGATAACTGTCAATTGTACACACTTCTTTCTGTTTTCTCAAATTCCCACTTCTCACCAATATAGCCCAGTAAGCTCTTCTTAAAACACTAAGCAAATGTTCTAGCCAAATAGTTTTCCTAGCCAAAACATTCTTGTGCTCCTCCTGCAAATGATCTTCAAAACCTTGAGAGCTACAGGTAGGTTTATCATAAAAAAATAATACTTCCCAGGACTGATTTCTCTTGCTTCATTTTTCCATTATTGTGATAAACCTTTCTGAAAAAAATATGCAAGTTAGGGGAAAGAGGGTTTAAGTTTGGTTCACAGTTCAAGGTTGTAGGTTATAAAGTCAAAGTGACAGGAACTGGATTGGCTAGTGACAATATATCTACAACAGTCATAGAGGGTGACAAACACTAGTGCTAAGCTTACTTCCTCCATTTTTCATAGCCCAGAATCCCAATCCAGAATGATCTGCCTACTGTTAAGATGGATCTTCTCACATAGATTCAGTAGTAAAGTTAATCCCTCACAAGAATATTCAAAGATCCATTTTCAACTGTGTAAAGTTGACAATTAACAGTAACTCTCATCATACACAAATATTAAGTAAAATTCCATAGAGATTATTGAGTAACTGAGATTTCATTTCAAAAATAAGTAATATAATCAAGATTTTTATGATGAATAGTATATAAATTACAAATTATTAGTCCCTTCTACAACAAATAATGAAATATATATATATTTCATTTTATATATATATATATATATATATATATATATATATATATATATATATATATATATATATAATATCCCTAAAAATATAGGGATATATCTCAGACCAAAGTATTTAAAAATATAAAAGCTAAGACAGACTTGGATTGTAGTAAATAATTTGTGAAATTAATTTATTTTTTCACTGTAGTTACTACTCAGACATAATTTTTTTCCAGTTTATTTATTTTTTATTAAAAATTGCCATCTCCTCCCCTCCTCCTCCCCCTTCCCTCCCCTCCCCTCCACCCATACCCCCACTCCCTCCCTCTCCAGGCCAAACAGCCATCAGGGTTCTCTACACTATGTTGAGTCCAAGGTCCTCCCAACTCCCCCCAGGTCCAGGAAGGTGAGTAACCAAACTGACAAGGCTCAAACAGAGCCCGTCCATGTCATAGAGACCATGCCCATCGCCATTGTCCTTGGCTCCTCGGTCAGCCTCCACCATCAGCCACCCTCAGAGAGTCCGATTTGGTCGCATGTTCCATCAGTCCCATTCCAAGTGGACTTGGTGGTCTCCCATTAATTCTGTCCTGCCGTCTCAGTGGGTGAACGCATCCCTCATGGTTCTGACTTTCTTTCTCATGATCTCTCTCCTTCTGCTCCTCATCAGAACTTTGGGAGCTCAGTCCGGTGCTCCAATGTGAGGCTCTATCTCTATCTCCATCCATCGCCAGGTGAAGGTTAAGGCTCACAGTGAGCCCGTCCATGCTGTAGAGTTCACATTCATTGCAGTTGTCCTTGGTTTCTCAGTCCTCCTCCACCGTCAGCCACATTCAGAGAGCCCGGTTTGGTCCCCTATTCCATCAGTTCCATTCCAACTGGACTTGGTGGTCTCCCGTTAGATCTGTCCCACCGTCTCAATGGGTAAACGCACTCCTCACGGTCCTGACTTCCTTGCTCATGATCTCCCTCC
Source organism: Arvicola amphibius (assembly GCF_903992535.2). Classification (NCBI taxonomy): domain Eukaryota; kingdom Metazoa; phylum Chordata; class Mammalia; order Rodentia; family Cricetidae; genus Arvicola; species Arvicola amphibius. The sequence continues at coordinate 72,860,065 of NC_052048.2, read as the reverse complement.
TTTTGCTCCTCATCGGGACCTTGGGAGCTCAGTCCGGTTCTCCTATGTGGGGCTCTGTCATTTTCTCCATCCAATGCCAGGTGAAGGTTCTATGGTGAAATGCAAGATATTCATGAGTATGGCAACAGGATCTGGACATTTCTGGCACCCTCTCCTCAGCTGCCCAAGGACCTAGCTGGGGGCGTCTTCCTGGACACCTGGGAACCCCTCTAGAGTCAAGCCTCTGCCAATCCTAGAATGGCTCCCTTAAGTAAGATATATAATTCCTTGTTCCCATATCCACCCTTCCTATATCCCAACCATCCTATTCCCCCAAGCTCTTCCCATCCTCCACTTCATACTTTTCTCGCCCCATCCCCCCTCCCCCCATCCCACCCCACCCCTATGTTCCCATTTTTTGTCCGGCAATCTTGTCTACTTCCAGTATCCAGGAGGATAACTATATGTTTTTCTTTGGGTTCACCTTCTTATATAGCTTCTCTAGGATTTTTACGAATTATAGGCTCGATGTCCTTTATTTATGGCTAGAACCCAATTATGAGTGAGTACATCCCATGTTCATCTTTTTGGGCCTGGGTTACCTCACTCCGGATGGTGTTTTCTATTTCCCTCCATTTGCATGCAAAATTCAAGATGTCATTGTTTTTTACCGCTGAGTAGTATTCTAGCATGTATATATTCCACACTTTCTTCAACCATTCTTCCACTGAAGGGCATCTAGGTTGTTTCCAGGTTCTGGCTATTACAAATAATGCTGCTATAAACATAGTTGAACAGATGCTTTTGTAATATGATTGGGCATCTCTTGTGTAAATTCCCAAGAGTGGGATGGCTGGGTCCTGGGGTAGGTGGATCCCAAATTTCCTGAAAAACCTCCACACTGCTTTCCAAAGTGGTTGCACAAGTTTGCATTCCCACCAGCAATGGATGAGTGTACCCCTTACTCCACATCCTCTCCAGCAAAGGCTATCATTGGTGTTTTTGATTTTAGCCATTCTGACAGGTGTAAGATAGTATCTTAACGTTGTTTTGATTTGCATTTCCCTGATTGCTAAGGAGGTTGAGCATGCCCTTAAGTGTCTTTTGGCCATTCGAACTTCTTCTGTTGAGAATTCTCTGTTGAGTTCAGTGCCCCATTTTTAATTGGGTTCATTAGCATTTTAAAGTCTAGTCTCTTGAGTTCCTTACATATTTTGGAGATCAGACCTTTGTCTGTTATGGGATTGGTGAAGATCTTTTCCAGTCAGTAGGCTGCCTTTGTGTCTTAGTGACAGTATCCTTTGCTTTACAGAAGCTGCTCAGCTTCAGGAGGTCCCATTTATTCAATGTTGCCCTTAATGTCTGTGCTGCTGGGGCTATACGTAGGAAGCGGTCTCCTGTGCCCAAATGTTGTAGAGTACTTCCCACTTTCTCCTCTAACAGGTTCAGAGTGTTCAGATTGATAATGAGGTCTTTAATCCATTTGGACTTGAGTTTTGTGCATGGTGATAGACACGGATCTACTTTTATTCTTCTACAGGTTGACATCCAGTTATGCCAGCACCATTTGTTGAAGATGCTTTCTTTCTTCCATTGTGTGCTTTTAGCTCCTTTATCAAAAATCAGGTGTTCATAGGTTTGTGGGTTAAGATCTGGGTCTTCTATTTGATTCCATTGGTCGACTTCTCTATTTTTATGCCAATACCAAGCTGTTTTCAATACTGTAGCTCTGTAATAGAGTTTGAAGTCAGGGATGGTAATGCCTCCAGAAGTTCCTTTATTGTATAAGTTTGTTTTGCTATCCTGGGTTTCTTGTTCTTCCATATAAAGTTGATTATTGTCCTCTCAAGATCTGTGAAGAATTTTGATGGGATCTTTAAGGGGATTGCATTAAATCTATAGATTGCCTTTGGTAGTATTGCCATTTTTACTATGTTGATCCTCCCAATCCAAGAGCAAGGGAGATCCTTCCATTTTCTGGTATCCTCTTCAATTTCTTTCTTCAAAGACTTAAAGTTCTTGTCAAATAGGTCTTTCACTTCCTTGGTTAGAGTTACCCCAAGATATTTTATGCTATTTGTGGCTATCGTGAAAGGTGAAGCTTCTCTGATTTCTTTCTCTGCTTCCTTATCCTTTGTATATAGGAGGGCGACTGATTTTTTGGAGTTGATCTTGTAACCTGCCACGATACTAAAGGAGTTTATCAGCTGTAGGAGTTCTTTGGTGGAGTTTTTCGGGTCGCTTATGTATACTATCATATCATCTGCAAATAATGAAAGTTTAACTTCTTCCTTTCCAATTCGAATTCCTTTGATCCCCTTGTTTTGTCTTATTGCTATTGCTAGAACTTCAAGTACTATATTGAAGAGATAAGGAGAGAGTGGACAGCCTTGTCGCGTTCCTGAATTTAGTGGGATGGCCTTGAGTTTCTCTCCATTTAATTTGATGTTAGCTGTCGGCTTGCTGTAAATGGCCTTTATTATATTTAGGAATGACCCCTGTATCCCTAATCTCTCCAAGACCTTTATCATAAAGGGGTGCTGAATTTTGTCAAATGCTTTTTCTGCATCTAATGAGATGCAGACATAATTTTTCTGCCCTATTTTCTACTCCTCTTTACTCCATTGCATGTCTAATATTACAGCAAACAACTTTTAAATAAAAACATTACATGAATTGATCCTATGTTGATTCCTCAGTCTTGACTCATTTTCTTTCACTTTTATCTACCTTATTAGTGATTCCATTGGTATTTACCTGCTTCTCACATTTGCATATTTTCCTAATAAAATGTTCTAAGCTGTCAAATATTCACTGCAACTTAAATTGGTAAACTCTTTTAAGTTTAAAAATCAATCAATGCTTCCATTACTTGTTGACTCGAAGCTCCTGTTCTTTAACTGCTACTACAATACAGGCACTATACTGGTTTACTAACTTCATTACCCACAATATTTTCCATTACAGATTTCACTCCAGCAAAATAAATTATCTATCTCTCTGCTTTTTTTAGTTATATAGAATACTGTATGGGAATACATTCATGGGTGCACAAGTAAGTCCTCATATATCCATGTGTATGCACATGCATTTGTAGCCAGAAAATAATTTAGATATCTTTGTTCAGGAGCCATATATGTATGTAGTTCTCTAAGACATCATTTCTCATTGGCTTAGGGTTCACCCAATGTACATTCCTGGGAGGTCTGTAAGCCCCAGATCTACCTGTATCTTCTTTCCCATGTTGGAATTCTAGTCCTCGTTACCAAACTTGTTTTATTGCTATTGTTTTGTTTTGTTTCCCAAGGGCTTGGAGCATGGAATTCTGATAGTCATGCTTACAATGCAAATATTTCACAATTTGAGCTTAATCACTAGGCCAAAATGACTCTGAAAACTGAAAATGAAATTAGAACTTAAGCAAAGTGGAAATCTTTTAAAAGAAGAATATCCTTTATTCAGAATAAAAAGATGTTTGAAAGAAAAAAATTACAGCTACTTCCTGATATTGACACAATGTAAGATATATTTTATTCATTTATATACTCTGAATTTGTATTCATGTATATTTGGTATTAAGTATTCTAGGAAAAAATAACGTAAGCAATGTGTGGTGTATAGACTTTAGAGTATGGTTAAAGATTGGAATTTATAAAATGATTAGATTTTTCTAGATTTTGCTTTAATACAGCTTTCCATATACTAGCCTTTATTTCCTAACCAGAATTTAAATGCCAGATGTCTGGTTATGTATAGTTAAAATACAGTTATAATTTCATTCCAAGTTGAAGTTATGTATATTCATATATATATATATATATATATATATATATATATATATATATATATATATATATATATGAAACTAAGACTTTTGGAGACCCATTATTTTGCATGCCTTAGTTTTTATTACATGTCATGTTAGTACATGAGGAAAGTGTGTGGATCAATAGTAAGTATTCACATGCCTTTCCTTCTTGTGCCCGAGAATAGCCTGCTCCCTGTTCCTCTAAGAATACACACGTTACAGACTTTGTCAATGAAATGTCAACAGAATTAAATATGTAACTATTCTCAGCAGGGTCTTGCATCGCTATTCTTTATTTCTCTCATTTCCCATAATAAATCTTGTTCTAGGTAGATACTATAGCATCTCGCAAAAAAAAAAATTAAATTAAAAAATTTAAAAAAATCATTAATGACTTTAGACCAAAGATCTATATAGATGGTTGTCAAAATATCAGCAAGCAGACTTCAAAATCAACTAGTATATCTGAAAAATATCTCACCATCTATCTTAATGTACATAAGTTTAACAAATAATGCAGCCCTAGTAAGCTTTCTCTCTTTCTTTTTTTCTTTTTTCTTTTGCAATTATTTGTATAGCATGACCGATTTCAGGGTGTCTGACTGACAGCATTTGTGGAGAAGTGTGGCAATTCTCCTTTTCAATTCCCCTGACTTCCTCCTACCTTTTAGTTTCAAAGCTACAGATGCCCAATGAGGAAAAAAGATCCTGAGAAGTATAATCTTTCCTACTGTCTCTACGAAAGAGAACGTCATTAATAAAGGATTAATAATGACATAAGGTAAAAACAATTCCCTCTGGCAAGGGACCAAATTGTAATAAAGTACAACATGCTTTATAAATATTTAAACACTTAGTGAAGCTCTTTTAAGCAGCTATGAATTCTCTGTCTCTGTCAGGCAATCAACCTATGACTGTGGATAAATGTTTGTGTTTTCTAAGTGAGTTTATTGACAAATTAAGGATGTTGAACTTGCTAACACTTCATACACTTCTGAAAACTGAATGTAGATTCTATCATTGATTCTGTTGTAAATTAGCATATACAGCATAATCCAAACACAAAAGACCAGACCAACTTATCTGCTATTTAATCTGCTTAATGTTGTTGGTTTGAGTAAAAGATTGTTGTTTAATTTAGATTATGTTCCTAGGGGACTGGTTTTGTTCCCTCAATTGCTTGTATACTAATTGGCTTGGTATAAAAGAAGCTTTTTATAATCAAGTCCAACAAATGCATAATATTAGATTTCACTGCACTTGGCCACAACCCCAGCCTTAAATATTTTTAGTTCCTTAGAGGTATACTTTCATTTGTGCTAATTACAAGTGTTTGCCAATCTCTTATTTCTATTTTCTACCTCAGCTATAGTATGTAACTATGCATAGTACATTGCTTTCTATAACCCAGTTGTTCTAAAGCAAATTAGTGGAAAGATTTACTTTGTTTACAATTTATGTCACAGTCCATCATTAGAAGGATTCATGAAAAACTAAAGCAAGACGATAGGGGATGCTGTTTGTTAGCAGTATTACCTGCTCATGCTAAATTAGCCATCCATCCAACTCAGGATCACCTGCCCAGGGGATGTTGTGATCACAGTTCTCCTATGTCTTATAATAATCAAGCCAGTCAATCACAGACATTACCACAGGGAATCTGATGTGGGCATTTCCTTCAGGTTCGCTTCCCATGTGACTCTACCGTGTGTCAAATCTGTACGTTGTACATTCTCTATGCCAGTCACACAACTGACTACTCATAATGGCATTTACAAACCAAAAAAATAATTTATTTTATTTAGGGGGAATATACAGGAACAAGCTACTTCAAAAATGGGCGTGGTACAGTGACTGAAAGAAAATTACTATTGGTGTTTTTGATTTTAGCCATTCTGACTGGTGTAAGATGTTATCTCAGAGTAGCTTTGTTTTGCATTTCCCTGATGGCTAACAATTCCTTAAGTGTCTTTCAGCCATTTTGAGATTCTTCTGTTGAGAATTCTCTGTTTAGAACTGTGCACAATTTTTAATTGGATTATTTGGAACTTTCATGTCTAATTCCTTGAGTTCTTTATATATTTTGGAGGTCTGTCCTCTGTCTAATGTGGGGTTGGTCAAGATTTTTTACCATTCTGTAGTCTGCCTTTTTGTCTTATTGACTGTATCCTTTGCTTTACAGAAGCTTCTCAGATTCAGGAGATCCCATTTATTTATTGTTGCTCTCAGTATCTGTGCTACTGGTGTTATATTTAAGAAGGGATATCCTGTGTCCATGCAGTGTAGGCTACTTCCCACTTTCTCTTCTATCAGTTTCAGTGTGGTTGGATTTATATTGAAGTCTTTAATCCATTTGGACCTGAGCTTTGTGCATGGGGATTGATATGGATCTATTTGCATTCCTCTACATGCTGACATCCAGTTATGCCAGCACTATTTGTTGAAGATCCTTTGTTTTTTCCATTATATATTTTTTTGTTTCTTTATCAAAAATCAGGTGTTCACCGGTGTGTGGATTAATATCCAGGTCTTCGATTAGATTCCATTGTTCAACCTGTCTGTTTTTATGCCAGTACCATGTTGTTTTTCATTATTGTAGCTCTATAATAGAGCTTGATGTTATGAATGGTGATGCCTCCAGAGGTTCCTTTATTGTACAGGATTGTTTACTACTGCTTGTAATGGCATTTTGTAACCCCTTCTCTTTGGATGGATACCTTGCTGAGCCTAGATATAGTAGTGAGTGTCTTCCTAGGTTCTTTCTCAAAGCAATATTCCTTACCCTCTATGAGGAACAAATGGGAGTGATGTGAGGGGGAAGGTGGAGGAAATGTGAGGAGGGGAGTGAGTGGGAATTGGAATTTGTATGTAAAAATGATTGATTTCTTTTTTAAAAAATAAGATTAAAAGTAGAAAATGACTATTGAAGAAATATAGATAGAATGAGTCAAAAATATAGAATTTATTACTATTTAGAAATCATGTAAGGGTTTATGAAAGAGATGATATTTGAAGAAGAAAATGTTCATGTTACCTTGGTATTAAACATACATGAACTTTTATGTTTCGATATTCTCTTACATTTCTGAGTGTGAGTGCATGATGGTGCTTCCAAATTTTTCAAGGGGTTTGTACTTTCTTTTGTTGTCATCTCTAACTGATCTCCAATCCTGTACTAGTTAAGTTATTTTTAGAATTTCCGAGGTGGATTATTTGGAAATGTTTGTGGCTGGCCACAGGAGTCAGTGAGGGAGAGCCCCTGCTTTGTATTACCAGTGATTTGAGTTTGGTGCCCAGGAACAGATTTTAAAAATCCAGATATGTTGGTTCTCATCTGCACTACTGCTAAAAGATAGGGACAGAGACACAAGAATTTGCTTGAACCTCACTAGAAACCTAGCCTGGAGTACATACAATAGCAGGGATGTTTGGTAACAGAAAGATTCTTTCTCAACAAGGTAGATGGATAGAAAAAGGAATCTCCTGACTTGTCTCTTACTTCTACACAAAAAATGGGTGATGAAGGGGTATTGAGCATTAAATGTCCCTTCCACCAAGTACCTTTACAAGTGATCAAATTGGGCAATATGAAGTTGCACATGTGTAGATTTTCTTACAAGCTCTTCCTTATCTTTTGCAGCATTAAAAATTTTGCGTGTGTCAAGCAGTGGACTCTTAAGAGAATACATAAAGCCTTATAAATTCAGTGTTGTAGTAGCAATGTCCTTGAATATATCCATACTGGAATAGAAACAAGAAAGATGTTTTATTCCAGGAATGTGTAATGAACAGTTAGCATACAAAGGCTTCACGAAGTTCCCCTAACATGTACTTCAATGCACCGTAAAGACCTAAGCAGAAGCAATAGAGAATATGTCCTGAATGTCCAGACTATTTATTATAAAGACCGACTGTGGGTGAAACCATGAATTTCAACCAGTACTGTAACAGAATGTGTAAAGTCATTATAATTTTGAAAATAATTTTGAATGTCTTCTTTAAACTGGAAGCCATCAGAAAAATACAAATCAAACCACTGAGATACCATCTTACACCAGTGACAATGGATAAGACCAAAAACACCAATGATTGCTTATGCTGGAGAGGATGTGGATTAAGGGGAACACTCCTCCATTGCTGGTGGGATTAAAAACTTTTAAAGCTACCTTGATAGTCAGTGTGATGGTTTCTCAGAAAATTAGAAATCAATCTTCCTCAGGACCCAGCAATACCATACTTGGGCATATACCCAAGGGATGCATGCTTATCAAGGATATTTGCTCAACTGTGTTTGTAGCAACATTATTCATGATAGCTAGAACCGGGAAACAACCTAGATGAGTGGTGTGGGAGAATAGTCTGTATTGTGTCAATCATGTTTTAAATAAAACGCTGATTGGCCAGGAAGGAAGTATATGCAGGAAAACCAGACAGGAAGTAGAAATGATGCAATGAGAACAGGAGAATTCTGGGAAGGAGGAAGCTGATTCCTCCCACTCCTGCCCAGACTCCAAAGAAATAAGATGTGAGCTGCACTGCTGAGAAAGGTATTGAACCATGTGGCTAGCATAGATAAGAACACTGGGTTAATATAAGCTACAACAGCTAATATGTAGCTTGAGCTAATGGGCCAATCAGCCTTATAACTTATAGAGATCTCTGTGTGATTTTCTTTGGGGCTTGCCAGCTGTGGGGTACCAGGCAGGACAGAATCCCCCAACTAACAGGACCATCATGTTACAGATGACCCTCAACTGAAGAATGAATTTAAAAAAATGTGATACATTTATACAATGAAGTACTGCTCAATGGGAAAAAAAAATGACCTCTTGAAATTTGTTTGCAAATGGATGCAAGTAGAATAAAAAAATACTGAGTGAGGTAACTCAGACCCAGATAGACAAGCATGACATCTACTCACCCATAAGTGGATACTAGGTGTAAAGCAAAGGACAACCATACTCCAGTCCACTATCTGAGAGAAGCTAGGGAACAATGATAAAACTAAGAGATAAATACGTGGATCTTCCATGGAAGGGAAAACAGACAGGATCACCTGAGAAAATTATCAGTGGGGAGAGAAGGGAGGGTAGAAGTGGAGGAGGAGGGGGAAAGTGGAGGGAATGGGATGCTCAAGGGGAAGGACAGCAAGGGAGAGAAAGAACAGAGCCATCTTGATTGAGGGAGCCATTAAAGGGCTAGCAAAAAACATAGCACTAGGGAACTTCCCAGGAATCCACAAGTATAACCCCAGCTAAGACTATAATCAAGAGTAGAAAGGATATCTAAACTGGCCTTCCTATATAATAAGATTTATTACTACCTTAACTGTCATCATAGAATCTTCATTCAGCAACTGATGGAAGCAGATACAGAGATCTACAGTCAAGCACTGGGCTGAGCTAAATGGAGACCAGTCCAAGAGAGGGGGATGAAAATATGAGCAAAGGGGTCAAGACCATGATGGTGATTCCACAGAAACAGCTGACCAGAGCTAGTGAGTACTCATTGACTCTGGACTAATAGTAGGGGAACCTGCACAGGACCAAAATAGATCCACTGAAAGTTGTGGGGCTTGGGTAGTCTGTGGGGCCACTGGCAGTAGGACCAGGATTTATCCCTAGTGCTTGAACTGGCATCTAGGAGCACATACTTTTTGGAGTGATACCTTTATCAGCTTAGATATAGGGTGGAGGGCCTTGGTCTTGCCTAAAAGTGAAGTAGCAGACTTTGTTGACTTCCCATGGGAGGTCTTACTTTTCTGAGGAGTGGATGGGGGTGGAAGGAATGGTGGAGCAAAAGGTAGGGAGGGAGTAGAAATGGGGGTGGTTATGTAAAAAGAAAAGACTGCATAAAAAAACTCAATAGAAAAAAGAAAAAAATACTTGAGAATTTTATGGTTATCACAGGCCAATAATAAAATATATTGTTTCTAAGCTTGAGGCCCTGTATATTAGCTTTATATTTTCATACCATTGTACCATTGTTATATTAAAAAAGAACAAGAAGGTGTCCTTGTAGAAAATAAACATGAATAATTATTATGTTGAATTTGGAATTATTTTCAATTGTTATGATTTGATGGAAGAATGTTCACAAATGGATTCATCCACTTAATCTCTGTAGAGGATGTGTAGATTCCAGAAAAGAACAGATAATGAGTTTACCAATCTCTTCTTTTCTTTCACTAATATTTTTCAGTTTAACTCTAGGTATTTTACCTGCAAGATTAAACTTATACTTAAGGATTTGTTATTTTTAGAAATGTTTATTGTGATGTGTTTTGAAAGGATATGTGAACAAACATTTGTATAGCTGAGAGAGTGAATTGAAGACAGATCAAAAAACTGATTCCACTAAGTGTAACTTAGCGACTCAGTGAGTCTATTGAGATTACTTGCAGGACCATGGGTGACTGGTTACATACAGGAGCATAGGTGACTAAAAGGCAGGCCTATCAAAGAAAAGTATGGTGATGACTAAAAAATGCTGTCTTCTTATATATAAGTATATCATGTATATAAGTATATATACAGTATCTCCTTTCCTTAATATATTTATGTCTTTTGTTTTCTCAGGAAATGACTTTTGAATTTTGTAAGCCCTTGTATTTCTCCCTTCTCTTTCCCACACAGAAAGTTTCAATTCAGTGTAATTAACTGCACGTCATCATGGTAAGTGGGATTATTTTCTCCAATTCTCTCTCTCTTAGCTTAATTTAACTTGTTTCTACTTAATCTCTACTTAATCTCCCTGCCCAGATGTTCCTGTCTATACCTCCTTCCTTGCCATTGGTCATTCAGCTTTTTATTTCATCAGCAAGGTGCCTTAGGCAGGCAAGGTAAAACAGCAACATATCTTTACACAATTAAACAGATACAACAGTCTTTTCATAGTTATACAAATATTCCACAACACTTTCTCCCCCACCTTCTCTCTGTTAAGGTGAAAAGGGACACCTTTTGTTAATATATATGAACAAACTTTTCTCATTGAACATTTGCAGATATATCAAACTAAATTACAGGCATGCCTGGCAGCCATCCATGTCAAATGTGCACTAGAAATTCAAAGAATTGTGTTTCACCTGCTTATTGTATATAAGAATCATCCCATCTAAACTTTAAATTTTTTGTGGGTGAACTCACATCACAAAATTTAGTAGTCTGAGTTATGTTAATAGTGCATTGACCATACTAGAAAAGAATGCTAGTTTGTGAGTCAATACATGCATAAATTTACATGTTTAGATGATTTCATACTAAGACCTCCATTCTGAAATTTTGACTCAGCCTTGTGTAACAAGTCTCTAGGAGGTGATACACAGTAGTAGGCTATGACATCTTATTATTCCTTCCTTATTTTTATTTTCTTTAGATTTTCTGTATTTATTTTAAAATGTAAGGCCATTATCAACCTGAAAAATCTGTTTTGTTTCTCTACTTGAAAGATGATTTCCTAAAGTATGAATTGGAAAAGAAAAACAATGAGGATGTAGAAAGTCTTTGATCACTTGCATCAAAGCCAGAAAAATAAAAATGCATTATTTTTTTTGGGGGGGGGGGTTTCGAGACAGGGTTTCTCTGTGGCTTTTAGAGCCTGTCCTGGAACTAGCTCTTGTAGGCCAGGCTGGTGATGTGGGAGAGTCTTCTGTTTGAGTTGATTTCATTGGCTAATAAAGAAACTGCCTGGCCCATTTGATTGGCCAGCCTTTAGGTGGGCAGAGTAGACAGAACAGGAAGAAGGAAGTGAGGTAGATGGCTCAGTCAGATGCCACACCTCTCCTAAGTGAGACAGACTGCCGTGTCTCTCCTCAGAGAGAGGCCAGACGCGATGAAGCTCCAGCCCAAGATGGACGTATGCTAGAATCTACCTGGTAAGGCACCACTTTGTGGTGCTACACAGATTATTCGATATGCGTTAGTCAAGATGTGAATAAGAGGCTGAAAATAATGGGCCAGGCAGTATTTAAAAGAATACAGTTTGTGTGTTGTTATTTCAGGGCATAAGCTAGCCGGGCGGCCAGGAGCTGGGCGGCAGGAACGCAGCCCGCAGCTCCAATCACTACAGAATGGCGCCCACGTGGATAATTGAATCCACAGAAAGCCTGAGAAAGCTTGGGAAAGAATAGAGTAAAGCATGTTTTCTTGGTAGCAGCTATTTCTCAGGTTTGGCTTTGCTTGCTAGAGGTAAGAAAGCACTCTCATCTAAGAGAGGCTTCCTGACTCAGCTTTAGCTGCAAAATCTTGCAGCTCTTTTAAGAGGTCCTGCTACGAAACACTTAAATGGCGTTGATAAAAGCTGACTGCATGCTTGTTTGTTTTCAGCCATAGCAGGAAAAAAGTTGTGCTGTTTTAAAATGCTGGTGCTCTGGTCTGTACTGTCAGGACAAACTCTGACTCTTTCAAGCAGGCGGTCCTGACTGTTGTTTGACACTGTTGCAGCTTGCTTGCTGGCAGGGACCTTGAAATGCCATAGAGTTGTGGTGATAAACATGGCTACCGCCGGTACCTCCACCACGAGGCTAGAAAGCTAAGGCATGGGCTGGATCCAGCAGCCAAAGTTACGGCTTTAGTTCTACCGATTTTGGTGGGTAAATTAAAGACTCATGTGGTCACAAAAAGAGAGATATACAGTAAAAGAAAGATTCAAAGTCGAAGAAAACATCAAAATGGTTTACAATGTGTTGAAAATATATGCAGGCTAAAGGTGACAGTTCTTAAAATTAAAAAAAAAGGAAGTAGTTTGTTGTGGTGGTACACACCTTTAATCCCAACACTTGGGAGACAGAGATTGACCTCTGTGACTTCAAGGTGTGGTAGCACACACCTTTAATCCGAATGCCTGGGAGGCAAAGACAGACAGATCTCTGTGAGTTCAAGGTGTTGTAACACACACCTTTAATCCTAGCACTTGGGAAGCAGAGACAGTGGATCTCTGAGAGTTCAAGAACAGCCTGGTCTAAAGAGTTATTCCAGGCCAAAGATATATAGAGAACCTGTCTCAAAAAAGTAAAAGTAAAAATAAATGAAATAGAGGTTAAAATATAGCCACACAAAGATGGAAAAGACACAGAAAATCTTGATACTGTATGCTATTATGCTCTCGTTGAATTGTTTAAATGCTGAGGAAGGAGCAACAGCTACTAAAAGATATTTGTTTATAAATGTTGCTGAACTAATCCAACATAGATATTTTGAAAATACCTTAACTTCAGAATTTGGATCTAAGGATATGATACTTTGGAAAAGAGATTCTTTTGTTTTTACAGAAAATGAGACCGTGTGGATTGCATCTATCCCAATATGGTATGATAGACCACGGCCTCCTGAAAGGTTGCTGTGAACAACTTCAGAAAATTACTTCACTCAACTGATGACTGAGATGAACCTGGCACACAGGTTATACCATGAAAGATTTGATTAACAGCGTCCCCATTCAGCAGGAAGCAGTTTGGAGAGAAATAACTGCGCCCATGTTCCCAAATATTGTTTATAAATGTTCTTTTACATTTAAAGGGGGATATGATATATATATATGAATAATTTGCATTGGTATGGATTTTAAGGTCAATTTTGTTATATGTATATGTATTTTTGATACTGATTAAGGTATTGTGATTGTGTAGTTCATTTTAAAAATGTAATGTATAGTTAAGAAATATAGGTTGTTAATGGATAATCATTGATAATAGTAAAGCTTATAGTCATGTTAGTTAGATTTTCTAGATATATAGAGATATATTTCAGTTAGATAGACATTCTTCATATCTTTCAAAGACTACAGAATATTCCACTTAAATGTTTTAATAACTTAAGACTGTTCATGACAATGAGACATATCTGCTCCTGGCAGCACTAGCTACTTCAAGAGGAAAATGGGCATCAAAGAGGATCCTTATGGAGTTTGACAGCCATTTGGGCAAGAAACTGCTCTTGCCTGGACTGTTGCAGAAACTGGACACAAAGAACCCTAAGAGAGAGGACTGCTGAACTTGCCTATAGGTGAGAAGATCTTTCGGGGTTTCTGATTCATGAAAGAGTCTCCAAGACATTCTGCAGGACACAGCAGATACTGACTGAACTGACTTTGAAATTTCCTGCTTCATGGAAATGTCTGCTGGAAACTATGGGCCTGAAGGCCGAAGATGGATGCCCCAACGGTACAGAGGAACTTTGGGTGACTGTCCAGGCAGCGAGATGTCTCTGTCATTTCTAGAGTTTTGTAAGTTGCTTACTTCTTGTTTACCTAGGTAATATTATATCCTTCTGGAGTCTTTGATGGAGTTGAAGAATGGATAGATAGTTATAGTTTTCTTTAGTTATGATAAAAGATAAAGTAGATATAAATATTGTAACTATAATTCTTGCTTGATAACTGTTTTGTTATATGTAATTTTGCTATGTTAAAGTTAAAGCCTTCTTTTTATTGTTTAAACAGAAAAAGGGGAAATGATGTGGGAGAGTCTTCTGTTTGAGTTGATTTCATTGGCTAATAAAGAAACTGCCTGGCCCATTTGATAGACCGCCCCTTAGGTGGGTGGAGTAGACAGAACAGGAAGAGGAAGTGAGGTAGAAGGATCAGTAAGATGCCACACCTCTCCTAAGTGAGACAGACCGCTGTGCCTCTCCTCAGAGAGAAGACAGAGATGCAATGAAGCTCCAGCCCAAGATGGATGTACGCTAGAAACTTCCTGGTAAGGCACCACTTTGTGGTGCTACACAGATTATTAGATATGGGTTAGTCAAGACGTGAGTAAGAGGCTGGAATTAATGGGCCAGGCAGTATTTAAAAGAATACAGTTTGTGTGTTGTTATTTCGAGGTATAAGCTAGCCGGTGGCCGGGAGCTGGGCAGGATGAAAAGCAGGCCTGCCCGCAGCTCCACACTACAGGCTGGTCTCGAACTCACAGAGATCTGCTTGCCTCTGCCTCCCGAGTGCTGGGATTAAAGGCGTGCGCCACCACCGCCCGGCTTAAAAATGCATTATTTTACAGAGAGGTTCTCCAAGCATAGACAATTGCTTAATTCATTAAGTGTAAAGTTTGTACATTCAAATAAAATATTAGTGTTATTTAAAGAGAGTCACAAATGCAGACTGTACCTGAACTTTGTAACTTTAAATTTATTTACCTAACAAGTTTTTAAATACATATTGTTAGTGATGTCCCCTGTTATCTAACACAAAGGAATATCATTGGAAATTGTGGTTTATCTCTGTGAGTCATTTATAATCAAAGCTACTCTTATGACATATACTTCCAAGTTTTATTTATTAGAAATTTTAAACTATTATATCACTTATTTCATTAGCTAATGCTATTAAAATTTGAAATTTGCCTGTAATGTCTAATAAGTTTTGTACTATATTTAGTCACCATTGATTTTTTTCTATAAGGCAAGGAAAATGAATCAAAACTATCAAAAGAAAACAATTTTGAAATGTGAAATTTTATATAATGAATGTAACAAATGGTATTTATGAATATTCATTTATTTATGGATGTCTCTGTGTTGATATGCCATGTGCATGCACATGCACGTGTGTTTGTGTGATGTGCGTGCGTGTGTGTGTGTGTGTGTGTGTGTGTGTGTGTGTGTGTGATTCCTCCAGAGGCCAGAGAAATACTTTATGTCCTCTGGAAATGACTTTCAAGCAATTTTGAGGTGACTATTATGAGTGCTCAGAACCAATCTCAGGTACTGTGGAAAAGCAGCATGCATTGTTGACTAATTCACTTCCTCTCTAGCCTCAAATTGTTCACTTTACCTGACAAACAAAGAGGTTTTTTGTGATTATAATATTAATAAAATATTATATGTGTGATTATAATATTAATAAAATTCAGTGCACACATGTTGTGAATTCTGTCTCAGGTAAAAATTGTCTTTCACTTAGAATGATTTTATGATGATGAAATATTCATAAGTATAATAAAAATGGTGAATGGAAATTTTTCTTGAGGTACATTTTAGCAACATGTGGGAGCATAGTGTCTCCTATTTAAGTCCCAACTATAGCTACAATTGTTTTAAATTGGGCAATCATGTACTATGAAACGTTTTGCCAGTTGTGTGCTGTGCATTCGTAATCCTAAAATGTTTTCTGAACTTACTGTATACTTATGTAACAAAATGTTAATTATCATGAAAAGAAAGGTATTTTGGCTTAGAATACACAAAAAAATTGAGGATGATTTAATAAATGTTTTTTCTATCAGAGAGGACAGACACTTATCATTAAATGCTATTCTATACCCTACGTTAAAGTCATTTCTCTAAGGTGTAGAGTTTTAATTAGTAAAGCATAAATTTACAGTGACTTCTTGTAATATACCTTTTCCCCTAACCCAAAACTTGGGACTACAGTCATAGAGAGCACACAAGGTATTAACAGAGCACACATGTATGTGTCAGATGATGTGTCTGTCCTTTTTTACTGTAAGTCTGACAAACTGGAAGCTACCATGAGTGAACTGATGAACACTGTAAAATGAGTTAAGTCATCATTTATGGCAAAAAAGATTATAAATCTATCACACAATGTGAAATTAATTCATATAATGAAACCAAGTAAAGAAGACTAGTATTCATTCAATAAACATTTGCTAGACTATCCTGAAAAAGCCTGACTTTAGTGATCACATTAGAGAATGTTAAGATAGACTAGAGACTTACATATATAGCACATTAAGTTGGCAGGAATCTTTTAATGCTTCCATCATTTCTCTTCAAAAGGAAAAGTTATAAATTGTCTTATGGTATCTCACTATCTTGTCCCCAGATATTTAGCAAACATCTAGGCACTTCCATTAATAGTTGTCATTCATCCATTTGACCATTTCTTATATTATCAATATTGGTGTACTCTTTATCCTTCTGATCCTTAAAATGATTTTGCTTGTTCATAGTACAGGCTTTGGGATATAACTTACATTTTATATTATTTTAATAGGTTTCATGTGCTATTACTGGAGACAACATTGAAGATTTAGAATAATTTAGCACATCTGTATGCCTGTTTTGTTATATGTATGAGCATGCATATGTATATGTTATATGTATACATGTATATATACATATATGTGTGTGTATGTGTATGTTTGTGTGTGTGTGTGTGTTATGTATTTTTCTTCTGGGATGTCAAGAGAATTTCA
Organism: Arvicola amphibius; assembly: GCF_903992535.2. Lineage (NCBI taxonomy): Eukaryota > Metazoa > Chordata > Mammalia > Rodentia > Cricetidae > Arvicola > Arvicola amphibius. Next base: position 72,843,122 of record NC_052048.2, on the reverse strand, counting down.
GGAAATGTTTCAACCCTCATCACAACCTATCATTCAAGTCTCATTCTTCCTTCAGTGTTCCCCATATCATTTGATCACAGTCTACACAATGTGTTTGTGTAGTTACTTATATTATAGAAGTTGTAAAATGTTTTGATGGTCATTTTCCCTTCATATCAATGCCTTTTTTTCTTAAATAGTTTGGTAGTAATAAGTTCTTCTAGCAGAAGTGAGAACTCAGGTAACATTTCGCTGCTTTCATACACACTGAGTGACAGAATGCTGCTTTACTTTCAAAGGAGTTTCTGTTGCATGTTTTTCCTACATAGTGATATAAACTCCTGATATTTTATTGTCTAGAAGCATCATAGAATCATAAAAAAGATCCAGGTCTTGAATTTGATCACTAATGAAAAGTTATGAGCTTACATATTATTTTCTTTTTGTTTTTGTTTGCTTGATTGGATCTAGGGGGAAGTGTATTTCAATTTATAGGTCACAGGAACTCAAAAAGGGCAGGAACCTAGAGGTAGGAACTGGGCTAGAGACTATGGAGGAATGCTGTTTTTTTATTTGCTCTACTTAGCTCAGTTAATTTGACTTTTCCTTTTTCTCCTATTGAAAACAGATTCTTTTCTTCTGTGATATAAGCAGATTACAGTTTCACCACCCTCCATTCCTTCCAGTTCCTCCAACCTTCCCTGCTTTGGAAAACTACTCTCTTTCTGACTCTCATTAGAAAAGAATAGGTTTCTAGAAGATAACAATTGTAGCAAGCTTAATAAATACAGAGACAGACATTGGCATTCAACCTGAAGGTCAGAAAAGCAAAACAGACAGTAATTGACTCTTACCTCTACCTCACTTTAAAATGGCTATACTGCCTCCAGGATTTCTTAGAATGAGACCCCCTCCCATCTTATATTGCTCTCTAGAACTGGGATTGAAGGAATGGACCAACACTGTCCAGTTTCTATGGCAAATTAATGTGACTACTGGTATAAAAAATGTGTGTTACCACTGTCTGATCTGTAAGACTGACCAGTACAGTTTTACTCTCTGATCTTCAGGCAACATTTATTTTTTTTAAAAAATACAAATGAAATATCACTACAAACAACCAAGCATGACATAATGAAATATAATAAGATGAAGTAAAACCAATCACATTGAAGTTGGGCATAGTAATCCAACAGGAGAAAAAGAGTACCAAGAACAGGCAGAAGAGTCAGAGACTCACTCATTCTAACAGTGAGGAGTTCCATGAAAATACTTAGCCAATAGTTGTAAGATATGTACAGAGGATCTGGTGTAGACTCATGTAGACTCTGTGTTGGTGCTTGAGTCTCTGCGCTCATATGCATCTTGTTTATTTGATACAGAAGGTCTTGTTCTCATCTTGTTCTCCATTCTCTCTGACTCATGCAATCATTCTGCTTCTTCTTCTGAAGGTTTCCACAAGATCTGAGGTGAGGGATTTGATAGAGATCTCTCATTTAGACTTTCTCTGTTTAAGGGCTAACTGTGGGTGTCTGCATAAGTTTCTATCTATTTCCAGAGGAAACCTCTCTGATGGTGGGGCTAGATAAGTTTCTGAACTACCAGTATAGCAAACTGTCATTAGCAATCATTTTACTGGTTATCTATCTATCTATCTATCTATCTATCTATCTATCTATCTATCTATCTATCTATCATCTATCTATCATCTATCTATCATCTATCATCTATCTATCATCTATCTATCTATCATCTATCTATCTATCTATCTATCTATCTATCTATCTATCTATCATCTATCTATCTATCTATCTATCTATCTATCTATCTATCTATCTATCTATCTATCATCTATCTATCTATCTATCTATTATCTATCTATCATCTATCTATCTATCTATCTATCATATGTAATATATATATATATATATATATATATATATATATATATATATATATATATATCCATTACTGTATGGATGAGTTTATGTCAATTTGATACACATGCATTAGGGTCAGTTGGGAAAAAGAAATGTCACTTGAGGGCCATACGGCCATTGCCTTGCTTAATTATTGATATTAGAAAGTAGGACATGATTACAGTGGTATTATCATGGATAAAGTGTTCTTGGGTGAAGAAAAAAAAATACAACAAAAACAACTAAAAAGAAACAAAATTAACAAGTCAAAAAAGTCAAGTAAAGATAGGCAAATAAGAGTTTTCCTTCATGGTCTGTGATTCACTGTCTCCCTTCATGTTTTTGCCTTGACCCTCTCACCTATTTTCTGTGGATGGACTGTGAATAGGAAGTTTGAGCCACATAAACTATTTTCTCCCAAAGTTGTTTTTGGTTATGGCATGGTGTCACAGTAACAGAAAGAAAAGTATATTTAAACTCATACTCAAATGTTTGTTTTTTGTTTTAGTTTTTGTTTGTTTTTCAAGACAGTGTTTCTCTGTATAGGTTTGGAGCCTGTCCTGGAATTCACTGTGTATATAAGGCTGGCCTCAAACTCACAGAAATCTGTCTGCCTCTGCCTCCCAAGTGCTGGGATTAAAGACACGCTTCACCATGACTTGGCACAAAAGTTTTCACATCTTGTGTCATGGGTTAGATCTCAAATGCTCCCTGATGACTAGATTCTATTTATCTATCTAGACATCATCACATTACTTCTGATTACTTCTACACACTCACTTTAGCTGCATTGGGTGAGATTTTTTTAAAAAAATATATAAATTAAAGGTTTAAGTTTAAAAATTAGTTTCCTTTTCTGGGGAGAACCCCTGCAAATTGCTTCTCTTCTCAAATTCATTTTCTGAAGTATATGTTCCATGCATTTTTCCTTTTAAAAAGTAAGATGTATTGACAATCAAATATTTCCAATGAGGGGCAAAATTCTACATCAATTTTAGCATTCACACACAAATGTAAGAAAAGGATCTGTTTTTAATCTGGGGTACTGTGCCCTAACAGATTCATGACCACCAATTTGACAACAGCCTTCTTGTGTTCTGAAGAAGGATGCTTAAAAGAAGTCCCACACTCGCTCAGAAATGAGAAATAGATGGTTATTTATTTAGGTGTAGACTCACAAATCATAATCCTCTGCTTGAATGGAGATCAGAAGCCAAATGCTACAACTGAAACAGAGGTTGGTTGCATGTTCTACATTGACATATATAGTATAAGAGGCCATGCCCCCAATGGGCAGGTAACCACTGGCTGTAAAACTTTCTACAGCACCTCCCCCTTTTGTTTAAATAAGAGAGTTCTAAGCCTAATACAAAATTATATACAATAAGAATAAATATATTCAATAATTATCCTATCCTAACTAGTTTAAGATTTGTACAATAAATAACTTGGCCAAGTTGTGAGAGGAAAGTAACTACAACTATCTAGTCTTCAACCCCACTGAAGATCTGAGAAGGGAAATAATATTACTTGAGTAAGCAGGAAGTGCAATCGAGCAACTTCCAAAATGAGTAGCAAATGACAGAGACAGCTGGCTACCTGGGCAATCACCCAAAGTCTCATTTGTGATGTTGATGCAACTAACTTTGGCTAAGGCCTAGAATAACTGACAGATTATTTTTCAAAACTGTCTTACCCTGTCTTGGCATGATTTGACAGTCCTGCTTATCCATTTCTGGGTACTATGTATATTGTCAGTGGTTGAGGCATAGGCATTTCTTTACCCAAAGGCCAGTTTTGCCAAGAAGAAAACCAGCACCAAATGGAATGTCTGCCTTGCTCAACATTCTCTCAGGAATAGAAGGGTGCTTCCAGGAGCAATTGTGTCTCAATTCAACAGAACCCAAAGTTATTTTAAATGCAACATTCTACAGCTCTTTGAAGCGGTTGAAGATTATGCATCTATTCAGAATATAATCTCTTTTTTATTTTAACATTATTTTTCATTTTTTCTCCCTCTCCCCCCACTCTCCTTCCCCTCCCTCTCCAGTCCAAAAAGCAGTCAGTGTTCCCTGCCCTGTGGGAAGTCCAAGGTCCTCCCCGCTTCATCCAGGTCCAGAAAGGTGTGCATCTAAACAGACTAGGCTCCCTCAAAGTCAGTACATGCAGTAGGAACAAAACCAGGTGCCATTTTCCTTGGCTTCTCAATCAGCCCTCATTTTCGGCCAAGTTCAGAGAGTCTGGTTTGATCCTATGCTTTTTCAGTCCCAGTTGAGCTGGCTTTGGTGAGCTCCCATTAGATCAGCCCCACCGCCTCAGTGGGTGGGCGCACCCCACCCCCTCGCAGTCCTGACTTCCTTGCTCATGTTCTCCCTCCTTCAGCTCCACATTTGGGCCTTGGGAGCTCAGTCCAGTCCTCCAATGTGAGTCTCTGTCTCTATCTCCATCCATCATCATATGAAGCTTCTATAGTGATATGCAAGATATTCATCAGTATGGCTATATGTATCTAAAGAACCTGATTAGTCTAACAATAACTATGGCCAACATAGATGACCTTGATCTATAATTCTTAATACCTATATAACTTAAAGACTAAGACTTCATATTAGAATATTATACAATAAACAATTGTGTAATAAATGAGGACAATGACTTCAATATGTAACCAATTTATAAGTATCTTGATCAGATGTAGAAATGTATATTGTAATATGATAAATATATATAACTCACAAGTATTCACTCTATTACTATTATTATTAGTATGAATGAGCTCATTCTAATCTATTATCCCAACCAATTTCCCCCTTTTTTTCAAAGACATCCCTGAGCTTATAAAAATTTCCCCAATCCCTAATCCTATACCAATTATAATCAACCTCTAAATGATGTCGCTAACCCTGAGGGCAAACTTTGTTGGGAGAGGGGACATTGTCTTCGAGAATTACTTCCAGCTGTCATGGGGTCAATATTATTTCTATGGAATCCTGTGAAAGTAAAATGATGGTTAAGTTCCAATATTACTGTCTGGTATAATTGCAAACACTCTCTGAGTACTTGGTAGGGTGTTTCTGAGGTTCCTATTTGGAGTTCTGTCCAGAATATTGTGAAAATGTGCACCATTTCAGCTAAACAGGTTGGAACCATCTTGAGCAGCTGGTACCCAAAACAGGTCTTGTAATTGCGCTGTCAGCATCATGACATCATATCAACCAAGTGGAGTTGTTGTTGTGGGGCACCATCTTCTTCCTGGAAACTTTAAAGGTTACTACAGGAAAATTCATTGTTCATTATGGAAAATATAAACATTAATTATATAGATATATACAGACATATATATTCAATGAAAAGTACAATAGAGATGAAAAGAGATATGAAGAAAGTAAAATTTTTTTCTAAATTATTTTTTCTTTCTGTTCCATATCATATGGCTCTTGACATGAGTCAGAAACTCTGAATTTTCCATTTAACAACATGCTTGGATTTAGAGAAGGACAGAGCCATTGTCCAACTCCAAAACCGTATCTATATATTCATACACACACAAACACACACACATACATGTGTATGTATGTATGAATTACCTAATTTCAAAATTTGTGATCCCTTTTCTCGATGATCCTTAATGGATAGTTATTTTTCTATCTGTCAGCATTCAAAACATCCAGGGTCTCTTTAATTTTTCAAGATGAATATTTTCCTCCAAAGACAGGAACCCTGCTCCAAACCTTATGAGGTTTCTTTATGATTTGGATGGTTGTCACCATTGAGGAAGAGCTGTCATTTCTCTTTTTCAAGAGGTTTCTCCTTTTCAAAATGAATTTTTGTTAATTTTGATAGTATTCATAGTTTTTCTTCTCCTGTGGAAACAAGAGCAAAACCACCTCCCCAACATAGCACATCTCCTGGCTTCAATTGTGAGGTCATTACACCCTTGAAATAAACTGATTGATTTAATATAGAAGACATTTCTGTTATCCAATGTCTCTCTGCTGCTGTCCCCTTCTCATCAGCATTTAGAAAATTCAAAGTTAGTTTTTGTCTGCGAGGTCCCTGGCCAGCAAGGGGCCCTGATCCTGTACCAGAAGACCCATCTGAGGGGTGAGTGTGTTCCTGACTGGCGGCAAAAGCCATGGAAATGGAGCAAGATATTCCTTAAGCCCCTAATCTTTCTGGTAATTCTACAGGGGCTTTTCTCCCTGGCTACTGCCTTTCTTTTCCTATCCCATCACAGCTTCTGTCCAGGCACCCAGTACGTTCATCAGGGCCATAAGACCCCCCAGCTCAGCCTGCATTGGGGCTGGGACTGGGTACTGAGTGTAACCGGGAAGGAGGTGCTTTGTTTCACTAAGCTTGCAGGCACCAAGCTAGGCCTTTTGTCTGTGAGGTTCCTGGGCAGCAAGGGTCCCTAATTCTGTACCAGAAGAAACCTTGGAGCGCATTTGAAGGAGGAGATGGGCAGGCACCAACGCAAAAATTCCTCCACCAATCTGAAAAACAACATGGTAACACCAGAACCCAGCAAACATACCACAGGAAGACTTGAACATCCTAATCCAGAAGAAGTAGAAAAAATTGACATTATGAAAGTGATAGAGTCCCTTAAACAGGATGTGAAATCCTCCCTTAAAGAAATGGATGAGAATAATAACAAAAAGTTTGAAGAAATGGGTAAATAAATAAAAGATACCCTAGGAACCAAAGAAAAAAAACAATCAAACAGATAATAGAAACAGTTCAAGACTTGAAAACTGAGATGGAGGCAATGAAGAAAACACAAACTGAAGGCCAGCTGGATATGGAAAACCTAGGTAAATGAACAGAGGCAACAGAGACAAGCATAACCAACAGAATACAAGAGATAGAAGAAAGAATCTCAGATGCTGAAGACACCATAGAGAAAATAAACACATTGATCAAAGGAAACAGCGAATCCAACAAATTCTCATCACAATACATCCAGGAAATCTTGGACACAATAAAAAGAACAAACCTAAGAATAATAGGGGTAGAAGAAGGAGAAGAATTACAGCTCAAAGGCCCAGAAAATATATTCAACAAAATTATAGAAAAAAACTTTCCCAACCTGAAGAAAGATATTCCTATGATGATTCAAGAAGCATACAGAACACCAAATAGACTGGATCAAAAAATAACATCCCCTCACCATATAATAATCAAAACACAAAACGTGCAGAATAAAGAAAGAATATTAAGAGCTGCAAAGGAAAAAGGTCAAGTAACTTATAAAGCTAAACCGATCAGACTTACACCTGACTTCTTTATGGAAACCATGAAAGCCAGAATGTCTTGAATAGATGTGCTGCAGAAACTAAGAGACCATGGATGCAAGCCCAGACTGCTATACTCAGTCAAGCTTTCATTCATTATCAATGGAGAAAACAAAATATTTCAGGAAAAAAACAAATTTAAAAAATACGTAGCCAAAAATCCAGCCTTACAGAAAGTAATGGAAGGAAAGTGACAAACCAAGGAATCAAACAATACCCACAATAACTCAGACATCTAACAACCCTTCACCAGCACAACTCAAAAAAGGGAGACACACAAACTCTACCACCAAAAAATGAAAAAAATAACCAGAGTTAACAATCACTGGTCATTAATATCACTTAATATCAATGGACTCAATTTACCTATAAAAAGGCACAGGCTAAGAGATTAGATATAAAAGCAGGATCCAACATTCTGCTGTTTACAAGAAACACCTCAAACACAGAGACAGACATCTACTCAGAGTAAAGGGTTGGGAAAAGGTTTTTCAATCAAACTGACCTAAGAAACAAGCAGGTTTAGCTATACTAATTTCTAAAAAATTTGACTTCAAACTAAAATCAATCAGAAGAGATGGAGATGGACACTTTATACTCAAAAAAGGAAGAATCCATCAGGATGAAGTCTCAATCCTGAATATCTATGTCCCTAATATGAAAGCACCTACTTATGTAAAAGAAACACTACCAGAACTCAAGGCAGACATCAAACCCCATACATTATTAGTAGGAGACTAACTCCTCTCACCAATGGACAGGTCAATCTGACAGAAACCTAACAGAGAAACAAGAGAATTAATGGAGGTAATGAATCAAAAAGACTTAACAGACATCTATAGAACATTCCACCCAAATAGGAAAGAATATACCTTCTTCTCAGCATCTCATGGAACCTTCTCAAAAATTGACCACATACTCGGTAACAAAGCAAACTTCTACACATACAAAAAAATATTAGAAACCACCTGTGTCTTATCAGATCACCATGGAATAAAGTTAGAATTTAAAAATAATTCTACCCCCAGAAAGCCTACAAATTCATGGAAGCTGAATAGTCAACTACTGAACCACCCCTGGGTCAGGGAAGAAATAAAGAAAGAAATTAAAATCTTCCTTGAATTCAATGAAAATAAAGACACAACATACCCATACCTATGGGACACTACGAAAGCAGTGCTAAGAAGAAAGTTCATAGCTCTATGTGCCCACATAGAATTGTGGGAGAAAGAAAGCAAAGTCAGGCAGATGCCTCAGGCAGTCACCATGTCTCTCCTCTCTGAGACAGACACAGGTTAAGATTCTCCTGGTAAGTTACCACCTTGTGGTGCTACACAGATTACTAAATATGGGTTAAAGCAAGATGTGAGAATTAGCCAATAAGAAGCTAAAACTAATGGACCAGACAATGTTTCAATAAATTTAGTTTCCATGTAATTATTTTGGATAAAGCTAGCCGGGTGGTGGAAAGCAGCCCTCTGCCATTCCATCTACAATAAGTGTATTCTAGCCATAAATAAAGGACATTGAGCCTATAATTTGTGATCATAGAGAAGCTAAATAAGAAGGTGAACCCAAAGAAAAACATATAGTTATCCTCCTGGATATTGGAAGTAGACAAGATTGCCAGGCAAAAATTGGGTGCTGGGGGTGGGAGTGGGCTGGGATTAAAGGGAGATGGGGAGAGAAAATGAGAAGGGGAAGATGGGGAGAGCTTGGAGGAATGGGACGATTGGGATGATGGAAGGGTGGATATGGGAACAGGGAAGTATATATCTTAATTAAGGGAGCCATTTTAGGGTTGGCAAGAGACTTGACTTTAGAGGGGTTCCCAGGTGTCCAAGGAGATGTCTCCAACTAGTTCCATGAGCAACTGAGGAGAGGGAGCCTGAAATTGCCCTATCCTATAGCCATACTAGTGAATATCTTGCATATCACCATAGAAACTTCATCAGATGATGGATGGAGATAGAGACAGAGACCCACATTGGAGCACTGGACTGAGCTCCCAAGGTCCAAAAGAGTAGCAGAAGGAGGGAGAACATAAGCAAGGAAATCGGGACAGTGAGGGGTGTTCCCAACCACCGAGACGATGGGGCTGATCTAATGGGAGCTCACTTTACTAAGGCCAGCTTTACTAAGATTGATGGAGCATGTGATCAAACTGGACTCTCTGAACATGGCGGAAAATGAGAGCTGACTGAGAAGCCAAAGACAATGGCACTGGCTTTTAATCCTACTTCATGTACTAGCTATGTGGGAGCCTAGTCTGTTTGGATGCTCACCTTCCTAGACCTGGATGGAAGGGGGAGGACCTTGGACTTCCCACAGGGCAGGGAACCCTGACTGTTCTTTGGACTGGAAAAAGAGGGGGAGGGAGACTGGGGGAGAGGGAAGGAAATGGGAGGAGGGCGAAATTTTTAATAAAAAAAGAAAAGAAAAAAAGAAAATTCAAAATTAATAAAGCATTATGTAATCTATTTCTGGGGATATTTTCTAACCCTTTCTGTTTGTTTAACACATTTTTTTTATTCTATTTGATCTTTCTATAACTGCCTGAACTGTAGGATTGTGTGGTATATTTATAATATGCTTATTTCATTTTCTTAGAGACATATGATGGACCATTATCTGTCTTTATTTATGTAGGTATACCCATGGTGGCCATAACTTCTAATAAATGTGTGATTACTGAATCTGCCTTTTCTGAGCTTAAAGCAGGTGCCCAATGAAAACCTGAATAAGTGTCCATAGTGTGGTATACACATTTTAATTTTCCAAATTCTGTAGAGTGAAACACATCCACCTGCCAGATTTAATTTCTTTGACTGCCCTTTGGGTTAGTCCCTGCAGATAGTGGTGTTTGATTATAGAAAGAGCAAGTAGGACATCTCTTTATAATATCCTTAGCTTATTTTCATGTAATAGAAAGCTCTTTCTTTAAATTTTAGATATGATGTGATTTTATGAAATTCTGAGGCCTGCAACATGCTTGCCATCAATAATTGATCAATTTCTGCATTACCTGTACTAGAGGACCTGACAGACCCCTATGGTATCAGATGTGTGTTATGTATATAGTACAAGGCCTGTTTCTTGTTGAATGAAGCGGCGGGACTGTGTCCAGCCACCCGGCCACCGGCTAGCTTTACACCTGAAATAATTACACGGAAACTGTATTCTTTTAAAACACTGCCTGGCCCATAGTTTCAGCCTCTTATTGGCTAATTCTCACATCTTCCTTTAACCCATATTTAGTAATCTGTGTAGCACCACGAGATGTGGCTTACCAGGAGAGATCTTAACCTGTGTCCATCTCGGAGAGAAGAAGCATGGAGACTCACTATGGCGACTGCCTGAAGCGTCTCCCCCACTCTACTTCCTTGTTCCCACAATTCTGTTCTGTCTACTCCACCTACCTAATTTTCTGTCTCTTAAAGGGCCAAGGCAGTTTTCTTTATTAATTAACCAATGAAAGAAACATAGACAGATAACTCTCCTCCATCAGTTTCTGATTATGTCTTGCACCTGGATAAACAATGAAGACAATTCTGTAGCATTTGATATAAATTCAGTGGTTTCCATATGCAAGATAACTCTTTCTGTATATTGTGAATCAGTAACTATTTAAGCGGTTCTTTAAAATCCCTTTGCTCCATGAGAATAGCATATAATTCTGCCTTCTGGACAGAATTATAAGGGTTTTGTTCCACCTAACTTAATTCTTCTGATTTGTATCCTGCCTTCCCTGATTTGTTTGCATCAGTATAAAAGGTACAGGCTCCCTTTATTGGAGCATAATGTACAATTTAGGGAACAATCCAAGAAGTTTTCTTTAGAAGATTAAGTTTATAGCTTTTGGGATAATTGCTATTAATTTTTTCCAAAAAATTAGCACAAGCTCTTTTCCATAGCTTATTGTCTTCCCATAATTTTTTTATTTCAACAGTAGTGAAAGACACTATAATCTCTGTTGGGTCTATACCTGTTAATTGATAAAGTCTAAATTTATATTTTATAATTAATTCAGAGACTTTTTCCACAAAAGTTTTTAAATTTTTATATGGTTTATGTGGGAAAAAAGATCCATTCTAAGATAAGATCATCCCTCTGCATTAAACTTTTTATAGTAGAAATTCTGGAAGGCAATCTGACTAGAATACAATTAAGATTTGGATTCACCCTATCCACATGTGCCCCCTGCAGTATCTTCTCAATAATTATCAATTCCTTTTCTGTTTCAGCTGTTAGTTCTAGGGACTTTTCAAATCTTTATGACCATCAAAGTTTTGTTTAAATGAATTATTAGACCAGGTGTTATCACAACAGTCAGTTGTATACTGGAAATGTCTCCTAACAATCTTTGAAAGTCATTAAGAGTCCTTAAGTGATCTTTCCTAATTTTTTCTTTTTGTGTCCTAATTTTCTGCAAACTATTTTATAACTCGGATAATTGACAGAATCTCTTCTGTGTATTTTCAGGAGCAATTTGTAATCCCCATTTTGGCAAAACTTTCTTTACTTCTTCAAACATTCTTTCTAAAGTATCCATTTTGAATCAAAAAACCAAATATCATCCATGTAATAGTAAATTATAGTATTAGGAAATTGCTGACATATTTTATTCTGATGGCTGACTTGCAAAGTATTGGCATAATGTGAGGCTATTGAAAATTTCTTGTTGGGGGAGGACAGTCCATTGATATCTCCTCGTAGGTAGAGAATTGTAAGTAGGCACCCAGAAGTAAAATTTTTCTCTATTCTTCTTTTGTAAAGGTATAGTGAAGAAACAATCTTTCAAATCAGTAACTATAAGAGTCCATCCTTTTGGTAATAGAGAAAGCAGAGTTATTCCAGATTGTAGAGGGCCCATAGGTTGAATAACCTTATTGACAACTCTTAGATTTGTAAGCATTCTCCATTTACCAGATTTCTTTTTACAACAAATAAAGGAGAATTTGAAAGGCTGGCTGATTCTTCAATATGATAAGCATCTAGTTGCTCTCATACCAGTTGTTTTAAAGCTTGCAACTTATCTTCATCTAGAGGACACTGCTTAACCTACATTGGATTCTTAGTTAATCATTTTATTCTTTTTTTTAAATTTTTTTCTCTTTTTTTTCTTCCCTCCCCTCCCTTCCACCCATACCCCCACTCCGCCCCTCTCCAAGACAAAGAGCCATCAGGGTTCCCTTCACTATGTTAAGTTCAAGGTCCTCCCAGCTCCTCCTAAGTCCAGGAAGGTGAGCAACCAAACTGACAAGGCTCACAGTGAGCCAGTCCATGCTGTAGAGTTCATGCTCATCGCCGCTGTCCTTGGTTTCTCAGTCCTCCTCCACCGTCAGCCACATTCAGAGAGTCCGGTTTGGTCCCCTGTTCCATCAGTCCCATTCCAACTGGACTTGGTGGTCTCCCGTTAGATCTGTCCCACCGTCTCAATGGGTAAATGCACTCTTCACGGTCCTGATTTCCTAGCTCATGATCTCCCTCCTTTTGCTCCTCATCAGGACTTTGGGAGCTCAATCCAGTGCTTCCATATGGGGCTCTGTCATTTTCTCCATCCAGTGCCAGGTGAAGTTTCTATGATGAGTTAATCATTTTAAAGGTAGGGCTGTTGATGCCTCTAACGGTTTTCTAGATGCTTTTTGTCTTTTATAGCCTGAATGACTGGTGACCTTTGTGTATAGTACCTTATAATATCCTTCCCAGAATTATGAGTTTCTGGGACTGCACAAATGTCAATCTGGGTATACCATTGCTGCAGCATGCCATAACCCCATAAATTTATTGCAATATTAGCCACATAGGGCCTTAGCTTCCCTCTTTGACCTTCTGGCCCAATACAGTCAACCCATTTTGTGCATTGTTTAACTTGAGTTATGGTTCCAATTCCTAGCAATTGAACATCTGCCTCTTAAAGTGGTCAATTTGGATTCCAAGATTCTGGAATAATGATACTCACATCTGCACCTGTGTCTATCAAACCAAAATTTCAATGCTGTTTATACACACTCTTAGATTTGGTCTTTGATCATTTATAGATTTTTGCCAGAATATACATTTCCCATTTCCTATTGGAATTTTTGACTTATCTTCCATGTTTATGCCATCATCTAGAACAGTATGGTCATTTACAGAAAGCTCTGGATTTTTTAATTTTCCTGGTAAGACAAGTACTCCACAGTTACTGGGAATGACTGGGCCCCTTTTGGCTTGGAGGCCTGCAAGAGGCCCCTCAAGGAGTTTCCCAATGGTATCGGGGGTTTCCTTGTCTGTCTTTTGTTGATCTGCATTCAATGGTCCAATGTCGGTCTTTGCCACACCTTCTACATATACCTTCTACATATACATATCCTAATCTTGCTGTTTCCAGAGGAGATATTATTCCTAGGAATTCCTTGTCTAAAATCTTTTCTCAGATGTCCTATTCTACATAAATTAAAACATTTGGTATTTTGGCATTTTGATTTCTCCTCGTTCCTTTGGAAATTGCTTCTCCTACCCAAGATTCAGTATTCTTGTCAAATGTCTCAATGTTCAATGTATGCAGGATACATTCATCCATAGGTGTTGATCTAAATTTTAAAGGCCCAAGTATCTTTTTGCATTCTAAGTTGGCATTTTCAAAAGCCAGAGATTCAATAAGTACTAATCTAGTATCTGGGTCTGTTACTTCTATTTGTTCAGCCTTAGTTAATCTTTGTGACAAGATTTGTTCATCATAAAGAGCTTAAACCTGTGGGTCAACACAAGGACCTTCACCAAGAATTTGATCTTGAGGAGTATCAAAGCCTTTTGCTTTTCCCTGTTGTTCCAAAATGTTGGCATCTTCTCTGAAATAAATTTTAAACATTAATTGATGTCCATCATCCAGGACTGCTGGAACTAGCTTAATCCAGTCATGTGGGGTAGCTTGAATGCTAAAAGATCATGACTTTATCATCTCCTTAAAAATGCAGCATTCAAGCCATAAGTTAAAATAGTTTGCTTAATTTCTTTTAGATCATTCATTTCTATAGGTATCCTTCTACCTTCTTTGGATCCTTTTGGTCCTTTAGATCTTGATGCTTTGTCAAAGTAGATTGCATGGTAAGAAGCTAAAACCCTGGGTAAGACATCTCTGACAGCTACTGGCAATCTTGAATCGTGTCCTTGTGCCTTCTTTCCCTGTTTATCAGCTCCAATCATTTCCTCAATTATCTCAAATCTTTTTCTTATGGCCTTTTGTAAAGCCTTAATCTCCTGGCCTGTATATATTTCTAGTGATTTCTTTGAGGCACCTAGCCTCTGATCCTCATTCTTGATTCCAAGGTCTGAAGTTTCTCCTTTAAAGATAACATCTCATCCTTGGACATTACTTGAATAGTGTGCAGACTGCCATCCTGGAGAGATAGTCTGCTAATTTATCATAACTTTTTGACAAATTTTGATTGTCAAATTCAACAATATGAATTATTTCAAATAACTTTTTAGAACCCTTAGATATAGATTCAATTTTGTCTCTAAAATTAATGTTATCCTTTTTAATGGCAACTTTTGATTTTCAATGCCATTAATCCTGTCAACTAGTTGTTCATTATTCATCTGTGAAGACTGTATCATTCCTAAAGTTATCTTATTCTTTCTTAATGATATGTAAACTAGTTAAAAAGAAATCTATATGTATTCTAATGAATGCAAAGAAATGAAACTCATAAAATACAAATATTTATGAAATGAATTCTATACATATACACTAGCTATTTTGTAATTCTAATTTATGTGTTTCTAGTCTGACAATTTCCTTTTCTTCATATTATTTTTCCAGTACTTCAAATATATTTGGATGATAAGATATAAGATAATAAGGTTTATTGTTACATAATAATCAACTGCTTGAGTATTGACCACTTTAAAATATTAAATGAGTCTATCATAAAGAATATTTTTGCTAAGCAGGAATGGGTATGATACAACATTGAAAACTTCATCCTGGAAACACACCAGTGTTTTGCTCTCATAGTGGGCTCTTCCTGTTGCCTTCTTTCAGTCTTTGATATATTATTATCTTCACATTTAGGGCATACAAATGTAATAAATTTCACAGTAGAAAAATTTCACTGCGGAACAAAAATAACATTCTTCTGCAACTTCTGTTTCTGCTAAAATTCTAGAAAATTTCTGTGAAGTTGAGGTTCTACCCCTCATGCATGCTCCTGTAAATAATCTCATTGGAATAACACTTGGTATGATAGACAGTTGCTGAGGCTAATCTCTGAACTGGTTATGGCTGTGTATACCTTCACATTGCTCCAGAGAATGCTTTTTCCTTTGTGGCTTGTGGGAACTTATATAACATTCACAAAGCCTCTGCTAGCTTAGCTCAGTTGTCTCTGTGTCACAGACTAATTTATATTTAACCTTTAAGAAATATTCCTTTACACTACAAAATGTTTTCTTTTAAATACTGCATCCCCATAACACCAGCATAGAATTAAACTGGAACATTTGTTCCTTCTTTGTGCTGTTCCCTTTAATCAAAGCTGGCTTCCCCTGACAGTTTTTTTTTTATCACACAGATAAACTGCCTCTTAAAAATAAATATAGGAAAAGCAAATTCTGTGGAATTTCCTTAGGTTGTACATTTAACCTACTAAATAGCATCACTTTATTCTGGTGGTATCTCTAAACATTTGCATGTATTTCAGGAAATCTCAGCTCTGAAATGTTTAGATGATAAAAGCATCCTCAATTTAAGTTGGCCATCATTTCTGGTTGCTTCCTTTGAACTGAAATGAAAATTGTTTATTTTGACAGAGCTTGGTATGAAACCTATGGTCTCATGAATGCTAAACAAGTAATCTACCACTCAGCTAAACCTCTAGCCTTTCAAATTAGTTTTAAATGAGATCAAAGTCTTAGAGTCATTTCTTCAAGCACAAATTTCAGGAGATATGTCAATATGAAAATATACTAGATATGCATACCCATGAAAAATAAGGAACAAATATATGGTTCTGATACTTGGTACTTAATTGTATAAAAGCCATTATCCCTGCTTTAATATTTCATAACATTTTCTTGTAAGACATAATATATTCCAAAGCACCTTTGATGTCTGTAGGGATAAAGGCTTTGCATGATTTTAAGGACAGGATTCTTTGGACACAACACTTATCACTGTGAAGTTAACAGTGGAGACTAGCAAGGCACATCTGTAATATCAACACCATGGAGGCAGAGTAGAAGATCACTTCAGGTAGAGAACATTCTGGCCTTTACAATGAACTCTATGCCAGCCAAAGCCACAGTCACAAAATCCTGCCTCAAGTATCAAAAGTAACAGAGAACCAAATAAAAACATAGAGATGTGTTTAGTATTTTGACATTTTAAGGAAAACATGCTGATTCCATTAGTGATACAATACTCAGGCAAATTCAGAGATTAAAAGAAAATATTCCACTTAGAGAATACACTTAATTCAGTCTTTTGTGGAAAATACACACCAAGAATAATACATCTTTAGAGAAAATATTTTTGAAATTGTCATGGTCTTGCCCAGGATTCATGACTTTGATTATTTACTAAAATATTTGAAAGGTACAGGCTTGTGTGAAGTGCTTAATATAAAATAATAATGTATATAAAATAGTTGGAGCTATTTAATCTGATTTTTTTTCAAGAGAGGGTTTCTCTGTAGCTTTGGAGCCGTCCTGGAACTCACTCTGCAGACCAGATGATCTCGAACTCATAAGAGATCGACTTGTCTCTGCTTCCTGAGTGTTGGGATTACAGGCATACACCACCACCTCCCAGCTATTTAGTCTGGTTTTGAACAATGTAACTCTCCTCTATTGCAGTACATTTCCTAATAAATATTCTGTTATTATGAAATATGAAGATTTAGAGAATTTTGTGGTGTGTTATCAGCACTAACAACATGATTAAAAAAACAAAAAAAAATACAAAGTAAGCAAACAGAACAAAAAACTTGTGAGGAGCTAAACAATCCTTCAGTAGTGAAGTACTTAGTGAATGTGTGCCATATCAAGGATCTCAGAACCTCAGACACATGAGGTAAGGGCAAAGCTTTTCTAGAAGGTGGGAGTTAGCAGATGGAAAGCAGACTGCAGATATCAATAGTTCACTAGTGTTTGCAGGTGGTTTTCTTTCCCTGGTCAGATATTTGCAACCTGAAGACTGTTCCTTTATGCAGGAAGCCAATTTGCCAGCCTCCATTACAAGATGGTGCTGAACCCCTGCACCACCGAGTAAACAACTCTATATTAGGCAAGGCTGTAGACAGAACCTCTCGCATGCGCAGTAGTGCGCAATAATCATGGCCAATCCCGTGGCCAGAGACATTGAAGACGAGCAAGTAGCCAATCCAAGCACGACCTGTGTCTGCTCTCCCTATATAAGTGGCTGCCATTTAGTCCTCAGGGCCACTCGCTTCCTGCTCTCCCTTCAACCAAGAGGCTCCAATAAAGCATGATTTGAGAATAATCCTTGACTGGTGGTTGTTCTTCCCTGCTGGCCAGGGGGGTTCGCCGCACCTTTACAGAGACTGCTTCTGTTGGACTGCCTCTATTACTCTTTCTGATTCAGCTATATAACATAAACCCTGCCTCCCAGCTTTGCATTGAACAAACAAGCTGAACTTACTGGGTGCTTAAGTTTCCCCATCAGAGATTCCATTCCACCTGATACCAGTGATTCCAGCTTTTCTTTGTGTCTCTCTGGTGTGTGTGTGTGTGTGTGTGTGTGTGTGTGTGTGTGTGTGTGTGTGTGTGTGTTTTCCTCACAATGTTACTCTTTCCTGCTTTTTTTTTTTTTTTAACTCCCTGACTGTTTTCTTCAATGTTCTTCTGGAAGGTTTAACCTTCACTGTGTTCTTAACCTTTTCAAAATGGCTACATGTTTTAGGTAAGCAAGTCACAGATCCTTCATTTTTTAACTTCATTTTATCTATCAGTCTTTCTTGGACAGAATTTTTCTACTTTATATAAAAAATCTGTAAGAATAAAATTGAGATGTTTCTGAAAATTTTACTTTAATTTAAAATTTGAAACCATATCAATGTATTGTATTGGATTAAGAAAACAAAGGAGGAACTGAAGAGATGGTTTGCTAGTTAAGAGTGCTAAAACATCTAGAAGACCTATGTTTGGGTCCCAGAACCAACCATAAGCAGCTCAAAACTACTTGAAACCAGCTCCAGAGGATATTATGACGTCTTTTGGGTGCTACATTCATATGTACATGTGTGCACAAACCTACACAGAAGCATATTACTCACATAATTAAAAATTACAAGTAAAATTTAAAAAGAAAACACCAATGATAAATTGCCATTTCTGCTGCTTCCACAAAAATACTTACTATGTTCCAACAAAAGCTTCTAAGAAAAGTGTAGGGGAAAGTAAATCTATCCCTGTAACATACTTGCAGAATGAATAGGAGTTATGAACAACAAAAGCATTAGAGAGGCTGTGAGATGCTAGAAACACATTTTCTCTCCTAGAAGCTGACGGCATCAGTGTGAGTTAATTTTAGATTGTCTACTGAGTGAATTGGATACTTTTCTTGTGTTTCATGTCAATGAAAGTTAAAAGCTTCTTATTATTCTGTGTTGTTCTCAGAACACAAGGCCAAAACCCCAATTCTCAAGTTAGCTTCATTACTAAGCTGTTTTGTAGCCTTTCTGTATATCTTTACATTTTCTCTCAAGGGTACTTTATCAGACTCCATAGTACACTTGACATCAATTGAGCATTCTTAAGTCAATTTTATTTACCAAGCAATAGATATATTTGTTGGAGAGTCCATTTTCTCTGGGATGGAATTTTGCCCATGTTTTAGCCTATGTCATGTAGATATATTTTTATCTTTATCTTGGATAGTTATAAAGTTTTCTGTTTGAAGAAAAATAGTCAACATGTGAGTACAAAATAAATTCTAGAAGTTGAAGACTGCTCAGAAACACTTGTTTATTCATTGTTCTTACTTTTTCTCTTTAATGTTTGTGGTACTGAGACTGGAAGATAAATTGTAATTGATCTTTAATTGTACTGATACTACATAAACCCAATAAATCAGTACAATTTGAGGAGATGGCTTTGCAGTTAGAACTTAATATTCTACTGAAGAATGGGAGTTCAGGAACCAGATCATATGGGGGGTTGTAATCAACTTTCACTATAGTTTCAGGAATATAATGTCTTTTTCTAGGCTCTGTGTGTGGTCACCTGCTTGGACATGATGCCAAAACTTATGTGGTCATACATGCATAAATAAAAGAAATAGTTTTATAATATTTCAAAAATATCTTCTATAATGCAACATTAATTGTAAAAATGAGTACCAGAGATGATGGTTGTACATATTGTGTTGGAATGATCACACTATATAATAATCCAGAGTTTCCAATGTTATTATAAAGTACTACAAGCAAAAATGATGTTCCACATACCTGTCCAAAACTTGGAAGTCAGATATGAGAAGACTGAACATTATTGGCTTTCATAGTGAGACTGTGTCTTAGAAACATATAATTATCCTCCTGGATACTGGAAGTAGACAAGATTGCCAGACAAAAAATGGGAACATGAGGGTGGGGTGGGATGGGGGGATGGGGGGATGGGGAGAGAAAAGTGTGAAGTGGAGGATGGGAAGAGCTTGGGGGAATGGGATGGTTGTGATGTAGGAAGGGTGGATATGGGAACAGGGAGTTATGTATCTTGGTTAAGGGAGCCATTCTAGGGTTGGCAGAGATTTGACTCTAGAGGGGTTCCCAGGTGTCCAGGAAAACGCCCCCAGCTAGGTCCTTGGGCAGCTGAGGAGAAGGTGCCAGAAATGTCCAGATCCTATTGCCATACTCATGAATATCTTGCATATCACCATAGAACCTTCACCTGGCATTGGATGGAGAAAATGACAGAGCCCCACATGGGTGCACCGGACTGAGCTCCCAAGGTCCTGATGAGGAGCAAAAGGAGGGAGATCATGAGCAAGGAAGTCAGGACCGTGAGGAGTGCGTGTACCCATTGAGACGGTGGGACAGATCTAACGGGAGACCACCAAGTCCAGTTGGAATGGGACTGATGGAACATGGGACCAAACTGGACTCTCTGAATGTGGCTGACGGTGGAGGAGGACTGAGAAACCAAGGACAATGGTGATGAGCATGAAATCTACAGCATGGACTGGCTCACTCTGAGCCTTGTTGGTTTGGTTGCTCACCTTCCTGGACTTGGGGGGAGCTGGGAGGACCTTGGACTTGGCATGGTGAGGGGAGCTCTGATGACTCTTTGTCTTGGAGAGGGGTGGAGTGGGGGTATGGGTGGAGGGGAGGGGAGGGAGGGGGGAGGAGGAGGGGAAGAGATGGAAATTTTTAATTAAAAAAAATGAGGGAAAAAAAAAGCTGAGACTCAGTGATAGAAAATTTGCCTATTATAAAGGTGTCTTTTTAGTTTGACTCCAAGCACCTCAAAGAATTAAAGAAAAATTTCTCTTAATGAAGACAATCTGAAGTATACTGGGTTAATAATAATATTACTTTTGTTTCATTGCTTTTTCTTCATGGATTATTTTTGTAATGTTGTTTTTGTTCCTTCGGTTGTTCTTTGGTAAAAACATAATAACATATTCAAAACAAACTCATTTGAAAAGGAAGAAGCAAACTTTAAAAATATAGCATCCAATGGAATTGTGGTTTATGTATAGTGTGATCATTGCAACACAATATGTACAGCCATTGTCTCTGGTACTCACTTTTACAATTAATGTTGCATTATAGAAGATATTTTTGAAATATTATAAAATTATTTCTTTTATTTATGTATGTATACCCACATAACTTTTGGCATCATGTCCAAGCAGGTGACCATACACAGAGCCTAGAAAAGGACATTATTCCTGCAACTATAGTGAAAGTTGGTAACAAACTCCCTCAGAAGGTCCAGTTTCTGAACTCCCATTTTCAGTAGAACATTAAGCACGAACTGCAAAGCTATCTCCTCAAACCCAATAAATATTATTAAAATAATTTAAAATTATTCTTTCAAATATTATACATGTGTATTATACATGTGTATGTACCTTTTTATTTTTATTTACACATATGTTTCTTTGTCTCTGTGTGTGCTGTGCATGCAGTTGTCTTCTGAAGTTAAAGAAGAGTATCAGGTCCATCGAGCTAGAGGTAAGTGACTTGATGAAATGCTCAACATGGGTGCTATGAACAGAACTTTGATTTGCTGGACTCTCAGAAGTTGTTTCCCTTCTTAATTGACCTGAACCATCTCTCCAATCCTTTAATTATATATTTAATAAAAATATTATACAAGTTGACAAATGGGTTATGGTAATTGTCTTAGAATATATTAAAATATTATTTGAATATTATAATTATATCAAAAGGGAGGTAAGAGAGTTGTTGTTCTCTTGGGAAAGGTAACATGAAGGAGTGATGAGAAATACTTTATGAAGAACGTACTTTAAATTTCTCTTTGAAGTTTCATATAGTATAATTAAAGCAGGATTCCTCCTTTAGATTTTTTAAAATTTTATTTCTATGATGTTATACATGAATGTATGTCTTTGCCACAACTTGAACACATGATGCCCACATAAACTAGAAAAGGGTGTTGATCCCTTGGGATCATAGTTACCGATAGTATGAGCTGCTAAGTATGTGATGGGAACTGAATCCAAGTACACTGCAAATACAAGTTGTCTAAAACAACTTTCTAAAGAAAAGCAAATTTCAGCTCAATATAAGGACAAATACCAAATGAATGTTGATAATTCTTTTTCTATAGTTGTATAACTGTCATTTTAATATCACTTTCAATCTAACAATGACAAAGTTTAGCCAGCAGGCAAGACATGATTCATCTGTTTTAGAAAAGCAATATAAGTTTCCAGGCCAGTTAAAGATACAGATAAGTTCTACCAGGAAGAAATTACATGTGAATTATGACAAATATTTTTGTATGTGGAGATATTTTACCACTTCTCATTCATCCTTAACTATCTATTCTATTCCCTCTTTGTAGGGAGATCTATCTGCCCCCTATTACTTACATTTATACATGACTTCTATATTATTTGAGGCTATTGCAAAGACTGTTATTTCCCTGAATACTTTTTCAATCCATTTGTCATTTGTCTGTAGGAATGCTACTAATAATTGTAAGTTAATTTTGTATGCAGCTACTTTGCTAAAAGTTTCTATCAGTTGTAGGAGGACCCTGGTGACATTTTAAATGTCACTTTTACATAATATCATATCATCTTTAATAAAAAATACTTTGAATTCTACTTTCCCATTCATATCATCTTTATCTTCCTCAGTTGTCTTGTTAATCTAGTTTCAAGTATTATGCTAAATAGGTGTGGAGAGAATGTTGTTTTTAGTGAGAGACTGAAAGGGAATGAATTTAGGTGGGAAGGGATAGAGACCAACTAAGAGGAGTAGAGGAAGGAGAAACTAATGAGAATATATTGTATATATCTTCAATATATATATATAGTATATAATATATATATATAACATATATATATATATATATGTGATTCTGAAAATAAAAACTGCTATATGTGTCACCATCCCCAGTCTCATTGTTTTCTACATAACCATAGTAACAAAAACAGCATGGTACTGGCATAATAGAATTGAGGACCCAGACATACGTCCACACACCTACGCAACCTGATTTTGATAAATAGGCCAGCAAAACACACAGGGGAAAAATACAATCTTCAACAAATAGTCAAACTGGATGGGTGCATGTAGAAGAATGCAAATAGAACAATACTTATCATCCTGCACATAACTCAACTCCAAATGGTTAAAAGACCTCAATATGAAACCCAATATGTTGAACTTACATTCAAGAGAAATTGAGAAATACAGTTGTATTTAGGATTGTTTTAACTATCATCTCTCTCCTCTCTCTCTCTCTCTCTCTCTCTCTCTCTCTCTCTCTCTCTCTCTCTCTCTGTGTGTGTGTGTGTGTGTGTGTGTGTGTGTACATGTTTTAATATGAAGCTGAATATTATCTTTTCAAGATCAGTGAATATTTTGTTGGAATTTTGATGTGGAGATACATTAAATCTGTAGGATGCTTTTGGTTAGATGGTTCTTTCCTACATTAATCATACTGATTCACAAGCATGGGAGCCTTTTCATCTTCTGATATATTCCTCCACTGATTTTTTTCAATGCCTTAAAGACTTAAGCATATAAGTATTTCATTATTTGTTTAGATTTACCCAAGATAACTAATGTTAAGGGCTAGTATGCCAGATTTGGCTTCCCAAAATTTTCTTATCCAATTTTCAATTGAATATTAGAAAAGTTATTAATTTTTTTCATGGTTTATTATTTTTATGAAAAATTTCCATCTCCTCCGCTACTCCTCCCCCTTCCCTCCCCTCCCCTCCACCCATACCCCCACTCCCTCCCTCTCCAGGCCAAAGAGCCATCAGCGTTCCCTACTCTATGTTAAGTCCAAGGTCCACCCAACTCTCCCCCCAGGTCCAGGAAGGTGATCAACCAAGCTGACAAGGCGCACACAGAGCCCGTCCACGCCATAGAATCCAAGGCATCGCCATTGTCCTTGGCTTCTCAGTCAGTCTCCACCATCGGCCACATTCAGAGAGTCCGCGCATGTTCCATCAGTCCCATTCCAACTGGACTTGGTGATCTCCCGTTGGTTCTGTCCCACCGTCTCCATGGGTGAACGCACACCTCATGGTCCTGACTTTCTTTCTCATGTTCTCCCTCCTGCTCCTCATCAGGACCTTGGGAGCTCAGTCTGGTGCTCCAATATGGGGCTCGGTCATTTTCTTCATCCATCGCCAGGTGGAGGTTCTATGGTGATATGCAAGAAATTCATCAGTATGGCTATAGGGTCTGGCCTTTTCCAGCTCCCTCTTCTCAGCTGCCCAAGGAACTAGTTGGGAGCGTCTCCCTGGAAACCCAGGAACCTCTCTAGGGTCATGTCTCTTGACAACCCTCAGATGGCTCCCTTAATTAAGATATATCCTTCCCTGCTCCCATATCCACCCTTCCTATATCCCACGCATCCCATTCCCCCAGGTCTCTCCATTCTCCCCTTCATGCTTTTCTCTCCCCATCTCCCCTTGGGCCCATGCCACCCCACCCCCAAGTTCCCAATTTTTTCCCGGCGATCTTATCTACTTCCAATATCCAGGAGGATTACTATATGTTTTTCTTTTCTTTTTTTTTTTCTTTTTTCTTTTTTTGGTTTTTCGAGACAGGGTTTCTCTGCAGCTTTTTTGGAGCCTGTCCTGGAACTAGCTCTTGTAGACCAGGCTGGCCTCGAACTCACAGAGATCCGCCTGCCTCTGCCTCCCGAGTGCTGGGATTAAAGGCGTGTGCCACCACCGCCCGGCTACTATATGTTTTTCTTTGGGTTCACCTCCTTACTATCTTCTCAGGGATCCCGAATTATAGGCTCGATGTCCTTTAATTATGGCTAGAAACCGATTATGAGTGAGTACATCCCATGTTCATCTTTTTGGGTCTGGGTTACCTCACTCAGAATAGTGTTTTCTATTTCCATCCATTTGCATGCAAAATTCAAGATGTCATTGTTTTTTTACCGCTGAGTAGTATTCTAACATGTATATAATCCAGTTTCTTCATCCATTCTTCCACTGAAGGGCATCTAGGTTGTTTCCAGGATTTGGCTATTACAAATAATGCTGCTATGAACATAGTTGAACAAATGCTTTTGTACTATGATTGGGCATCTCTTGGGTAAATTCCCAAGAGTGTAATTGCTGGGTCCTGGGGTAGGTTGATCCCGAATTTCCTGAGAAACCGCCACATTGCTTTCCAAAGTGGTTGCGCAAGTGTGCATTCCCACCAGCAATGGATGAGTGTACCCCTTACCCTACAACCTCTCCAGCAAAGGCTATCATTGGTGTTTTTGATTTCAGCCAATCTGAAACGTGTAAGCATGTTAGTTTTGTATTCCACTGCTTTACTGAGACTATCAGCTCTAGAGGTCTCCTGGTGTGGGAAGTCCTTCTGTATATGCTTTACTATTACTGGTTACTTTATAAATAACACCAATCAAAATTTTCACTTCCTTCCCTCCTCCCACTTCTCTCCCACTCCACCCACACCCCTTACACCACATCCTCTCCAGCATAGGTTATCAATAGTGTTTTTTATTTTAGCCATTCTTAGAGGTGTAAGATGATATCTCAAAGTTGCTTTGATTTGCATTTTCCTGATTGCTAAGGAAGTTGAACATGGCCTTAAGTGTCTTTTGGCCATTTGAACTTCTTCAGTTGAGAATTCTCTGTTCAGTTCAGTACCCCATTTTTAAAATTGGGTTATTCAAAATTATAATACCTAGCTTCTTGAGTTTTTTATATATTTTGGAGATCAGGCTTTTGTCTGATGCAGGGTTGGTGAAGATCTTCTCCCATTCAGTAAGTTGCCTTTTTGTCTTAATGACAGTGTCCTTTGCTTTACAGAAGCTTCTCATTTTAGGAGGTCCCATTTATTCAATGTTGCCCTTATTGTCTGTGCTACTGGGGTTATAAGTAGGAAGTGGTCTCCTGTGCCCATGTGTTGCAGTCTACTTCCCACTTTCTCTTCTATCTGGTTCAGTGTGGACAGGTTTATATTGAGGTCTTTAATCCATTTGAACATGAGTTTTGTGCATGATGATAGATATGGATCTATTTTCATTCTTCTACAGGTTGACATCCAGTTATGCCAGCACCATTTGTTAAAGATGCTTTCTTTCTTCCATTGTATAATTTTAGCTCCTATGTCGAAAATAATGTTCATAGGTTTGTTGATTAATATTCTGGTCTTCAATTTGATTCCATTGGACAACATCTCTGCTTTTGTGCCAATACCAAGCTGTTTCATTACTATTGCTATATAATAGAGTTTGAAGTCAGGGCTGGTAATGCCCCCTGATGTCCTTTTATTGTTTAGGATTGTTTTGGCTATCTGGGTTTTTTGTTTTTCTATGTAAAGATTATTATTGTTCTCTCAAGGTCTGTGAAGAATTTTGGGGGAATTTTGATGGGGACTGCATTGAATCTATAGATTGCCTTTGGTAGAATTGCCTTTTTTACTTTCCTCCTCATCCAAGAGCAAGGGAGATCCTTCCATTTTCTGGTATCCTCTTCAATTTCGTTCTTCAAAGACTTAAAGTTCTTGTCAAATAGATCTTTCATTTTCTTGGTTAGTGTTACCCAAAGACACTTTATGGTATTTCTCGCTATCATGAAAGATGATGTTTCTCTTATTTCCCTCTCTGCTTCTTTATTCTTTGTGTATAGGAGAGCTACTGATTGTTTTGGGTTGATCTTGTATCCTGCCACATTAGTGAAGGTGTTTATCAGCTGTAGGAGTTCTTTGGTAGAGTTTTTGGAGTCACTTATGTACGCTATCATATCATCTGCAAATAATGAAATTTGACTTCTCCCTTTCCAATTTGAATCCCCTTGATCTCCTTATGTTGTCTTATTGCTATTGCTATAGCCTCAAACACTATATTGAAGAGGTATGGAGAGAGTGGACAGCCTTGTCTTATTCTTGATTTCAGTGGAATGGCTTTCAGTTTATCTCCATTTCATTTGTTGTTAGCAGTCACCTTGCTGTATATTGCTTTTATTATATTTAGGTATGAACCTTGTATCTCTAGTCTCTCCAAGACCTTTATCATAATGTGGTGTTGAAGTTTGTCAAATGCTTTTTCAGCATCTAATGAAATGATCATATGGTTTTTATTTCTTTCAGTTTATTAATATGATGGATTATATTGATAGATTTTCATTTGTTAAACCAGCCCTGCATCTCTGGGATGAAGCTTATTTGATCATAATGGATAATTTTTTGATGTGTTCTTGGATTCGGTTTGCCAGTATTTTATTGAGAATTTTTGCGTCGATATTTATGAGTGAGATTGGTCTGTAATTCTCTTTCTTGGTTGAGTCTTTGTGTAGTTTTGGTATCAGGGTGACTGTAGCTTCATAAAAAGAGTTTGGCAATGACACTTTTGTTTCTATTATGTGAAACACTTCAAATCGTATAGGTGCTATCTCTTCTTGGAAGTTCAGGCAGAATTATGCATTAAAACCATCTGGACCTGGGCTTTTTTTTTTTTTTTGGTTTGGATGTTTTTGATGACAGCTTCTATTTCCTCACAACTTATAGGTCTATTTAAATTGTTCACCCAGTCTTGATTTAATTTTGGTATATGGTACTTATCTACAAAATGTCCATTTCTTTTCTATTTTCCAATTTTGTGGCATACAGGCTTTTGTAGTAAGACCTAATGATTTTCTGGATTTACTCAGTGTCTGTGGTTATGTTCCCCATTTAATTTCTGATCTTGTTGATTTGTGTGTTCTCTCTCTGTGTCATTTGACTAATTTCCATAGGGGTTTGTCAATCTTGTTGATTTTCCCAAAGAACCAGCTCTCTTTGCATTGATTCTTTGGATTCTTTTCTGTGTTTCTATTTTGTTGATTTCAGCCCCCAGTTTGATTATTTCCAGTCTTCTACTCCTCTTGGGTAAGTCTGCTTCTTTTTTTTTCCTAGAGCTTTCAGCTGTGCTGTTAAGTCCATAATATGAGCATTCTCCATTTTCTTTATGTGGGCACTCGGTGCTATGAACTTTCCTCTTAGCATGGCTTTCATGTTGTCCCATAAGTTTGGGTATGTTGTATCTTTATTTTCATTGAATTCAAAGAAGACTTTAATTTCTTTATTTCTTCCCTGACCCAGGGGTGGTTCAGTAGTTGACTGTTCAGTTTCCATGAATTTCTAGTCTTTCTGGGGTAGAATTGTTGTTGAATTCTAACTTTATTCCATGGTGTTCTAATAATACACAGGTAGTTACTACAATTTTTTGTATCTGTGTATGTTTGCTTTTTTACTGATTATGTGATCAATTTTTGAGAAGGTTCCATGAGATGCTGAGAAGAAGGTATATTCTTTTCTGTTTGGGTAGAATGTTTTATAGATCTCTGTTAAGTCCATTTGATTCATTACATTAGTTAGTTCTCTTATTTATTGGATAAGTTTCTGTTTGATTGACCTGTCCATTGGTGTTGAAATCTCCTACTATTAGTGTGTGGAGTTTGATGTGTGCTTTGAGTTCTAGTAATGTTTCTTTTACGTATGTGAGTGCTTTTATAGTAGGGGCATAGATATTCAGGATTGAGACTTCAATCTGATGAATTGTTCCTATTATGAGTATAAAGTATCCTTCTCTATTTCTTTGATTGATATTATTTTGAAATCAATTTTATTAGACATTATTATAGCCATATCTTCTTGTTACTTAGGTCCATTTGATTGGAAAACCTTTTCCCAACCCTTTACTCTTAGGTAGAGTCTGTCTTTGATGTTGAGGTGTGTTTCTTGTAAACAGCAGAATATTGGTTCCTGTTTTCGTATCCATTCTCTTAACCTGTGCCTTTTTATCAGTGAATTGAGTCCATTGATATTAAGTGATATTAATGACCAGTGGTTGTTAACCCCATTTTTTGTTGTTGTTGGTGGTAGTGTTTGTGTATTTTCCTTCTTTGAGTGATGCTGGTGGAGGGTTGTCAGTTGTCTCTCTTATTATGGGTGTTGTTGGCTTCCTTGGTTTGTGGTTTCCCTTCTAGTGCTTTCCTTGGTTTGTGGTTTCCCTTCTAGTGCTTTCTGTAAGGCTGGGTTTGTGGCTATGTATTTTTTATATCTGTTTTTGTCCTGGAATATCTTGTTTTCTCCATCGATGGTGAATGCAAGCTTTGCTGGGTATAGTAGTCTGGGCTTGCATCCATGGTCTCTTTGTGACTGCAGCACATCTATCCAAGACCTTCTGGCTTTCATGGCTTCCATTGAGAAGTGAGGCATAATTATGATAGGTTTACCTTTATATGTTACTTGACCTATTTCATTTGCAGCTCTTAATATTATTTTTATTCTGTATGTTTTGTGTTTTGATTATTATATGGAGAGAGGATTTTTTTTTGACCCAGTCTATTTGGTGTTCTGTATGCTTCTTGTACCTTTATCCTTCTTTAGGTTGGGAAAGTTTTCTTCTATAATTTTGTTGAATATACTTTCTGGGCCTTTGAGCTGTAATTCTTCTCCTTCTTCTACCCCTGTTATGTTTGGTGTCCCAGATTTTCTGGATGTTTTGTGTTAAGAATTTGTTAGATTTTCTGTTTTCTTTGATCAATGAGTTTATTTCCCCTATAGTATCTTCAGTGTCTGAGATTCTTTGTTCTACCTCTTGTATTCTGTTTATTATACTTGTCTCTGTAGTTTCTGTTCATTTACCCAGATTTTGCATATCCAGCTGGCCCTTTGTTTGTATTTTATTTATTGCCTCCATTTCAGTCTTCAAGTCTTGAACTGTTTCCATTACCTGTTTGATTACTTTTTCTTGGTTTCATGGGTATCTTTGAGAGATATATTCATTTCTTCTAACTTTTTATCTTCTTATTTATTTCTTTAAAGAAGTTTTGCACATCCTGTTTAAGGGCCTCTATTATTTTCATAATGTTACATTTAAAGTCGATTTCTCCTACTTCTTCTGTAATAGGCTGTTCAAGTCTTCTTGTTGCATATTCACTGGATTCTGGTGTTGTCATGTTGCTTTTCAGGTTGTTGGAGGAATTCTTGTATTGGCACCTGCCCATCGCTTCCTTCAAATGCAGCCAGGAGAGTATTAGCATCTTGGTCCAATATTTGCTGTGACTGAGTGTGTACTTGGGGGATTTTTTTTTTTGGTCTGTCCTCTCTTAGGACCCCTCAGCATTGGATCTGGCTGTGTTGGTGGATCTAAGGACCCCGAAGATGGAAAGGAGTGTCCTCTGTATGATCTCCTCAGGGCAGGAGCAGGGTTGTGTGGAACAAAGAAGCCATTACCCATCTAACTCTTTCAAGGTCTATACACTCTGTCTCAAACTCATCACTTCTTCTTTAATTATTATTGTCACTTACACAGACATATGATATATAAATAACCTATTGAGTGCATTTAGTTTTATTCCTCTAGTATTATTCCAGTTTATAGTTGATTACTTGTGATTGAATAAGTTATCAGGAATCTTGTTGATGGAGAAGACTAATTCTTCCTCTGTTAGCATTACAGAATTGCTAAATATGACAATTTCATTGAAATATACCACATTATCCTGCTAGGAGAGTAAATGCATCACAAAATCAATATAACTTATTGACACTAATTCTCAATTCTGATTTGAACTAAGGATCAAGCTCATTGGAGTAAAAGATTGGTTTGACTTGTAAGGTGTTTTTGGGCCCATTTATCAATAAGCATTGTTATAAGAAATAACACTAAGTTTTTCACCATATTAGAGAAGCAATAGTACCAGTTCATATATCAATTATTCAATTTTATTGACTGCTTTAGAATAACCAATAATTTAAGATAAGTAATAATCAGTAAATGTGGACAACATTATAAGAAAATTTTGGGTTATTAATTATTTCCCTGAAAGAAAAAAAAAGAGGCACAGAATTCAAAAATAAAAAAATCAATTAGTTGCATTCATGCTGAAAAACTACTAATAACAAAAACAAACAAGTAAAAGAAAACAAACACCAATATATTTTCCACTGTACAGTTCTTAGTTCATTATAAATTCATTGTTATAACATAGAAACCCTGAGGACATTGGCCACTCTATGACCCAGCCAGAGGCATGATCCTTTACACGCTGGATCCTCAGGCAGGGCTGACCCTCACAACTGAGATAATGGTATTTATATTATTACTTGAGAACACTGAGAGACTGACCAAGTGAATATTATCAACCCTCACATGAACTGTCTATGTAGAAATGACTTGTTTTGTGTGTTTTATATCTTTTCTGAGAAACCAATGTAATTAAGGGTCAAGCACAGTAAACATTAGTTTGTTGCATTCTTGTGGGTTTCAAATTTTGATGCATGCAATCCTTTCTACTATGTTTGTAGTCAGAAATGACTTTATAAATATCAGATGGCAAAAGACTTGCAATTAAAACCATAATTGTAGAATTATTGTATCTCTTTTGGCAAATAGGTCTTAATACTCATGTTTTTTTAAATATGTCCCATAGTAAATATAGGTTGTGTGATTTTACCTGGGGTAAATTTGAGCAAGCATCTATTCTTCCTAAATAGAAAATACATGGCAGACCAAATAGATGACTCTATCCAGGTCTAGGAAGAGTTTATTGGTGAACTTTCACAGAGGTTTGGATGACTTGAAATCAACTGTATCACAAAAATATTCACCCTAGCACTGATGAATACTCATAATAGCTTTATCTATATCCCTCTGCATTACTTAGTCATCTCCTCAAGCTGCAGCCACCTCCACTCAACAACTGGTCACTACATCTATAACTTTGAAGAGAAGTCTTGGGAATCTTGCAAGTTTCTCTGCTTTGTAAGTTCCATAATCATTGAATGTATGAACCTCCTTTCCAGAACAGAATGTTTCAGGTCAGTGTAGAAAGTACATAACAGGATGCTCTATGAGGTAGTATTCTAGAGCTCTTATCACTGGCCTGAGATCAATTGATAATAATTATGTGCTTCTCATGAACTTCAGGTTATAAACCTTAGAGAAGGAAATATGCTAATAATCAAGTCCAACATCATTCTTTAACTTAGGAAGCTGATTAATAAGTTCTCTTGCTACAGGACAACACATACACACACACACACACACACACACACACACACACACACACACACACACACATACACACACACCAAAATAAGAAGGACCCACGAGTGATGGATCGACATGAGTGTGTGGTCATATTTCATAAAAAATTTTCTCTTCAAATACATATTAAAAATTATGAGTGATGTGACTTATTAAGGTAAAAAAGCAGAAAGTCCATTCTCACAGTTCAACTTCTGTAACACAACTTTACAATATATTACACTCACAAACATTCCTGCACTATTTCAAAAGCTATTTTTACCTTTTACTATTTTTCTATAAAAATTTCATACATGCATGAATCTCATTTGGACTATTGTTACGCCTCTCCAATCATTTTACCTCCTGCATTCAGGTCCCTTTCTTCCAGTTACATTTTCATTCATTGTGTTTCAAGAGTTGCTGAGATTAACAAGAGTCATCTGAGTACATTGAGCTTGATGTCTCATTGGTGAATACATAACTGAAGACAATGTTTATCTTCCCCCAGGATCCATCAATACCCAATAATTCAACAAAACAGGAATAGATCAGTGATCTTCTTCCAAATCATGGTTGATGATAGAACCAATCTTTCCTAAACCTTGCTGGCAGGCTTTGCATCCATGCAAATCTGATTTCCTTGGGTGTGTCATTGAGAGAAAGCAACATTTCACAGCCTTTCTATCTAGATCTCATCTCTTATATTCTCTTCAGCCCCTTCTTTCATAGTGATTGTAGAGCCTAAGAAGAGGTGATTTGCATAAACTCTGTCTGGCTGAGCATTCAAGTATCACTTCTCAAAACTTTGAGCAGCCATGTGTTTCTGTCTTTATTGTTATTCATTGAAAAGAGACATTGATTAAAGGTTAGAGTAGCATTGGGTCTCTAGGAAAGGAAGGTGAGAGTGTAGAGGGGACTGAGAGTAGTAAAGGGAGGCTGGGGTCAGGGTGTATTGTATGAGAGGGGAATAAACTACATTAAAATAATATACAACTATTGTTGCAATATAAGTCACTTTGTGATTTTCCTTGTTGATAGTGGATTTTACATTTCTCCTTTATTTGATTTGTCAGTTTACTTGATTTGGTAGTTGTTTTTCTTGTTTGATGGATTTATTTTTTAATCTCACTCTCTAGTTTCATCTTTTTATCTTCAGTTTTCATCATGAACTTTGTATGAAGTATCTTCTCCTCTTCTATAACAAGCCATCATAAGTAAAACCAAGAGGTCATTTCTTGAAGTGATCTCTCCTTTATTGCAAAGGTGGAAGTGGATTTTTTATTTTAAACATTTTATTCATTTTATGTACCAAACACAGTTCCCTCTCTGTCCCCTCTTCCCCCCAATCCTTCACATTCACTCCTCAAAGAAGGTAAAGACTCCCACAGGGAGTCAACTAAGCCTGTCATATTGAGTTGAGGCAGTATCAAGGCTAGCTAATAGATGACTCTGGATGGAATAAAATAACAGAAACATATGAATGTTAAGTATCTTCAATGATCCCATTGAATGTGGTGCAGTTGTTTGATTCCAGTACTCTCAGAGGCAGAGACAGAGACAGAGGGAGAGGCAGGGGCAGAAGCAGAGGCAAGAGAGTCTCTGTGAAATTGAGCACAGTCTGTGTCCTACATAATGAAACCCTCCTGCAGGGATAAAAAATAAAATATGATTTTTTGGGAATAAGTAATCAAGTTTTCTACTGATATATTATGGAATATTCAATATTAAACATTAACATATTTAATAACATTTCTGTTATTTAAAAATAACCTTTAATTTATATTTAAGTATTAATATTTATAATTATAATTTAATATACACATGAAAGATTTTAATATGAAACATGATTAATATTAAACAGAAAAAGTTTATTGAGGTTTCAAATGAAAGAAAATAAGCAACAAACACATTTAGCAGTAATTGTATATGAGAACAGCAACAAATAACTTTTTTTAGTTTTTCAAGACAGGCTTCTTCTGTAGTTTTGGGGACTGACCCGGAACTAACTCTTGTAGACTAGTCTGGCTTTGAGCTCACAGAATTATGCCTGCCTCTGCCTCCTGAGTGCTGGGACTAAAAGCAGATGTCACCACTGCCCAAGAAACAACAAATAATTTTTAAATTAGCCCTTATAAACCCAGAAGGCAGAGAAAAAAATATGTATATTTTAAACATATAGCAAAAACAGTTTTGAGACAATCAGTACTCCACCTAAAAGACCTGTTTTATGGAAACAGGAAAGGGAGATATAAAATTAAAATTTGAAAAAGAGATGATGAAGATAATATCTAAGAGAACAGAAAATCAAGATGTCCTTCTAATGTTTTAGAACTGATTAAATTTTTCTTATAATCATGGAAAAGAGAGATTAATAAATTATCAGATGCCAGTTCATACTCTCATCATGCACACAAAATAAAACACTTATAACATGCTGTTTGTGTGATAACCAACCTTACAAGTTGCACCTGTGAATCTATTTCCTACATGGAAGGATGGTATTTGAATGTGCATCCATTCATAATGATGTAATCCATCTTCACTCCAATAAATCTGCACATATTTGGAGAAGTCCTTGTGATGATTGCCAATGGCAGTTGATTCTCATTTATGGGATATTTTGTCTTTTTAGGAGGAGCAATTGAAGTTAATGGCTGCTGAGGAAGGAGTCATTCTTCTTTGGGGGCTTGACCACTTTAGGATGCTTGTGCCCCAGTGGATGGCCACACACTCCTTCCCTTACTGGCAACACTCATAGGATTCCAAGGTTAGTAATGACGACTTTAAAAGGATGTGATGTTGAAAGTTGGATGGAGTGCTCAACCCAAGGGAAACTGGGAGGAGATAGCGGTTGAAGACCAATACATATTGGATAAATGTATGGCATTTTTAAAGAATAAACTGCAAATTTTATTGTGTAAAAAGGGGTTCAGTGAACTTCTTCCTTCCCTCTCTTTTTTTCTGCAGTGTAAAAGGAGGATGTTCCTCTCTCTAAAGCAGCAAGGACTCTATAAGCAGAGGTCCTTCATCAGATGCATGATCTTAGAAATAATTCAACCTCCACTTACTCACTCTTTAGAATTTTAGGAGAGAAAACTTTGTTCTTCTCAAATGATCCCATGTAAAATTTTAGAAGTAATTATATTAACTCACTGAACTAATTCAAGTGAATCATATTATTTATATCAAGTTTTCTTGTCTGTGTAATACTTATTGAATCAAAAACAACATTAGGTAATGATAAATTTATGAGAGCTTTTTATGCAACATTTCGCAGTGCTGAATTTAGAAAAAAATGCATCATTGAACAAAGAGTTCAAGAGATAAAATCTTATTCATACTCTGAAGTGATATAAATCTTTGAAAAGATATGTGCATATATTAGATGACTTAAGTGGTGTTCTTGAACTAATTTTAAGTTAGGAAGACAACTGTGTATTTCTTAAAGACTGTTATTTAAATCACTCAAAGTTTAAGTGTCTCAAAAATATAATAATTGTTTATTTTTGATGATAATTATGTTGATTAAATTTTGTCACTATTATAATTTTGTCACTTTATATGTTAAATGTAGAGCTCTGCTGTAGTTTTAATTTTAATTTTTTATTTTTTTTTTTTTTTTTTTTTTTTTTTTGGTTTTTCGAGACAGGGTTTCCCTGTAGTTTTTAGAGCCTGTCCTGGAACTAGCTCTTGTAGACCAGGCTGGCCTCGAACTCAGAGATCCGCCTGCCTCTGCCTCCCGAGTGCTGGGATTAAAGGCGTGTGCCACCATCGCCCGGTTGTAGTTTTAATTTTAAACATATGGTTTAAGACATTTGAAATTGGGAAAGCCTAAAAGTTACCTCTGAAAATTGTACTTGTTATTGTGAATTGTTTCATCTGGAATATTTAACTTTGTACAATGAAGGATCAAATTTCCATAGCGATATTTTACCTTGGTCTATTAAAAAGATTGATTAATGTTATGTGAGTGTTTTATATGTCCTTGTTATTAATTAATGCTGATTCTTCATTTGTGTTATATTGTCACTTTCCTCAAGCTTAATCTATGTATATAATAAATGAAAATCTATGTTTATCAGTTTATGTATGAAATATGTTTAAAATAAATCCATTTAATAAATTAAAATGTGTAACACATCAGTTTATCAGTTAAAATACATGTACCATAAAAACAATTAATATATTATTTTAAATCACTTATTTTCCATATATCTCGGTGAAGTTTCTCTTGTAGGTTTAATATATTAATCATACTTATTAGAAAGATCAATTTACTAGAATTTGGCCAGACACTCTTAGTTACATTCTGAAATTTTGTTTTCCTCAATGAACTGAATTATTAACCTTAAACCCAATATGATTTCCAGTCAATAAATAATTCTAATTTAAGAATGGCTGTCCTGCCATAAACTGTAAACACAATTTTATTTTAGGAAGTACCATTATCACCTTAACACTCTCAGTGGAAGGACACCATGAGTGCATTTAGCACCACCATTGCACCTTGGTTGTTTTAAAATGTAAAATCTTCATTCGGCTTTTATATGTGTGTGGTTTACCTCAATGTATGCGTATGCACTCCTTGCATGCATGTCTGATTCTCATGGCTGCCAGAAGAGGGCAGAAGATTCCCATGACCTGGAGTTAGTGATGGTTGTGAACTGTCATGTTAGAGCTGGGGATTGTACTCTGCAAGAGCAGCCAGTGCTCTGGAGTCTCGGGCCATCTCTTCATTCATATTTTAAATTTAAAGTTATTTTGGTGCAAACAGTAAATATTTCTCATAGTTTCATTATCTCTTTGGAAATAGCAGTTTTTTATTGTGGTAAGGATTAAGACTTTAGTTGATGGATTTTCATTATTTCCACATTTAATTCCTTCCAGTCTTCCAGGTTCATTCTGAGTTATGGCCAGCACCAAATTCAGATTTTAACTTAAGGCAAATCAATAGTAAAGAAAGAGTTGAGAAAACATGTCCTCATCTAATGTTAATGACATTAATAGTAAATAGCAGTTCTATAAACATGATTAAATATCACCTGTTATAAAAAGTGATTTTATTTCATTTCTACTGGGAACACTCCTTAGGATCACTTTTTCTGCCAAAGGAACATTCTTGGATTACACTTTGAGTTTGAATTACCAATATTACTGAAGACCTTGAATTTATTAGCATCCCACCTTTCTTCTGGGCATCCAGCTTTGCTATATCTATTCTCTTACACGTGCTCTTCTTTTGCCCCTCATACAAGAAGGGGCCTCTTTAATTTCACTTGTCTTCTAGTGTTTGCATTCAGAGACAAAGGAATGTTTTACTATATCTGAAGCATTAATTCACAAAAATCAGATGTGCCTATTACTTCTTAATAAATTTTAGATCATGTAATAAGATCACGGTCTATCTTAAACTGGCAAGAAAATTTGAGTTGAAAATATTAGCTGTCAAAGTATTGTTTCTTTCCCCCTTCCTTGAGTGGCATTTGACAGTTGATCATTTGTTGTTTCTTTAAACATTGTATATATTCACTTATTGTTACCATCCAGTTTTTGTTTGATAGTTTTGTTTTCAGTTGTCTAGGCTACTTTTTCACTTTTATGAACTTTAAATATTTGGGTGCTGTTTACAGTCTTACTAAGTCTTCTCTTACTGAATGCATGATTTAAGTGTAATTTTATTTATTGTGATGGTACACGTGTGTGAGCAGGCACACAATGCAACTCAGTGCAAGGCAAGTCAGAGACAACTTGCTGGAGATAATTCTCGCTTTCTACTACAAGTCCCAGTGTTAAAACAGAAGAATTAGTCTTAAGCATTATATTTTTTTTTTAATTTTTCAGTTTTACTCGTTTAATTTGATACCATCCTCAAAGTTCTAACTAGAGCAATTAGGCAGGGAAAAATTTGCATCTAGGTTTTCTTAAATTTTTATTTTGTATTTTTTAAACAATCCTTTTTATATTTTGCAAACTAGTCCCAGTTCCCTCAACCTCCCCTCCTCCTTTTGCCCCCACCTTTCCCCCCACAGAGAGAGTGAGGCCTCCCTTGGGGAGTCAATAAAATCTGTCACATCACTTGAGGTAGAACCAAGGTCCTCCTCCCTGTATATCAACCGAGTAACATTTCCCTCCATAAAGAATGCGCTCCTAAAAGCTAGTTCATACACTAGGAATAAATACTGGTTCCAAAGCCAAAAACTGCCTAAGTTACATGACTGTCACCAACATTCAGAGGGCATTTTTTGGTCCTATGCAGGTTTTCTATAAATTTTTTATTTATTTTATTTTTATTAAAAATTTCCATCTCCTCCTCTTCTCCCACTTCCCTCTCCTCCACAAATACCCCCACTCCCTCCCTCTCCAGGCCAAAGAGCAGTCAGGGTTCCCTACACTATGGGAAGTCCAAGGTCCTCCCAATTCCCCCTAGGTCCAGGAAGGTGAGCATCCAAACTGACAAGGCTCACACAGAGCCTGTCCATGCCATAGAAGCAAAGCCAATCGCCATTGTCCTTGGCTTCTCAGTCAGCCTCCACCATCAGCCACATTCAAAGAGTCCGGTTTGATCACATGCTCCATCAGTCCCATTCCAACTGGTCCTGGTGATCTCCCATTATATCTGTCCCAATGTCTCAGTGGGTGAACACACCCCTCATGGTACTGACTTTCTTTCTTATGTTCTCCCTCCTTCTGCTCCTCATCAGGACCTTGGGAGCTCAGTCCAGTGCTCCAATGTGGGTCTCTGTCTCTATTTCTATCCATCACCAGATGAAGGTTCTATGGTGATATGCAAGATAATCATCAGTGTGGCCATAGGACAAGGCCAGGTCAGTCACCCTTTCCTCTGCTGCCCAATAAACAAGCTGGGGACATCTCCTTGGACACCTGGAAACCCGTCTAGAGTCTAGACTCTTGCCAACCCTAAAATGGCTCCCTTAATTAAGATATATACTTCCCTGCTCTCCCAACCACCCCTCCTCCATCCCAACCATTCCATTCCCTCAAGCTCTCCCCATCCTCTCCTTCTTCCTTCTCTCCCCGCATCTCTCCCTTATCCCCACCTCACCCTCACCCCCATGCTCCCAACCCCTGCCCAGCAATTTTGTCCATTTCCAATATGCAGGATGATAGCAATATGTTTTTCTTTGGGTTAACCTTCTTATTTAGCTTCTCTAGGATCACGAATTATAGGCTCTATGTCCTTTATTTATGGCTAGAACCACTTATGAGTGAGTCCATACCATATTCCTCTTTTTGGGAGTGGGTTACCTCACTCAGTAAAGTGTTTTCTCTTTCCATCCATTTGGATGTAAAATTAAAGATGTCATTGTTTTTTACCGCTGAGTAGAACTCTAAAGTGTATATGTGCCATACCTTTATCCATTCTTCTATTGAGGGGTACCTAGGTTGTTTCCAGGTTCTGGCTATTACAAATAGTGTTGCTATGAACATAGTTGAACAAATGCTTTTGTAGTATGATTGGACATCTCTTGGGTATATTCCTAAGAGTGGAATTGCTGGGTCCTAAGGTAGGTTGACTCGCAGTTTCCTGAGAAACTGCCACACTGATTTCCAAAGTGGTTGCACAAGTTTGCATTCTCACCAACAATGGATGAATGTTCCCCTCACTCTACATCCTCTCCAGTGTAGGCTATAATTGGTGTTTTTGATTTTAGCCATTCTGACAGGTGTAAGATGGTATCTTAGAGTTGTTTCTATTTGCATTTCCCTAATCGCTAAGGAGGTTGAGCATGACCTTAAGCGGTCCTATGCAGGTTTACCAACTGTCAAACCAGAATCAGTGAGCTCTCGCTAGCTCTAGCCAGCTGGTTCTGTCAGTAACCCCATCATGGTTTTGACTGTTTGCTCATATTATCTCTCCTCCCTCTCTACGACAAGACTATGAGAGCTTGTCCCAGTGCTTAGATGTGGAACTATGCATCTGCTTCTGTCAGTTACTGGATGAAAGTTTAAGATGACAATTAAGGTAGGCATCAATCTGCTCACAGGGGAAGGGCAATTCAGGAACCCTCTCCACTATTGCTTAGGTTCTTAGCTGGGGTCATGCTTGTGCATTCCTGAGAATTTTCCTAGACCCATGTTTCTCATTAATCCCATAGTGGTACGCTGTATCAAGATATCTCTTGCCGGGCGGTGGTGGCGCACGCCTTTAATCCCAGCACTCGGGAGGCAGAGGCAGGCAGATCTCTGAGTTCGAGGCCAGCCTGGTCTACAAGAGCTAGTTCCAGGACAGGCTCTAGAAACTACAGGGAAACCCTGTCTCGAAAAACCAAAAAAAAAAAAAAAAAAAAGATATCTCTTGTCTTGATCTCTTTCCGTCCTCCCTCAACTTGATCTTCCATATCCTTGATGTTCTCCTGCACCCTCCCCTTCTCTCCTCTTCACTCCTCTTCCACCCAACACTCCCAATTTACTCAGGATATCTTGTCTATTTCCCCTTCCCAGGGAGATCCATATATACCTCCGTTAGTGTCCTTGTTTCCTGACTTCTCTGGAGTTGTGAATTGTAGATTGGTTATCCTTTGATCTATGTCTAATATCCACTTATGAGCAAGTACATACCATGGTTGTCTTCCTGAGTCTGGGTTACCTCACTCATCATGGTTTTTTCAAGTTTTATCCACTTGTCTGCAAATTTCAAGATGTCATTGTTTTTTCACTGCTGAGTAATACTTCATTGTGTAAATGTACCACACTTTCTTTATCCAATTTTTAGTTGTCTCCAGGTTCTGGCTATTAAGTGCTGCTATGAACATAGTTGAGTAAATGTCCTTGTGGTATGAATGTGTATACTTTGTGTATATGACCAAAGTTAGTATTGAGGTGTCTGTATTCCCATGTTTCTGGGAAACTGTCATATTGATTTCCAAGCTCTCCTGTTTTTATGACCTTGAGGCCAGATGTTCCACCCATCAAAGGCAACAGTGAGGTGGGGGGGCATATTTGCCATGCCTAATCCACCATGTGACAGATGATAGTTAGGGTCTGATCTACCAAGTTCACATTCTGGGGCCAGTTCACCCACACCCCTTGTCAGTAGGATCAGCTCCATGGCTGCTGCTGTCCCTGACGGTCCTCCTATGGTCTGGCATCTCCAAATGCTGGGATGTTCTGCAGCAAGTGGACTGTACTTTTATCAGTAGGATCTCCTGGTCTCTCTTTTTGGTGTCAAGCTTCAATTTCACGGCATGGCCCACTTAATTCTGGGCCTTCAAACACTACTGAAGATGCATACTCACCAATGGCCTCTGCTGCCCTCTCAAAGTGCCAAGCCTCAGATGTTTCTCTTCATGCCTTCAAAACAAGTATCAGTGGGTGACTCTTACATCATCACATTTGGTTGCCAACAAGAAGTAAAATGTTGGTTGACTCTGGAACACAGTTTCTTTATGCTACCTCTTAGGACACATTTTCCAGATTTCACCTCAGTGATACTGGCCCCTTCTTAATCACCACAGATTTCTCAACTTTAGCTCACCAGCATTAATTGTCATGGTAAACAAAAATTTCACATCAGTGGTACCAACTCCTCAGTGCCAACTGAGCAGAGCAACAGAATCTTAATTCAAAGTAAGAAGCAACACTAATAGAGTCTTTATACTTCCCTCTGAAACACCACATGCCATACGTCACTCCTCCAAGCTCCTACAGAATAATTCATTGTGTTCTCAACTCTCAATGGCATTTCTAATCCAAGGTTCCAACGTCCTCCAGAATCCATCCAAAAACAACTGTTCGAGTCTGTCCCCCAAATACCATGCTATCTCGATACAAATTTCTTTCATACTCAGGATGACTATTACTCTGATAAAAAATATCAAGACCAAAGTAATTGGGGAGGAATAGATTTATTTGGCTTATACTTCCACATTATAGTTCTTAAGCAAAAAAAGCGATGACAGGAATTCAAGCAGGACAGGAACCTGGAATTGGAATTTCAGAAGTAATGGAAAAGTAATGCTTTTTGGCTTTCTTCTCAGGGAATTTTCAGCCTTTGTTAGAAGGCAGCACAGGAGTGGCTCCATTGACAATGGGCTGGGTTCTCTTATACCCATCACTAATTAAGAAAGTGCCCTAAGGGCTTGCCCACAGCTAGAACTAATGGAGACATTTTCACAATTGAGGATTCCCTTTCTCTGATAACTCTTGTATCAGTTGATACAAATTTAGTTAGCCCGGCACAAACTACTTTCTAGATATTTTGGTTTCTATTTTGTATTGATTACAAACTTGTGTCCACTTTCTTAAAATTTTATGAATTCCAGATCATGGTTATAGTAATTTTCCATATTGGTGATTGATTTTGTTTGTTTAACTAGTGTAGATGACTGTGAGAATCTTCACTCTTTATTTACTTGCTTAATCTGCTGTGACTGAGACTTCCTTTGGGCACTGCTTCTTACTCAAAACTCTTTCTACTCCATGGAATAAAGATGATAAAATAAAATCACGTTTAGGTGCCCTTGACACCCATTTGTAAAGTACATTCAGCTAAAGTAATTTTTAGTTCTGATAGGATTAAACAATTCTCTGATAGAATAAACATGGGTTTGGTTTATAATTCCTGTTCATTTAAGCTTCAATCTCTGGAAACATCAAATATAGAATTTGTAGCCTTAAAAACACAACCTATTAATTCCACCATCACTAAAATTATTTTATGAAAATAATAAATAATTTATATGAAGTATGAATTACTCTACAGAGAAAGGGTACAAACAAAGACTTGAAAACTGCGAAATTACACTTTTAAACTGCATATCCTACTCTTCAGACCTCGCTGGCATTAGGGAGATTATTAACTCCTGATTTAGCAAATTTTATTCCAGACTTAACAAATAATTACAATATCTTCAAGCAAATGAATTTGTGGTGAACATAAAATATAATTAGCAAATATTAAGAACTAAAATTATGACGTATACAAAAATTTGGGATGATCTGGAAAGATGATTCAGCCATTAGAAGCATGAAATGCTCTTTTAGAGACTAAGAATTCAATTCAAAACTGCATGGCAGACAGGTCAAAGCTGTCTGTAGGTCCAGCTACAGTTGCCCCGGCCTCCTTTGTGGCCACCACAGACAGAGTAATTATGTGCACAAGTATGCAGAAATAAATAAATGTAATTAAAACTTTAAAAGTAAAATCTTGTACAAAGAAGTATAAAAGTTTTGAAGAAAATCATAAAAATTATATATTGAGCTCAGAAAAGGTACTAGTCAGCAAACATTGAAGATTATATCTGTGTATATGGCAGTCAGATTTTGCTGCACTGTTCAGGTGAAATTAGAGTTGCACCTGCTGGGAAGTATTATAGTCACAGCTGGAAGTCTGGGATACCTGGAAATGTACATGCAGTGAAGAATATCACAAAATCCTCACACTGGCACATTCTTAAATATTTATGGAAGCAAGTACATAATCCTGCAAATAAGCAAGGCTGTTATAACAGAGCATGAGACAGATATGTACTAAAACATTCAGTAAAATAACCTAACTTTTCTCCTTTCCTCTTCAGTGTGAAGCCTTGCATGAAATAGATGAAGAAATGAGCACAACAGAGTCATTTAATAATTGATAAGGCAGAAAAGCAGTTGTAAGTGATGGATGTGGGCTGTACCCTTTCATAGAAATAAAAATTAAAGTTAGTTTTTTCAAGTCATCTGCAATATGCAATACATTTGTGTGGATACTGTACTGTGTCTCTGACTAATATTAAGAGCAACAGAATACAGAAGCAGCATAGGACTTAGTTTTTTTCT
This sequence comes from Arvicola amphibius, assembly GCF_903992535.2. Classification (NCBI taxonomy): domain Eukaryota; kingdom Metazoa; phylum Chordata; class Mammalia; order Rodentia; family Cricetidae; genus Arvicola; species Arvicola amphibius. The sequence continues at coordinate 72,799,441 of NC_052048.2, read as the reverse complement.
TTTTTTCAAAATTTTAATTATATATTTGAATGTTTTATTTCTCTTTAATATTTGATATGTCTATGAGCACTTTATTTATTTCTTTAGAAATAGGATTAAATTCAAGGCTCAGCCTTGTGATTCCTGGGAGTGCTGGCATGTATTACACTTTTCCATGCTTAACCCTTCTACAATTTTCCTACTACTTTTGCCCTAATCCCAGTATCTTCTAAGTATTGTAGTTTATAACACAGCAAATAACCTACCCATTAATTTCCTAGGTTTTATAAACCAAGATGAAAATGTGTCATTGCTCCTTGACCAAGTACATATAATTGGATTATGTAAGGAGCACCTAAACTACTAGGAAACACTCCTCATCATTTCTTAGGATGATTATGGGGAGGTTGGAGATAGAGTGCTGGTTATTCCATGCCTTTCATTGTTACTATTTGCAACAGAAATGACATTTTGTGTGGACAAGAATAACTCTCTGTGCTTGCAATAGGGCTGTGAATAAATTTCTGCTCACATTATATCCCTTTTCGAATTGTTGTCATTGATCTATCACTATACGTACTTGCATAGAAATACACACAGAAGAAAACATGTGAATCTTCTTCTTATATCTCATTATCCCAGCCTAAAACAAACTGGAATTTTTTATATTGTTTTTCTCTGTTCCCTTCTCTTCCTCATCTGTCCACTTCTACCCTTTCCAAAAAATCATGCACCCAACTGTTCTGCCCTTGGCATATCAAATCTATGAGGGTAGGTGGGCAGAAGAATGAGTAGAATTATTGAAATCCATGCAGATAGTGGAATATAACATTCATCATTTGTGTTAAAAAAATCAAGCTCTTGAAGCCAGGTGGTTGTGGGGCATGCCTTTAATGCCAGCACTTAAGAAGCGCAGGCAGGAGGATCTCTGTGAGTTTGAGGCCAACCTGATCTACAAGAGCTAGTTCTTGGACAGGCTCCAAAGCTACAGAGAAATCCTGTATCAACTTCTCCCCCTCAAATCAAGCCCTCAAATAGATTTTTATGCAGAGTGAGAGGTATGGGTTGATTTTAATCATCTTTATGTGGTGGTCAGCTATTCAAAACACCCTGGAATGAGGAAGTTGTGTTTATTCAACTTAAGTTTATATACCTTTGTTGTAAATTACTCAAGTACGTATCCACTTACTTCTCTGTTCACTGTTCTGCTTCATTAATCCATACTTATATTTATGCCAACACCATGCTGTTTGTGTAACTAAAGATTTAGACTATCTCTTCAATTTGATATTGTTCATTTTTTATATTTAATTTTTTATATCATGAAGAATGTGTGGGGTTGAACAGATGGTTCACCAGAAACAGCTCTGAGATGAACAAAACATGGTAAATCTTGTTGGTTACAGAGTCTTTAAGACTTAATATTATATGCCACCTTTCCTTATGGCATGGACAAAAGTTTGTTTATATAGTCCAAACAAGCATGTAAAGTTGACAGATGTCTTTTAGCTGCTAAGAGATTAAAGAAAAAAAATCAATTTTGGCTGGCTTGCATACAATGCAAGTCCATACTTGCTTTACTGTTGATATCTAAGTTACTATTGCAAGTTTGTGTGTTTTCAGAGCAAATGGACCAGACACCACTGAAAATGAGAGGCCCAGGTGCACCAGCCTTTTTGAGTGCCTTGTTGAAATTTCCTCAGAATTCTGAATTTAGAACAACTTCAAGGCCTCTAGCTGAGATGGTCCAATAACAGAGTGTTCTAGCCAGAACTTCAGATACCTTCCCATTACACACAGAGTGTACAAGTGTTATAGCTAGTTTTCTTAGGACTTGACCATTTCCTCTAAGTTTTCAGGGTCCCTTGGTGATACCCAAGACAACAGGAAGTAGTCTAGAGAGCACAACTTCCATAATTCCAGGAGATGGGGTGGATGGTTTTGGTCATTAAGTGAGTTATGAATGTATGTCATCATTCAGTGGGAATATAGAAATATAGGATAAAAAGATAACTATTCACCTCAAATATTTTACATTGGTATGGATTTTATATATTGGTACCAATTTAAGTTTATTTTTATGCTATATGTATGCTTCTACTCTTGCATAAAGTATTGTACCAATGCAGCTCATTAAAAAAAAATGTGATGTTCCAGCCCTTGAAAACTATTAGTATAAACAGTTTAGGATAATTGAACACTTTAGGTTAGTAGTTAATCATATATAACAATCAAACTTGGAGTTATGTTAGGTATGTTTTCAATGTTTAACATATGTCTTTTGGATAGATTGTTGATCTTTAAAACCTTCAAAGATCTACAGAATATGACATTTACAATGTTTAATAGCCTAAAACTTTTCATAACAGTGAGACACGTCTACTCCTGGCAGCACCAATCTATTTCATATAAAGAATAGTGATGGAGATCAAAGAGTCTCCATATGAAGTTCCCTTTAATTGTGGAAAAGATAGCCATTTGGGTAGGAAAATGACAGGATGCTGTCTAAAATGGACAATCAGAATACATAAGAATGAAGCACAGTTAATAAAAATTCAGGGTCAGACATTGTGGTCCAACCTGAAGATCTGAAAAGCAAAACAGCCAGCCACTGACCTCAACCTCAGTCTGAAATGGCTTTTCTGTGAAGCAGGAATTTTGAAGGAATGTCTCATCTTGTTTTGATTAAGTTCAATAGTTACCTTCCTAAGTAGTGGCATTTCAATTGTATTTTAATAATTAAAGACTGCCTGAAAATCTGAGAGTAAACAGTACCACTGCTCAGCTTTACAGACCCGGTTATGGTAACACACACCTTTAATCCCAGCAGCTACAATGACATGCACATTTAATCCCAGTAACCACACTAGCTGCCATAGAAATCAGGTGGAGTATTCCTTTAATCCTAGCCCTAGAAAGGATTATAAAACAGGAGGAGGTGGGTCTTAGACAAAGTCTCATTCTGAAATTCCTGGAGGAATTTACTTGAGATCTTTCTTTTTTGATGTAGTCAATAATTGCTCTTAAGTTTCATCTTCATCCTGCCCTTACTCTATCAGCAGGAATTCAAGATCAGCTGGGGCTTCATAGCAAGTTGGAGTTTAGCCTGGGCTACATTAATATGTTACCTCAAGAAAGAAAAAATAATGCCCCCCATAATTTATTTCATATTTAAAAGTTGTCCAAGATTTCACAGCTACTAAGCTGCGGAGTGAAGACGCTAACCTTGTGCAGTTTGGCTCTTGGGTCCAGGCTTTCTGTACAGTGTCTGATGCTGGGGGTGACCTCTACCTAGAAGTGCATCTGCCATGAAGCTTAAGTCCCTTCCCAAGGTTCTGTACTCATATGATCATATGTTTCCATAAAATTTATAAAAAGACATTTAAACTGCAAAAAAAAAAAGAATGCCATGTTTGCATTTTCTTCTTTTTTCAGGAAACTATAGTATCATTCTAACTTCTACAATAATAACACAGTTCAAATATATAATGTACAGTGTTTATATACTCGCTTAATTTCTAATTTTTATCTCCATTGATTTTATGCATATCTCTGTGATCAGAAAGAAATACAATATAGTATTTAAAATGTATCCCTTGTTTTACTAAAATATACTATGTTTGTGTACATTCTACAGCTGCTAGATAGTGTGATTTCTAAATGATAATTCTATTTAATCTGCAGCACTTTAATTCTGTTGTTACATAGTTAATTTTAGACTGGTAGATCTCCTGACCTACCTCATATTTGTTGAAATTTATGACTATTTGTAAAAGTAATGGTGCTGCTTGTATACAGCAGGGTGCTTCAATATTTAATGGGTATAGGTTTCTTTTATATATTTTCTTGAGTATATTGTATGATAATTGACCTTTTCAAATCTTTAGTATATCATGTATAGCTATGTTTGCTCTGATATAAGTATATGTATTCTTGGTTATTTTCAGATTCCATTTGCTTAGGAGACCTTTTTTATTCTTTATTTTTGAATCTGTGTCTTTCAATTAGTGTGAGAAGTTTTTTTAAGGCAGTATACTGTTAAATCTTCTTTTGAAATACATTATATTAGACTGAAAGTTTTAGCGTCATATCTGTATTTGTATTACAGTAATGAGAACAGACTTTCATTTACCATTTTGTATTTTTAGGTATTTCAAATATTTATTCCCCTCATTCATTTTATACTTTGATTGTTTTGTATTTTAATGATTTGATTACTTGTTTATCTTCTCATCTAATGACATTTATACATGGATCATCATTCATCTTCATAGGCGTTACCTTTATTCCTGTTCTGGGTACATGGCCTCCTCTAAACTGCATTTGTACGGCTGATATGATAATGAATTGCCTTATTCTTTTCTTTCCATGAAATTTATGTTTCTTCTACTATAGAATAATGAGCTTATTGGATTCAATATTTGGATATCTCAATTATTTAACTCTTCTTTTACATGGCTTATAATGCGCACTGCCTCATTGCTTTCATTTTACTTGTCCACACCCTCCTGGATTTTACCAAGCATTTCTCACACCTTTAGCTCCCTATCAGAGATTTCATATACTTCTGCATTTTGGGGATATGTTTCTAGAGATGTACATTTTGTTTTATATTACCTTGTTTTATTCATATTTGGATGCAATACCCCTTTTATTGAGCACAAAATTTAGACGTGAATTCATACTAAAGATGTGCCTTAGGTTATCAGCTTTTTTTTTCAAAAAAGAAAAGTAGGTTGAAGTGTGACTTCCCTCAATAAAATAAACACATGTCAAATACATTTTCTCTAAAGAACTTTTCCTTACAAATTGAAGAAATAGCTACATAAGGTTTATTAGTAATTCACTGAGTATTTGTTGAGTGACTCAAAGTTGAACATGTTCTTTAGAAGACTCTATTTGTAAAAATAACTTTTATCTCAAACAATTTTTGCTGCCAAATAATTGGGAAATATCAGGTTTTCAAAATTTAAACAGGAGAGAGAGTATGTGTGTCATGTGGCTATATAGGACTCCACTAAGAATTCCAAGGTAATTAGGTATGTTCAGACACTGTACATAGCAAGTTTAAAGTGACTGCGGGTAGTCGAATGTTGGAGGATGTGATTAGTTTTTAAAAGAAGTCAAAGTGACAAGACAGGTGTCAGGAAGTTAGAGATGCTGGCTGGGAGAAATTGTAGACATGAAATCAGGTGGACAGAGTCTTCATGTTTGTGATAGACAGCAAGGCCACTTGTACAGGACTTTGGTATTCATGTTCATATGTCACTACTAAGCAGTATGGTGTCAGTCAATAGACAAATAACTTAAAAATTCATCCTGCTGGGACTTACCTTGCTTTGTTTTCATTGTTCTTTTTGTTTTTAGAAAATTCATTTTGGAATGGAAATGTGAACCCCATATTATCTATTTCAGAAGTATGGAACTTCCTTTTTCATTTAGTTGGAGACTAACACCTTGTCAGACTTGAATCTTCAAATTTTTAAGGGGAAAAAAAAAACACCTTCCCTTTAATAGTCTGATTATCCCAAATATTTTTCTAATTATTCAAAGTATTTTTACAGTGAAAGAGAGCTTAATAACACAATGAGAAAAGAAATTATTTAACATTTAATTTATTTAATTAAACGTTTTAACGTTATACTTTCACATTTGCATTACATTGCACAGTTTTTGTTTTCTATAGTCTAGCTAATTTATCAGAGAACGCCTTCCTTTTCTACTCATGGTTAATTATACTTAGTTATCTGAAAACAGCTTCTGGAAGACTACAGATAATTTAGAAGAGTATAATTTATGGACTCTCCCCTTCTTTGATACCTTTCCTTATTCAGTTGTACCCCTAAATCCATAGAACAATACACAAAAAAATATGTGAAGAACTCTTAGATATGAACCCTTAAAAGTGGCATATGGGAAAGAAATGTATGATATAATAGTCATAGTAATCTCAGAGGTTTTCCTCAGAGCTTTGCCATCAGTAGTTTCTTGGCTGTAGCCTCTTACTACAGTGGGTGCTGTGGGATCTTTTGTACAGTGTGAAGATGCGTCTTTGCCTAAGCACCTTCTGATTGGTTTAATAAATAGCTGAGTGGCCAAGACCTAGGCAGGCAAAAATAGGAAGGACTTTCAGGGAGAGGGAAGAACTTGAGAAGAATCTGAGGTACATGGGATTAAGCAAGCAAGTTGTGGAGAAAGTCATACCATGCAGTATGGTGGAGACGTAACCAGCCATGTGGCAGAATGTAGATTAATATTAACAGCTTAAGTTATAAGAGATAGTTGGGTACAAACCTAAACTAAGGTCAAGAACTGAAAATTAATAAGAGGTCTCCATGTCATTATCTGGAAACTGGCACTCCAGAGAAAGACCAGCTACACCAGGGTATCAAAATGTAACAAGAGGTAGGGTTTAAGATCCGAGCTTTACTTACTTGGAGTATTTGTTTTTCCTCATCATATTATTTAAATATAGTTATAGCTCCTTCTCTTATTCATAAATATTCTGGAATTCTCTATGCCTATTACCACATAAGAGACAGTTTTGATCTGTATTTGATTTTTCTTTAATTCCTCCCCTACTATTCTCTTATAATCTAAACTATTACTATAACTTTAAAAGGCCCTCAACCTCTCATAACTCTATCATGTTGTTCTAAAATCACCATTTTTTTCTCACTAAATCTATGTGCTTCGCTTTTAAAATTTTTTTTTTAAATTCATCTTCATAAGAAACAATGTGAGTGGAAGGAACTGAGCCCAAATCCTTTGACAGAAAAGAAATGCTCTTAATGACTGAAACTTATCCTAGCTTTTCCATGTTTCTTTGTAAGTTCTAGTAAGGGAGAGCCTTTTCAAAGTGTTAATTGTGACGGGTATCAGCAAGTAAAAACACTTAACATGCATAGCATGCAATCCTTAAATACTTGTTGGAACCCATGGTGGAAGGAGTGAATTACCTTGTGATAACTGTCTTTTGATCTTGATCTCCACATCCATGACTTCTCTCTCTCTCTCTCTCTCTGTATATATATATATATATATATATATATATATATATATATATATATATATATATATATTACACACACACACACACACATATATATATATATAAGTAAAATAACAAAAAATATTTTTCATGGTCTGTCTGTCAGTTTCAATACAGGCAGAACAAAACAGTTCCAATGACAAAAATCAGTAATCTGGGGACAGATGAGTCTGAGTCTGATTACAGAGACCTGAGCTTCTGACTTGGAGGTTATGGGGCAGGGTGTTCATTTACTGCACACCTATTGTGTACTGTTTCTAATGATCAGATGTCCACCCTGCTAATAGCTTCTATAGATTAATGACAGATTTCTTTTGAAGGTGTGTGTGTGTGTGTGTGTATGTTTATGCCATCTGATATGATTTGGCTCATTCATTCTGTTCTTATATTCTAGGTCTCTGAAATATGCTCCTTTGTATATTATGGCTAACTGATGACTGCCATAGAGAATGGGCTTTCATACTAAAACTACTTGATAGACTCTCCTTCTGTTCTCTGAAGTGTCAACATTTTAGTGTAAACTCTGTCATATGGAATAAAAGGTTAAGACAGAATTTCAACATCTTGATTATTCATGCGTATTAGTCTTTATCTTGTTTCTATAGACAGTGAGTCACTCATGATTCCTAACTGTTATAAGCTTTGGTGCCAAGAACATAATACATTATAGAGTCCATCTGTTTAAGTGAAGAAATAACTTTCCTTTTAAGATGCAGATCAGGAAATCATGAATTAAGATGCAGTGTCTGTGATATACTTAAACACTTCTTTTGGTTTAAAGAATTTATTCCTTTCTTTTCCACATATAATCATATATTAATTTCAAATATTTGCAGTCAAGTTTTACATGTATTATTTAAACTGTGAATGATGCTTACTCTTTCATTCTCTCCTTAATATAAGGGCTTCATCTTAATCTCCTCATTCTGTATTGCAGAGGAGACTCTGTACTGTACCCTTTTGAGATACATTTTGAAATGTGGGAGGTATTATATTTTCATACCATAGACATTATGGGGCACTAATTTTGATAGATTAGAAAGTTCCTGGTGTACAATTTTGCTGAAAATGCTGTTTTGGAATGATGATTATATCTCACAATTCACTTCAATAAATCATTGGATTAAATCCTGCATCACTTTCTCCTTTTCATTGTTCCTAAGGATCTCTTTCCTCTATGTTATACTGGCTAAAGATCTTTCAAACAAAACCTTGATACCCCTCTGACAAGTAAATAAGAAGAACATTTTAGCTTTGTTTAATGGGTCAGAAATCAGTTCAGATCATTATTTAAATAAGCGGAGGATTCATTATCAAATTATTATTATTTATGTTTGTGCTTATGTGTGGTGAAATTATATCACTATGCAGCCCTACATGGCCTAAGATACACTATCTTCAGATTGCTGCCTCTTGATTGCTTGCTGTAATGGTGTACTATGCCCACTCAAAATAATTTTGTGAAATACCATCCCTTAGAAACAACTGATATATTTAAGCATTCATGTATTTACTTTATACACTTTAATTAGTGTCACCAAATTCATATATCTGTACAATCTTATACTGCAATTAAGCATCTAGTCACACTGCTCCCCTACAGAAATCTTTTTCTATTCTACTTCTGCTGCTGTGTTGCTGTTCATTGTGAGACTGATATGAGCTGTCTGCTTAGGAGTTTAATGTGATCATGTAGCATTGTTGATTGTCAGATCTGCTGGACATAACTACATCTTTGTCAACGATTTTTATTTTTAACCACTTGTAGTCATCATTGTACTACTTAATTTCTGGAGACCCCTGCTTTCTACTTTTTATTCTTTTTATTATTTTTCACAAAAAAGAAATCAAAAAAATAATTACCATCTTTGACTGCTTTATTTTCTTTATTGTGATTTTTTCCAGGTTTGTCATTATCACCACAAATGGCAACATATTCTAAAGTTAAATGTTGCTCCACAGTATGTATATAACAAGTTTCCTTAGTATTTTTATAATTTGTGGTAGTTTGACTTGTTTCTATTATTTAACTTTGTGAATAGAGCCAACTCATACTATAAAAGCATAGAAATTAAAGCAGTAGGGATTAAGACAGAACAAACATCTCACAAATAATTATTAAACAGCAGATAATGTAACTTTTGCTGAGGGTGTGGACAACTGGATATTTGCTGCTTTAGGTTACAGTAAAAAAAAAAGGTATGTTTATTCTGCAGAAGAAATCTGGGCATTACTAAGCAGATGACTACAACTGCATTGTTTGGTCATCTCAGTGCTTGCTTTAGTGAAAAGGCTTGAAGTCTGTTTATTGAGCAGGAATCTTTATCCATATGCTCAGTCTCTAAAGAATTTGGGTTAGAGAATGACACAATATCACATACAGATATATAAATTCATATACTTCTAAGATAGTTGTCAAATGAGGCCACATCTTCAAATTATTGTCAGATTTTATAATACAGATTTTTATTCATTTTTTAATTTTTCATAATTTAATGCTTATAAAAGAAAAACTATGGTCTCATAACAGATTATGGTAAAACACATTCCAAGGTGAATTTGAATGCTGCCAATATAGTTAAAAACAATGATTTGTTATTTAGAAACATAAATATTTATCACTCGAGTGTGATTTTGCTTGCTTTCCCAAACCAGAATTGTACATGCTAAAAAAAATGTTATCTTTCCAATTTTGGAGTGACTCACTCTAGAGTATTTTTTATTAGAAAAGTCGCAATAAAATATACTAGTTTCTTCTTTTTAATTCTCTCTTGTTTATGCCACTGCATCATGTGCCTGTAGTGTAAATTAATGTCTGAAAATGGCTTGAATCCCCAGAGATAGATTTAAAGATTATTGTAGGCCATCAAGAGCATGCTGGGGACTGAACCTGTGTCCTCAGAAAAGTCAGCAAGACTCCTTAATTACTGAGCCATCTCTTCAGCCCCGGTTTGCTATCTTTTTTTAAGAATAGCAAATGAGGAATTGAGTGCACCCAGGCCGGTGGGAGGTCCCCTCCTTCATTTGACTGCCCGGAGCAAGGTAGGCCTTTGTCTGAGAGCTGCTTGGCCTGCAAGGGGACCTGAAAGTCTGCAGGAGGATCCATCGTTCTTTGGGGTGAGTGAGGAGTGAGTGCCCGAACCGCGGCAGCTGCCCGGTGAGGGACCACCGACTCTCCACAACTCCCCCTGCCACCAGCACACTTCCTGCTCTTCCTGCAGGGGTTATTCTCCCCGGATACTGCCTCTCTCTTCCTGTCCCTTCCCAGCTTGCACCCAGAATCCTCCCCCCCTCCCCCTTCCTCATCCTCCCGTCTTTGGGGCCACAAAATCCCACAGCTCAGCCTGTTTGGGCTCTGGGGACCTGGAATTGAGTGCACCCAGGCCGGTGGGAGGTCCCCTCCTTCATTTGACTGCCCGGAGCAAGGTAGGCCTTTGTCTGAGAGCTGCTTGGCCTGCAAGGGGACCTGAAAGTCTGCAGGAGGATCCATCGTTCTTTGGGGTGAGTGAGGAGTGAGTGCCCGAACCGCGGCAGCTGCCCGGTGAGGGACCACCGACTCTCCACAACTCCCCCTGCCACCAGCACACTTCCTGCTCTTCCTGCAGGGGTTATTCTCACCGGATACTGCCTCTCTCTTCCTGTCCCTTCCCAGCTTGCACCCAGAATCCTCCCCCCCTCCCCCTGCCTCATCCTCCCGTCTTTGGGGCCACAAAATCCCACAGCTCAGCCTGTTTGGGCTCTGGGGACCTGGAATTGAGTGCACCCAGGCCGGTGAGAGGTCCCCTCCTTCATTTGACTGCCCGGAGCAAGGTAGGCCTTTGTCTGAGAGCTGCTTGGCCTGCAAGGGGACCTGAAAATCTGCAGGAGGATCCATCGTTCTTTGGGGTGAGTGAGGAGTGAGTGCCCGAACCGCGGCAGCTGCCCGGAGAGGGACCACCGACTCTCCACAACCCCCTCTGCCACCAGCACACTTCCTGCTCTTCCTGCAGGGGTTATTCTCCCCGGATACTGCCTCTCTCTCCCTGTCCCTTCCCAGCTTGCACCCAGAATCCTCCCCCCCTCCCCCTTCCTCATCCTCCCGTCTTTGGGGCCACAAAATCCCACAGCTCAGCCTGTTTGGGCTCTGGGGACCTGGAATTGAGTGCACCCAGGCCGGTGGGAGGTCCCCTCCTTCATTTGACTGCCCGGAGCAAGGTAGGCCTTTGTCTGAGAGCTGCTTGGCCTGCAAGGGGACCTGAAAGTCTGCAGGAGGATCCATCGTTCTTTGGGGTGAGTGAGGAGTGAGTGCCCGAACCGCGGCAGCTGCCCGGTGAGGGACCACCGACTCTCCACAACTCCCCCTGCCACCAGCACACTTCCTGCTCTTCCTGCAGGGGTTATTCTCACCGGATACTGCCTCTCTCTTCCTGTCCCTTCCCAGCTTGCACCCAGAATCCTCCCCCCCCTCCCCCTTCCTCATCCTCCCGTCTTTGGGGCCACAAAATCCCACAGCTCAGCCTGTTTGGGCTCTGGGGACCTGGAATTGAGTGCACCCAGGCCGGTGGGAGGTCCCCTCCTTCATTTGACTGCCCGGAGCAAGGTAGGCCTTTGTCTGAGAGCTGCTTGGCCTGCAAGGGGACCTGAAAGTCTGCAGGAGGATCCATCGTTCTTTGGGGTGAGTGAGGAGTGAGTGCCCGAACCGCGGCAGCTGCCCGGTGAGCGACCACCGACTCTCCACAACTCCCCCTGCCACCAGCACACTTCCTGCTCTTCCTGCAGGGGTTATTCTCCCCGGATACTGCCTCTCTCTTCCTGTCCCTTCCCAGCTTGCACCCAGAATCCTCCCCCCCTCCCCCTGCCTCATCCTCCCGTCTTTGGGGCCACAAAATCCCACAGCTCAGCCTGTTTGGGCTCTGGGGACCTGGAATTGAGTGCACCCAGGCCGGTGGGAGGTCCCCTCCTTCATTTGACTGCCCGGAGCAAGGTAGGCCTTTGTCTGAGAGCTGCTTGGCCTGCAAGGGGACCTGAAAATCTGCAGGAGGATCCATCGTTCTTTGGGGTGAGTGAGGAGTGAGTGCCCGAACCGCGGCAGCTGCCCGGTGAGGGACCACCGACTCTCCACAACTCCCCCTGCCACCAGCACACTTCCTGCTCTTCCTGCAGGGGTTATTCTCCCCGGATACCGCCTCTCTCTCCCTGTCCCTTCCCAGCTTGCACCCAGAATCCTCCCCCCTCCCCCTTCCTCATCCTCCCGTCTTTGGGGCCACAAAATCCCACAGCTCAGCCTGTTTGGGCTCTGGGGACCTGGAATTGAGTGCACCCAGGCCGGTGGGAGGTCCCCTCCTTCATTTGACTACCCGGAGCAAGGTAGGCCTTTGTCTGAGAGCTGCTTGGCCTGCAAGGGGACCTCACAGTCTGCAGAAGGATCCATCATTCTTTGGGGAAGAGATGGGCAGGCGCCAATGCAGGAGCTCCTCCAACAACATGAAAGGCAACATGACATCACCACAAGCCAGACATCCCGAAACAACAAGAATTGAACACCCTACCCCAGAAGATATAGAAGAAACCGACATTAAACAGTACTTTATAAAAATAATAGAGGACCTTAAACAGGAGGTAAAAAACTGCCATAAAGAAATGGAGATGACAAACAAAAAGGTAGACGAAATAAATAAATCTCTCAAAGATACCCAAGAAAAACAAGAAAAACAAGAAAAAGCAATCAAACAGGTAAGGGAAACAGTACAAGACCTGATAAATGAAATGGAGGTATTGAAGAAAACACAATCTGAGGGACGACTGGAAATGGAAACTCTGAGTAAACGAACAGAAACTTCAGAGACAAGTATTTCCAACCGAATACAAGAGATGGAAGAAAGAATCTCGGACTCTGAAGATACTATAGAAGAAATAAACTCACAGATTAAAGAACTAAACAAATCTAACAAATTCTTAACACAAAACATTCAGGAAATCTGGGACACCATGAAAAGACCAAACCTAAGAATAATTGGGGTAGAAGAAGGAGAAGAATTACAACTCAAAGGCCCAGAAAACATATTCAACAAAATTATAGAAGAAAACTTCCCCAACCTAAAGAAGGATGTTCCTATGAAGGTACAAGAAGCCTACAGAACACCAAATAGACTGGATCAAAAGAAAGCATCCCCACGCCATATAATAATCAAAACACAAAACATACAGAATAAAGAACAGATATTAAGAGCTGCAAAGGAAAAAGGTCAAGTAACATATAAAGGGAAACCTATCAGAATTACACCTGATTTCTCAATGGAAACCATGAAAGCCAGAAGAGCTTGGATAGATGTGCTACAGACACTTAGGGAACATGGATGCAAGCCTAGACTATTATACCCAGCAAAGCTTGCATTCACCATTGATGGAGAAAACAAGATATTCCAGGACAAAAACAGATTTAAACAATACGCAGCCACAAATCCAGCCTTGCAGAAAGTAATAGAAGGAAAATCACAAACCAAGGAGTCCAACAACGCCGACAATAACTCAGGCATCTAGCGACCCTTCACCAGCACAACTAGAAGAAGGGAAACACACAAACTCTACCACTAAAAATGACTCAAGTTAACAACCACTGGTCATTAATATCACTTAATATCAATGGACTCAATTCACCTATAAAAAGGCACAGGCTAAGAGACTGGATACGAAAACAGAATCCAACATTTTGCTGTTTACAAGAAACACACCTCAACCACAAAGACAGGCACCTACTCAGAGTAAAGGGTTGGGAAAAGGTTTATCAAGCAAATGGCCCTAAGAAACAAGCGGGTGTGGCCATACTAATTTCCAACAAAGTTGACTTCAAACTAAAATCAATCAGAAGAGATAGAAAGGGACACTTTATACTCATAACAGGAAAAATCCTTCAGAATGAAGTCTCAATCCTGAATATCTATGCCCCTAATATAAAAGCTCCCACTTATGTAAAAGAAACACTTCTAGAACTCAAGGCAGCCATCAAACCACACACACTAATAGTTGGAGACTTCAACACTCCTCTCTCACCAATGGACAGGTCAATCAGACAGAAACCTAACAGAGAATTGAAAGACTTAATGGAGGTAATGAACCAAATGGACTTAACAGACATCTATAGAACATTCCACCCAAATAGGAAAGAATATACCTTCTTCTCTGCGGCTCATGGAACCTTTTCGAAAATTGACCATATACTTGGTAACAAAGCAAACTTCCACAGTTACAAAAAAATATTAGTAACCACCTGTGTCTTATCGGATCACCATGGATTAAAATTAGAATTCAACAACAATGCTACCCCCAGAAGGCCCACAAACTCATGGAAACTGAACAGTCAACTACTGACCCACACCTGGGTCAAGGAAGAAATAAAGAAAGAAATTAAAGTCTTTCTTGAATTTAATGAAAACAAAGACACAACATACTCAAACCTATGGGACACAATGAAAGCAGTGCTAAGAGGAAAGTTCATAGCACTAAGTGCCCACTTAAAGAAAACGGAGAAAGCACTCATTGGTGACTTAACAGCACACCTGAAAGCTCTGGAAAAAAAAGAAGCAGACTCACCTAGGAGAAGTAGAAGACTGGAAATAATCAAACTGAGGGCAGAAATCAACAAAATAGAAACACAGAAAACAATCCAAAGAATCAATGAAACAAGAAGCTGGTTCTTGGAGAAAATCAACAAGATTGACAAACCCTTAGCCAATCTAATCAAACGGCAGAGGGAGAACACGCAAATTAACAAGATCAGAAATGAAAAGGGGGACATAACCACAGACACAGAGGAAATTCAGAAAATCATTAGATCTTACTACAAAAGCCTGTATGCCACAAAATTGGAAAATGTAAAAGAAATGGACAGTTTTTAGATAAATACCATATACCAAAGTTAAACCAGGACCAGGTAAATGCTCTAAATCGTCCTGTTAGTCGCGAAGAATTAGAAACTGTTATCAGAAACCTCCCTACCAAAAAGAGCCCAGGACCAGATGGTTTCAATGCGGAATTCTACCAGAACTTCCAAGAAGACCTAATACCTATACTCCTTAAGGTATTTCATAATATAGAAACACAAGAGTCACTGCCAAATTCCTTCTATGAAGCTACAGTTACCCTGATACCTAAACCACACAAAGACTCAACCAAGAAAGAGAATTACAGGCCAATCTCACTCATGAACATGGACGCAAAAATTCTCAATAAAATACTGGCAAACCGAATCCAAGAACACATTAGAAAAATTATCCATTACGATCAAGTAGGCTTCATCCCAGAGATGCAGGGCTGGTTCAACATACGAAAATCTATTAATGTAATCCATCATATAAACAAACTGAAGGAAAAAAACCATATGGTCATCTCATTAGATGCTGAAAAAGCATTTGACAAAATTCAGCACCCTTTTATGATAAAGGTCTTGGAGAGATTAGGGATACAAGGGTCATTCCTAAATATAATAAAAGCTATTTACAGCAAACCGACAGCTAACATCAAATTAAACGGAGAGAAACTCAAGGCTATCCCACTAAATTCAGGAACACGACAAGGCTGTCCACTCTCTCCTTATCTCTTCAATATAGTGCTTGAAGTTCTAGCAATAGCAATAAGACAACATAAGGGAATCAAGGGGATCCAATTTGGAAAGGAAGAAGTTAAACTTTCATTATTTGCAGATGATATGATAGTATACATAAGCGACCCCAAAAACTCCACCAAAGAACTCCTACAGCTGATAAACTCCTTCAGTAACGTGGCAGGATACAAGATCAACTCCAAAAAATCAGTCGCCCTCCTATACACAAAGGATAAGGAAGCAGAGAGGGAAATCAGAGAAGTATCACCTTTCACAATAGCCACAAATAGCATAAGATATCTGGGAGTATCGCTAACCAAGGAAGTGAAGGATTTATATGACAAGAACTTTAAGTCTTTGAAGAAAGAAATTGAAGAGGATACCAGAAAATGGAAGGATCTCCCCTGCTCGTGGATTGGGAGGATCAACATAGTAAAAATGGCAATTCTACCAAAAGCAATCTATAGATTCAATGCAATCCCAATCAAGGTCCCATTAAAATTCTTCACAGAGATTGAGAAGACAATAATCAACTTTATATGGAAAAACAAGAAACCCAGGATAGCCAAAAAAATCTTATACAATAAAGGTACTTCTGGAGGCATTACCATCCCTGACTTCAAACTCTATTACAGAGCTACAGTATTGAAAACGGCTTGGTATTGGCATAAGAACAGAGAAGTTGACCAATGGAATCGTATAGAAGACCCGGATCTTAAACCACAAACCTATGAACACCTGATTTTGATAAAGGAGCCAAAAGTACACAATGGAAAAAAGAGGGCATCTTCAACAAATGGTGCTGGCATAACTGGATGTCAACCTGTAGAAGAATGAAAGTAGATCCATATCTATCACCATGCACAAAACTCAAGTCCAAATGGATTAAAGACCTCAATATTAATTTGAACACATTGAGATTGATAGAGGAGAAAGTGGGAAGTACTCTACAACAAATGGGCACAGGGAACCGTTTCCTATGCATAACCCCAGCTGCACAGACATTAAGGGCAACATTGAATAAATGGGACCTCCTGAAGTTGAGCAGCTTCTGTAAAGCAAAGGACATTGTCACTAAGACACAAAGGCAGCCTACTGACTGGGAAAAGATCTTCACCAACCCTGCAACTGACAAAGGTCTGATCTCTAAAATATATAAGGAACTCAAGAGACTAGACGGTAAAATGCCAATTAACCCAATTAAAAAATGGGGCGATGAACTGAACAGAGAATTCTCAACAGAAGAAGTTCGAATGGCCAAAAGACACTTAAGGTCATGCTCAACCTCCCTAGCTATCAGGGAAATGCAAATCAAAACAACTTTGAGATATCATCTCACACCTGTCAGATTGGCTAAAATCCAAAACACCAATAATAACCTTTGCTGGAGAGGTTGTGGGGTAAGGGGCACACTCATCCATTGCTGGTGGGAATGCAAACTTGTGCAACCACTTTGGAAAGCAGTGTGGCGGTTTCTCAGGAAATTCGGGATCAACCTACCCCAGGACCCAGCAATTCCACTATTGGGAATCTACCCAAGAGATGCCCAATCATACAACAAAAGCATATGCTCATCTATGTTCATAGCAGCATTATTTGTAATAGCCAGATCCTGGAGACAGCCTAGATGCCCTTCAGTGGAAGAATGGATGAAGAAACTGTGGAATATATACATGCTAGAATACTACTCAGCGGTAAAAAACAATGACATCTTGAATTTTGCAGGCAAATGGATGGAAATAGAAAACACTATTCTGAGTGAGGTAACCCAGACCCATAAAGATGAACATGGGATGTACTCACTCATATTCGGTTTCTAGCCATGATTATAGGACATCGAGCCTATAAGTTTGGGATCCTTGAGAAGATAATAAGAAGGTGAACTCCCAAAAAAGATATAGTAATCCTCCTGGATATTGGAAGTAGACACGATCGCCAGGCAAAATTGGGAACTTGAGGGTTGGGCAAGACTGGGCCAAGGGAAGATGGGGAGAGAAAAGTGTGAAGGGGAGAGCGGGGGGAGCTCGGAGGAATGGGGTGCTTGGGATATAGGAAGGGTGGATATGAGAGCAGTGAAGCATATATCTGAATTTAAGGAGCTACCTGAGGGTTGTCAAGAGACTTGACCCTAGAGGGGTTCCCAGGTTTCCAGGGAGACGCCCCCAGTTAGTTCCTTGGGCAGCTGAGGAGAGGGAGCCTGAAAAGGCCAGTTCCTATAGCCATACTGATGAATTTCTTGCATATCACCATAGAACCTCCACCTGACGATAGATGAAGAAAATGACAGAGCCCCACCTTGGAGCACCGGACTGAGCTCCCAAGGTCCTGATGAGGAGCAGAAGGAGAGAGAACATGAGAAAGAAAGTCAGGACCGTGAGGGAACCTCCAGCTGGCGACAGATGGGGAAAGTGACTGAGCCCCACATTGGAGCACTGGACTGAGCTCCCAAGGTCCCGATGAGGAGCAGAAGGAGCGAGAACATGAGGGAGAAAGTCAGGAACGAGAGGGGTGCGTTCACTCATGGAGACGGTGGGACAGAACTAATGGGAGATCACCAACTCCAGTTGGAATGGGACTGATGGATCATGCGACCAAACCCGTCTCTCTGAGTGTGGCCAACAGCGGGGGCTGACTGAGAAGCAAAGGAAAATGGCTCTGGGCTCTGATTCTTCTTCATGGACGGGCTCTGTGGGAGCCTTCTCAGCTTGGTCGATCACCTTCCTGGACCTGGGGGGAGTTGGGAGGACCTTGGTCTTAGCATAGAGTGGGGAACCCTGATGGCTCCTTGGCCTTGAGAGGGAGGGAGGGGAGGTATGGGTGGAGGGGAGGGGAGGGAAGGGGGAGAAGGAGGGGAGAGAAAGGGGAGAAGGAGGGGAGGGAGGGGGGAGGAGGAGGGAAGGAGATGGAAATTTTTAAATATAAAAAAAAAATAAACCATGAGAAAAAAAAAAAAATAAATTAACATTTCCTTAGTAACTAAAAAAAAAAAAAAAAAAAAAAAAAAAAAAAAAAAAAAAAAAAAAAAAAAAAAAAAGAATAGCAAATGAATCTTGAAGGCATATTGAAAAAGTGAGTTCAACATTAGCACAAACAGCCTTGTTTCTAATAGAATTTTAAATTACAAGTTTTACATGGTTTTCTGTGGATTATTCTGCATTTTTCTACTGATGATACTGTTGCCATAGACATTTAGATATACAAATCAGTTTATTAATACCCAGTGTTAAAATTGATGTGTTGAAAATGGTCTATGAACCTAAATTTATTTATCAGTTAATTCTTTGTCACTTTCTGTCTCTCTGTCTATTTTTCTTTCTCTCTGTGTGTATACACATATGTACATTTTCTCTATATATGTATGTACATTTACACACATAAAATGTGTGCATACATATATACATGTATGTGTATATGACCATATATGTTTTCCATAGTAGGAAATGGCAGGATAATAAAGTGTTTGTAGGTGTTTTCAGCAATATTAGTGATATCAGCATATATTCCAGCATGGTGTGTTCTATTCCTTCTGTCTGATTCTTATGTCACTTCTTTAAATAGGAGACATTCTAATAGCAGATATGTTGGAGAAGGCCACTTGTTTGTTCCATCCACGAGAACCCAAATAATGACACAGAAACTGTATAAATTAAAACATTGCTTGACCCATTAACTCTAACTTCTTATTGGCTAACTCTTACATCTTAATTTAACTCACTTCTAGTAATCTGTGCATCACCACGAGGACATGGCTTATCAGGTAAAATTCCCAGCGTCTGGCTCCAGCAGATTCATGGCTTCTCCCTCTGCCTTCTTTCTCCCAGCATTCAGTCCAGTTTTCCCTGCCTACCTAAGTTCTTCCCTATCATCAGGCCAAGGCAGTTTCTTTATTCATTAATGGTAACCACAGCACACAGAGGGGTATTCTACATCAGGAATAAGCCTTATATTTGAGTATATATATATAATTTTAGTTACCTGGAAGACAACTGAAGTTTAAAACAATTTCACTGTTAATACTTATACCTCTTTTAGAAACATGCTATACACTTCTGTGATGTATATATGATTCAGTCATCTATAAAATTTAACATTCTTTAAGTTTTATAAGTATTACTGTATCAATTCTTTGAACACATTTACTTTATTCTTCCTTTTCACTGACTTAATGGCACCTTACAAAACCAAAATTTCTGCTTTGCATACCACAGTTAACCTTAAATATTGTGTTAAAGGCACTCCAGTCACTGTCCAACTGTGCTATCATTTGTCTCCTTCAACTAGTATTAGTTTAAACTATCCAAATTAGAGTTATAACTGCCATCTTCAGTCATAAATAAATATCGGGTATGTCATTACACTTGAAAGATAAGAATCAAAATTAAATATATTGTTAAAT
This sequence comes from Arvicola amphibius, assembly GCF_903992535.2. NCBI lineage: Eukaryota > Metazoa > Chordata > Mammalia > Rodentia > Cricetidae > Arvicola > Arvicola amphibius. Next base: position 72,779,437 of record NC_052048.2, on the reverse strand, counting down.
AATCCTTAAATGAGATGGAATTTTCTTCTTTCCATAGCTACAGTACTGAGCTATTTCTGACCACTCTACTTGTGTTCATTGAGTTCATTCCTGAACATATTAGTTAATATTTTGAGTATATTTTTGTTATTTTTATTTTAGCTTTGGTGTCCTGACATGATACTGCTATTTCTAAAGTTATTTATTGCAATTAACCTTCACTGAACATAATTGTCTGATTCGCTCATTGTCATTTAGAAGCTTTTATTATATTTTACATATTACTAGTGTAATAGCTTTTCCTGTGTAATGAAATAAAATTTGTTTTTATATTTACTTTTATTATAGATAGATTAATTCATAGTTTTCACTTAAAATTGTCTATTGCAATAATATTACTCACAAATAATGGTATGAAGATAATTTCATAGAATTTATTAATTTCATGATTTCCCCTCTCTCATCACCTCCTTGATACTCCTCCCTTCTCCCCCTAGGCAACTAGAAGCCTTCTTCTTTTGCAACTTATTTTTATTGATCTATACATTTTTCTCCACTCTCCTTTCCTCCCCCTCCCTTTATACCCTCTACATTGACACTCATGCTCCAAATTTACTCAGGAGAACTTGTATTTTCCTCCTTCCTATGTAGATCCATGTAAGTCTCTCTTAGGGCCATCTTTGTTGTCTACGTTTTCTGGGGTTGTGGACTGTAGGTTGGTTTTTCATTGCTTTATGTCAAGAAGTCACTTATGAGTGAGTATATATTATACTTGTCTTTCTGGGTCTGGGATACCTCACACAATACATTTTTTGTAGAACCATCCATTTGCCTGCAAATTTCAAGAAATTATTTTTACCACTGTGTAGTACTGCATTGTGCAAATGTATCACATTTTCTTTATCTATTCTTTGGTTGAGGGGTATCTAGGTTGTTTCCAGGTTTTTGCTATTACAAATGCTGCTTCTATGAACATAATTGAGAAAATGCCAAGTAAATATAAAGGCAGATCTCTTAGATCTGACTCTCAATTGAAACAATAAAAACTAGAAGGCTTTGGTCAAGTGTTATGCAGGCGTTAAGGGACCAGGGATGCCAGCCCTGACTAGTTTAATCAGCAAAACTTTCAATTACCATAGCCAAGGAAAACAAGATATTCCATGACAGAGCCAAATGTAAACAATACCTAGCCACAAATTTAACTCTTTTTCTCTGTCATTAAATACAAACAGGCTAAACAAATAAACAAACAAACAAACAAAAAGTAAATAAAATAATATAATGAGAAACACATACATGCTGAGACATACAGCCATATATAGGAAAACTTTAAGATATTTTCAATTTTTCATCCTTTAATATAGTCTTTGAGTAGGGAAGCAAAGAAACTGCCCAAGTGCACACAGGTCTTCCTAGACACATGCAGTCACATGGACACAGAGGGAAGGGCTTAGAATCAAGACTGCACAGCAGAACATGTAGCACCCCCATAGCCATTTCCCAAAAAGCCTCTTATCCCTTATATTTTTTCTTCCTCTCTTATGCCATTGCAGGAATAAAGCATGTTTATATCTTATGGACAAAATATTATGAAATCACTGGCTTCTGGTCTTTTCCATTATCTGATTTTCTTTTTTTTTTTTTTTTTTTTTTTTTGGTTTTTCGAGACAGGGTTTCTCTGTGGCTTTGGAGCCTGTCCTGGAACTAGCTCTTGTAGACCAGGCTGGTCTCGAACTCACAGAGATCCGCCTGCCTCTGCCTCCCGAGTGCTGGGATTAAAGGCGTGCGCCACCACCGCCCGGCTCTGATTTTCTAAGTACTTGGCTCTTCTTCAACCCATGGTCCTTGTCAAGCTCCTCCTCTCTGTGGCAGCATTCTAATTACAAATAGAAATTTAGTCATTGAATATTTATTATATTTACAAAAAAATGACTATCTGTCAACATTTTCAGAAGATTGATATATTGTATTAAAAACACCTTTGTTGATATTTTTCTCATAGTTCATTATTTTCATCAGTCAAGATTGCAATCAATTGTCAAATATTTCTGTCACTCTTGAATCGTGCTTTAAAATTGCCAAGTCTTTAGAATAGTATTTGTTCTTCCTTTAGGATTACTGCTGTAGTATTAATGATAGTACTATAATATAGTATGGAATATAGTACTAAACCATACTATTCAGCTTGAAAAGTTACTAATTTTAGAGCTATTCCAAATTCTGTCATAGAAAGAAGAGGTATCTATAACGTCCCATCTCTTCCTGAAGACATATTAAAATCAACTGGTAAGTTTGTGAGATAGCCACTGTAGCTCTATTTGGGGAGAAAAAAATTTGTTAGAGAGAAAGGAAAGAAAACAATGGAAGGTAATCAGTGTGACTAAATCAGTACATTGTATATATGTTTAACATTGTGAACAGGTTAAAAAAATAAACTTAATTTTAATTGTCTATTTTGTATTTCATTGACAAAAGGACCAAGTCAACACTGTATGATTCTAACCTTATAATTTTCTTAGGATTACTGTATTTTCCATCCTGTAATCAATTTTGTTATATAGCTCACATTAACTTTAGAAAATGTAACCCCGAAAATTGGGGTCAATTATTCTATATTTACCATGTTTCTCCTCTATGTTGTATACTTTTCAATTGTTTGCTTTGTCTGTTTTATTTGTATCATTTTCTTTTCTTTTTTTTCTCTCATGGTTTATTTTTTTATATTTAAAAATTTCCATCTCCTCCCCTCCTCCTCCCCCTTCCCTCCCCTCCTACTCCCCCTTCCCTCCCCTCCTTCTCCCTTTTCCCTCCCCTCCCTTCCACCCATACCTCCCCTCCCTCCCTCTCAAGGCCAAGGATCCATCAGGGTTCCCTACTCTATGCTAAGACCAAGGTCCTCCCAACTCCCCCCAGGTCCAGGAAGGTGATCGACCAAGCTGAGAAGGCTCCCACAGAGCCCATCCATGCAGAAGAATCAGGGCCCAGCGCCATTGTCCTTTGCTTCTCAGTCAGCCCCCACTGTTGGCCACATTCAGAGAGATGGGTTTGGTCGCATGATCCATCAGTCCCATTCCAACTGGAGTTGGTGATCTACTATTATGACATCTTGAATTTTGCAGGCAAATGGATGGAAATAGAAAACACTATTCTGAGTGAGGTAACCCAGACCCAAAAAGATGAACATGGGATATACTCACTCATAATCGGTTTCTAGCCATAATTAAGGGACATCGAGCCTATAAATTTGGAATCCTTGAGAAGATAATAAGAAGGTGAACTCCCAAAAAAAGATATAGTAATCCTCCTGGATATTGGAAGTAGACACGATCGCCAGGCAAAATTGGGAACTTGAGGGTTGGGCGAGACTGGGCCAAGGGAAGATGGGGAGAGAAAAGTGTGAATGGGAGAATGGGGGGAGCTCGGAGGAATGGGGTGCTTGGGATACAGGAAGGGTGGATATGGGAGCAGGGAAGCATATATCTTAATTTAAGGAGCCACCTGAGGGTTGTCAAGAACTTGACCCTAGATGGGTTCCCAGGTTTCCAGGGAGACGCCCCCAGTTAGTTCCTTGGGCAGCTGAGGAGAGGGAGCCTGAAAAGGCCAGTTCCTATAGCCATATTGATGAATTTCTTGCATATCACCATAGAACCTCCACCTGACGATAGATGAAGAAAATGACAGAGCCCCACATTGGAGCACCGGACTGAGCTCCCAAGGTCCTGATGAGGAGCAGAAGGAAAGAGAACATGAGAAAGAAAGTCAGGAACGTGAGGGGTGCGTTCACTCTTGTATCATTTTCTAAGCCATAATATAGTAAGTTTTAAATTCCCTGACTTTCATTGGAAAGTTTTATATTTTACTTTGCAACAGTGATTGTATTTTTATCACTAGTTTTAAGGCTACAATATCTGCCATTTTGTCACATATAGTGAGCTCTTCCATTTGTTTTATGCAACATGTTCTCTTTTCTCTTGTTTTTCAAAAATTTCCAAGATTTCTTATATTCTACAATAATTTTCAATTATCACTTTTTATTAGCTCAATGAAAATAAAATATTTATTTTTTATAAAATGATAATTGATCTTAGAACATCATATGTTTATTGCCTTCTGTCTCATTGATATCACAGCTAAGTGTTTTGGATTTAAATATAGTTAAGGCCATATGTAGTACTATTTTATTCTGTAATATCTAATGTCATTGAATCACATATATTCCTATTATTATCTTCATTCCTAGATAATTTTCTACACACACACACACACACACACACACACACACACACACACGTAAATATATATATCAGTATTAGTTGATCTTTAACTTATTGTAACATTAATATAATCAGTTACATATAATAAATTTTACATTTAGTAAACTTTCGGTTGGGGTGACATAATGTAAAAACCTGTGCATTTATCCTATTTTAGTTATTACAAATATTTTTATGACTATAGAAACTGAGGTACCCTGACATGCTGTATGTCAATTTGTCTTTCCTTCAATTTTCTCTGCCTATATAGTCTCTTCTATAATATCCTTACTTTTATTTTGAACTTTTACATGTAGTGTGTAAACTTTTTATTCAAACAGTATGTATCAACAGTGATAAATTTTAATTCTTTCATTTATTTTGAAATTATAAATACATCTTTCTCTTCTTTCCTTAAACCCTCTTATATAACTCTCTTTGCTATTTTTTGAATTCATGAACTTATTTTCAAGTAACTTTATTGCATGTATATATGTATCTACATGGCAATGTACACTAAATATATGCAAGTTGGATATATTTGTGCATATATACATGTATAGATGTATGTATTTTTAAGTATAGCATTCTCTGTTTTTGTGCTTCTTATTGGGGAATATTATCATTCTATTATTATTATTATTATTATTATTCATTATTATTATTACTACTTCCCCAGCTCTCAGATTTCCAGCAGTGCCTATAGTTTAATTATAAGGTTGAGAACTTGTGGCTTTCTCCTGTCTACTTTTGGATGTCTATTTTCTGATGCATGTTCAGGCAGTCATGTTGGTAACAATTTATGTGTGATATACTAACATTCCTAGGAAAAAAATCTCACCACAAACTCCCTGAATCTCTGCTTCTTGTTATTTTTCTGCACTCTCTTCTACAATAAAGCCTAGGATTATATTTTTACAACCTCAAGGTTTGTTTATCACTCACTAATTTATTAAAATTTATTTATTTTATGTATATGAGTGTTTTGACTGAATGTATGTTTACAATGTGCAGTGTCCACAGAAGTGAAAAGGCTTCAGATTCTGTGAAATTGGATTTAAAGAGTTAAATATCTGCAATTCCACTTTGTCATTCATGCCCTCTTTTAGAAATAACTCAGTTCTTAGCTCTTCTTTCGTATATAATGTCTTTTCCTGGGTTGTTTGGGTTTGCTCTCCTGTCCCATCTCAGAGGCAGGTGGCCACTCTGACCTAGGACAAAGGTTGTGAAGGAAAGTTTTAAACTAATATAGTTGGGTCTAGAGCAAGCAGGCTTAATCCTGTCTCAGCTTTTCAGTAGACTAGAACAGCATGAAACTCTATTTTAATAATATCCATACCCAAAAAGACATTTGAACCTCTGTAAGAGTGAGCCCAATGTTCAACAAGAAGGAAGAGAGTGAAGAACAAAGTAGGATTAGTAATTGATATTATGAGTGGACAGAAGAGAATTTTTGGACAGATGTTGGTGCATTTGTACATTTGGTGGCAGAAGTTTTTAAATTTGTGTAAATTTGGAAGTTGAATGTATAATTTTCTGGTAATTGAGATTGATTTTCTAGTATACAGTAAAAACAATGAGGTGTGGCCTAATAAAATCTCTGAATTTAACATGAGGGAATAGATTTGAGAAGGCAGATGAGAGGAATCAATAAGTGGAGAAAGAACAAGCTCCAGTGAGCCAAGATTGAGCCAGAGAAAGCAGGAAGTGAGATGCCCTTCTAAAAGGGTGGCAGTAAAGAACTTAAGGGGGCCTTAGGAGTCCTGCTAGCAGAGGGGATTCTGATAGCATATGAATGGAGACCAGTGAGGGTGTTACAGTAAGAGATAAGTGCCATAAGACAGAATCTCAATCCACCAATGAATGTCTCCAGGTGACCAAGGCTTGTCAGAGAGATACCCAAGATAACAGTGAACAAGCATCCCTCATCCATGAGAAACAGTGTCCAAAGGGGAGTAGTAAGGCTGCCTGATGTACCTGCCAGCCTTTTGTAGCAGGTTCCAAGAACCAGAAAGACAGCCTGGAGAAGATACTTAGTAGGAGAGACTAGTTGGTAGAACAGGTAGTAGTGAGAAACTGATGAAGAGATGGCATCTAGATTTGTGTTCAAAGATGGCAGGTCTCAGGAACTAGTAAAAACAAAGTATCCATAACCAGAGAAGGGGTGAGTGACTAGGGCCCTACTGGAGGACTTATGTATCTGTCCTGAATTTTGGCACCAAATATTAATTAGGCCCTTCATAAAACCCCCAAACACAGCCACTCTCAGTTTTAATAAAGAATGGTTTAAAAAAACAAAAGCAAAACAACAACAACAACAAAACTAACCAACCTACCACCATCACAACCAACAACAACAACAAAAAAACCCAATTGCCTCATACCAAGAAGAACAGTGATAGTTTTAAGCTCCAAAAAAGACTATTGTGTTTTATTTGGGGATGTGACAAAAGGAGGCTACTCCAAACTCAGGCTGTTATTGTGGGAAAATTTGCAGAGAGATGAGGTGCTGACTCATGTCCAGAGTCTGTGTTCTCTAACTACCACAGAACAGTGTTAGGAATTCAGCACACTCATGCTCTAGGAAGCAAAGTTGGAGGTGAGAGCTTCTGTAGTCCCTGTGGCCTGAACAGTACCTCATGGCTCAAAAGGCAAAACTGATGGAGAAGGCGGGAAAAGGTGATTGTTAAGACTGGATAGTAGAGGAGAGGTTCAAATGAACCACAAAGAAAAACAGATGAAGCTCAGTTATGAGGAATCCCACCTAAACACTCATTTCATATGTACTTTCTATTTTCTGTTTCTTACTGCAGAACTCTGCCCTCTCCTCTGAGCTGGGATTAAAGGAATGCATGCAGTAAAAGTGTTGCAGAAAAGGGTTTTTAGATTTCTTTTCACAAGGAGTAGTTAAAGAAACAAAGTTGTTTTGAAATTTTCTTCATGGGACTGTGTTTTAATTTTCTTTCATCAAAGTTATAGGAGACTGGTTGGGACTGTGGACCAAATGATAGGGCACATCTACAAGCATGAAGCTTTGTGTTCAATATCCAGTACTTTAAGAATAAAACAACATTTGAGACAATGAACTTCTATTTTGAAGCAATGTGATTTCTTTTCCTTTGTCACAGGCTGCTGTATGATTCTTTAAATATATTCTTCTAAGTGGTTTAATGTGAACTTGGTTATTCTACACTTTTGTTTTTCTATTTTTAATATCAAAATGCTCTCTGGAAAACCACAATCACCCTTGTGTCTTCTATGTTATGTTCGGCAATTAATATAGAAACCTCAATCTATGTACCTTTCTGAAATCTAAAGCCACTTTGAATATTGCAGTTCAGTGTGATATTTGCCCCTTGGTTTACAATTAAAGCAAGCTTGTACTGGTAAATATACCTCCTCCAGGCAAGGACAGAAGAAATATGACTATGGTTTTTTAAACTGTAATAAAAGAGGATTTTGAAAGTGTGATTAATATTTCATTTTCCATCTTAGAAAATAAAAGAATGTTTTGAGAGTGCCCTGGGCTAAAATATGAATTAAGTTGCTAGCATATTTTTCTGTTTAACACAAAATGAGCATTCTGATTTAATGTCATTATATAACATAAAATGCAGAGTTGTCAAATAGCTAAGTTAATGACAGGTGATAGTAATAAAATATTTAAGGGACAAAAGGAAAAATTGAATGTATTATATGCAAAAGAGTCACAAACTTTTTTCTTCTAATTGTCCCAATTTAGTACAAAAAGGAGCCATTTATTTGTGGATAAATAAAATTCATAGAGGATGTTATGAATTCTGGATTTTATGATTATCCTTTATATTCTTCCTGATAGTTTATGCTGAGTCATTTTCTCTAACCTATTCACAGAAAATGTCAAAGGTTCCATTCTTGCAGAATAATTGAATTTCAAAATATTTTAAAAATTTTAATATTTTATTCTGACACTGACCTGACCCTCATAATCCTTTCTGTGACACACATAAATTTTCACACACGTTTCAAGAATAAGAACTCTATATTTTCTGAGAGTATTTCTTCCCTGAATTTCCATTTTGTAATTCCAGGTTCTAGATGTCACTTTTATAGTCATATATTAAAAACTTGATCCATTTTGGCTTTTAGTTTTGTCTTCTATTGCACTTTCAGGGTTGCAGACGAAAGCTTAAAACTCTCATTTTGTGTTTATTTTCTTAGGAACTCATTGGTTTCTTCATCTTTTTTGTTTTGATGTTTTTTATAATTTGAAAATAGTACACAAGGCAAATCACAAATCAATTCTTTTTTTTAAATTTTTCTTTTTTCCTTTTATTGAAACTAGGTTTTCTCTCATATAATATATACCAATTCCAGTATCCCCTTGCTCTATTCCTCTCAGTCCTTCCCTACCTTCCCAACCCTCCAAATCTACTTCTTTTCAGTCTCTCATCAGAAAAGAACAAGCTTCTAGCGATAATAAACATAACAAAACAAAATGCAATAAGATAAAACAAAAGACATTACAATCAAAGTTGGATAAGGCAATATTAGAAAAAGAGTCCCAAGTGCAGCACAAGAACCGGAGGAGACACACTCACTCACACATGCAGGAATCCAATAAAATACTGAAGTGAAAGCTATAATATAGGGGACATGGCAAATACCCACATATGATCTGTTTTTGCTGCATCAGTGTTTAAGAATTTACATGATCCTTCTTCAGTTAATTCAAAGAACCTGTGTCTGAGTTCTTGTCTGGGTCTTAAATTATTTCTGCCTTCTCTTAGGTGGGGTTCCCTGAGCTGTATGGCACAAAAAGGGTTGATGGAGAAATCTCATTTTCAGCCATGTGCTCCAAAGTCTCTATTTTTCATTAGTGTTTGTTTGTACATCACTCTGTTCACATTTAAAGAAGCTAGAGGAGGTAGCTTCTTTAATTGTGACTGAATAAGGTACTGATTTATGAGTATAGCAGACTATTATTAGAAGTCATTTTACTGTTACCATTTTTTTTTCTTTTTTCTTCTTTTTCCCCCCAAATAGTATCTGATTTTACCCTTGGTATCTGGACTACCTGTTCCATGGATTTTAGTTACTCAAGCAGTGTCATGGAGTGGGCCTTCAGGCAAGTCATGTGTTTGTTTACTAAGTGCACAAGTTCTGTGCTCCCATTTCAGTAGCATATCTTATAAGCAAGACATATTATAGGTTAACGGTTTGTGCTTGTGCTGATTTTTACATTTCTCTTTTGGTAGGCTGTAGAGTACTTACTTCCCCTAAAGCACTAGAACTTAGAGTTAATTCCATGTAGTCTCCAACACCACTTCTCTTTCATCAGTGAGTTGTTTTGGCTTGTGCTCAGCAATGAGGACTAGCAGTCAGTTTGAAGAAAACAACCCACTGTCTTGATAACATCCTGGGCTATTTTGAAATTTCCATGGGACTCCCTAGCCCACACACAATTGCATACAACCCAGCCCCAGTACTGGTAGCTTTGTGTAGTGATAAGAGGTGGCCTGTTTAGACTGTCTCCCCATTTATTAGGAAGCCTTATTAAGGTGGTTTTCATGTATTTTAGGGATTTTCCACTGAAAAGGGTTTCCATACTATTCCTTAAATGCCCCCCAAATTTAGCTGTCTCTCTATGTATATCCGTCCTCAACTCTAACTCCCTTCCCCTTTCCTTCCTAATCCCCACATTCATATTAAAGCCCATGCCCAATCTACCCATGATACCTACTCTATTTTCCCCTCCCAGGGAGATTTATTTGCTCCCTTTATTCCTTTCTTCAATAGTGAACCTCTTTGCTTCTATGCATTTTATGTTGCTTATCATGTATTTAATGGCTAATACACACATGTAAGTGAATATGTACCATATTTATATTTCTGGTTCTGAGCTGTCTCACTCAGGATAATTTTTTTATAGTTCTATACATTTGCTTGCAATCTTCCTGGTGTCATTTTATTTAGCAGCCGAGTAATAATACATTTTGTAAATGAATCAGTTACTTTATTCATTGCTCTAGCATAAATAATAAATTATGATTACTCACAGATATTTCCCCAACCCAATTTGATTAGGCAATTCTTCATATGAAGTTTCTTTATCCCTGATGACATTAGGTTACATCTAGTTGATGATAAATCTCATCAGTACAATGACATAATTCTTCATTTACTGGAAAACATTCCATATTCACGTATTCTATGCACTTTGACCTGCTTTTAGGCTCTATGTTAAATGCCATCTATTACAAATAGGAGTGGATATAATGAGTAAAAGTGTAGCACCAATAAAACTCAGAGACAGAAATTAGGGTTCAATGTGAAAACCAGAAAAACCAAGCCACTAGAGAAGTTTTACCTCTACCAAGGCTGGGTGACTGCAAAACTAATCAGTCTAGGTCTCTCTCTCCTCCCATTTTATATTCTCTCCAATGCTTTGATTAAAGGCATGACTGCCTAATGCTGGAATTAAAGGTGTTGACCTCCACCACCTGGATTTGTTCCTGCATTGATCTTCTGTAGCCTAGGGTAGCCTTGAATTCATAGAGATCCATCTGCCTGTCTCCCAAATACTGGGATTAAAGGTGCGTGTCACCATTACCTGACCTCTAGTGGTTTTAGCTTTGCCTCTGTTCTTCAGGCAAGATTACTTATTAAAATACAAATAATATAGCACTATTTAAAAGCTTAACTAATATACAGGTATAAGAACAAGTACATAAAGTGAAGGTTGGTATTATATTCATTTAGCAAAATAATAAGTGTAGTTTCTATCTTAGGTTCAATGATCCCTAAGATATAGGGATATGTTTGATATATATATGTTTGAACTAAGTTTCTTATAACAGGCATGAGTTTCCTCCTGTGGACTAGGAATTTAATCTAGTTAGACAGTTGCTGGTTACTCCCCTACCATTCATGACACTTTTAAGTCAATAAGCATATCGTGTCAGGCCAGATGTTCTGACTCACAGGGTTCATAGCTGAAAAAAATATGTTGATGATTTGAATTCAAGAGATGAAATTTTCTTACTTATGTCTTTCTTTGCCATGATTTAAATGCAATTATTTTTTAAACTGACATTTTAGTTAAATTAATTGACATATCAAATTACTATCATATGTGTTATCAAGCATTACTTGGAAATTAAGAAAAACTATACATTTAAATTCTATATTTATGTGTCTATTGAAAGCAGTTTAAATTTTCTAGTGTTCTTAAAATACTGTTACTGATTGAATAGAGTAACTGTGAGAAGTGACATAAGTGTCCATAATGTAGAACACAATTAGAACAGACCACTGTGGCCTAGTAGAAAAGCACATTGGAGAAACTGAGGGTTCATTCAGTGTCATATTTTCTGAATGTGATTTAAACTAAAAATGTCTTAAAGAGAAGGTCACGGTGGCATGTTAATTAATTAATAGCCCTTGGGTTCTTTCACTACACTTAAAAGTATTTAGATTGAATATATGGGGTATGTGTGTGAACTTAGATTTTCACGAGAAATTACTAATAAATTGATTAGTACTGCTAATCAATTAGTAGATTTACCCTCTTAAAACCCAGTAGCTCAAGGCTCTAGTTATATGTCTAGTGTGTGAAATGAGGTGTGCAATCTCTTCAACATTTCCTCTCCCAGAAAATTCCCCATCAGCTCAAAACAGATGGGCCGATGGAATGTTACAATCAAATACCCAAACAGATGGTAAGAGAAATTTGTTATCAATGAACCACAACATTAAAATAAATTGATACCCTTTGTCTAACATGTCTATTGGAATGTGTGTCAATCAACAGGCTTCACTGATTCGAAATACAGTAAGAGAAAAATCTAATAATGGGAAGAAGAGAAAACACATAGTATATTAACTAATGGCAACTATCTCAATGACATCAATCAAACAAGAAACAAGAAAACTGTATGATGATTGCCACCCCCATGAACAATAGAATATTTAAGAAAACCTCAATGCTAGGCATGAGAAACTATCTTTTGAAATTTGTTTGAGGTTGTCCAAGACTCCTTAAAGCTTATTAACTTTTATGTTGTTCTTAGTTAGCCCCCCCAAGACGAAAAGTAATTCCTTTTACTGAATGTAGCATATACTTCATAAATAGGGTCAAATTACCAAGCATGCATATACCCTGAAAGACTCCTATCTTTGGACTAGCTTTTATGGTACCATATTGTATAAGGGAAGTTTTGAAGGGAGAGAAACAACTAAATTTCCTACCAAGATATTATGCATATAAGCCACAACAATAACTAGTGGGAAGAATAATCATAAACCCTAAGGCATATGTACATTGTTGCTAATTAATTTTTTAATTTGACTAATGCCTGTATAACAAGAGGTGAACTATTGCTTATATTGAGAAAGCTAGGTCTCTATGATAAAATGCAAATGACAGACAAATACTTTAAAATATTTTTATAGTAGGTATACTTTAGGGAAATCAAAATTAAGGCATATATATATATATATATATATATATATATATATATGACCTCGATATATTATTATCTACTCAAAATATGGTAGAAAAGAACATAGAGAATTGGCTAAAATTTATAGACTTTCAAAATAGGATACAGATAGTTCACACATTAAAATTAAATGAATAAATAGGACTTTATAGAGTCTATTCTTTCTCAAAACTTCCATACAGAAAGTGATACCACTATCCAAGGAAATAAGAAACTTAAAGAATGGGAGCTAGAATTACCCAGTTATACATATGACAGAAGATTGGGATCTAAAATTTACAAAGAACTAAAATATTCAAGTGTGAAGAAGACAATCCAGTTAAAATTGGAATACATATTTAAGTAGAGAGGTCCCAAAAAAATGAAACTCTAATGTGATAGAAACACTTAAGTGTTAACATCTTTAGCCAATAGGAAAATGCAATTTCAAAGAACTGTGGTTTGTATTCTGTCAATTATGCTTTAGATAAACACTGATTGGCCAGTAGCCAGGCAGGAAGTATAGGTGGGTCAATGTGAACAGGAGAATTCTAGGAAGAAGGAAGCCCATTCCTTGGGAGTCCTGCTCAGACACAGAAGAAGCAAGGTGTGACTACACTGCTGAAAAGGGAACTGAAGGGTTAGAAACCCTGTCTCGAAAAACCAAAAAAAAAAAAAAAAAAAGAAAAGGGAACTGAGCCATGTGGCTAACACAGATAAGAATAATGGGCTAATGTAAATTATAAGAGTTAATAAGAAGCCTGAGCTAATGGGCCAATCAGTTTATAGTTAATATAGACCTCTGTGTGATTTCTTTGGGACTTAAAAATTGAGAGAACCAGGCAGGACAGAAATCCCGACATTTATTTAAGTGAGGTCCCAAAAGATGAAACTCCAATGTGACAGAAACACTTAAGTGTTAAACATCTTTAGCCAATAGGAAAATTCGATTTCAAAGTACTGAGATTTCATCTTACCAAAGTTAGTAAAAATAAATGAAAGTTCATACTGACAAGCATGGGAGAAAAGGGATAACACTTATTCAGTGGGAGTGCAAATTGGCTCAGGCGCTCTGGAAGTCAGTGTGTTGACTCCTCAGGAAAGCGAGAATCATACAATATACCTCCAGATCATGCTATAACATTCTTTGACAAACACCCAAAGGACCTAACTGCAGAGGGTGCACATCAATGTTTGTCATTTCTCTATTCATAATAGTTGCACACTCAGAACAGTATAGATGAATAATGAACATATGGTGCATTTACACAATGGATTAATTTTAGTTGTTATGAAAAAAGTTATTAAATTTTCAGATAAATGGATTCAGCTAAAATAAATCATCTTAAGTAAGATAAACCAGACCTCAAAGAACAAATAATATATGTTTTCTCTTCTATCTAGATATTAGCTTCTAAGTTTTAGACATGGGTACTTAATTACAAATACCCGTATATGTTAAGTTCCTTGGAATTGACTAGGAGAGTTTCTAAAAAGATAATAGTGTTATGAAAATGTAATGCAAAATTATAAAACATGAAAATTAAATGGGAAGAAACATGGGCAAAGAAGGTAAAGGAAGGAATAGGGGAGATATAACTAATAATGAACTTTTGAAAACCATATAGAAATCTACCTCTTGATAAACTTTTTAAATTTCATGCATATGAAGGAAATATAAATGGAGTCACCATATAATGGAGAAGACAATGTCCCAACCAGAGATCTTATGATACCAAGATAAATCCCATACCAGACATGAGTTAACTATTGTTGAGTCTTTGGACAAAGGAGTGCCATTGAAGATCTCAAATACAAGGGTCTATTGCAAATTTTATTGGTCATATTTCACCATCTGATGGTAAAGCCTTATTTCTGAACACTATAATACTTATACCATCAAACATGGAGAAGTCAAGCTGGTGCCCAGCAAGAAGTCTTACCCATACTGACTAACATTCATGATTTTGTAAGTTAATCTGGATGCTACTAGCATAGAAAAATGGTCATCAATATTATGGAGCAACAAACCTTGTCACATAAAATAGTGAACTGTCTTCAAGATGTACTGCTCCAATAATGGCAGAAATATTATGCAAGTTATCAACTACTTTTAATAGGACTTATGGCTATTTCCGTGAAATGAAACTTATATCTGACATTGCTAAAGTAGTCAAAAACATGAGACAAAATTATCCTAGGCCTAGGGCAAAAAATCTAGCAATATTATTCTGCTTATAATTTTTAAATTTTATTTATTTATTTATTTTTCTTTCTTTATTTATTTTTTATTTAATTAATTATATAATTTTACAAATTTTCATCTACTCCTCTCCTCCCATTTCCCTTCCCCCCTCCACTCCCTTACCCCTCCCTCTCAAGTTCAAGGAGCAGTCAAGGTTGCCTGCCCTGTGGGAAGTCCAAATTCCTCACCCATTCATCCAGGTCTAGGAAGGTGAGGATCCAAACAGAATAGGTTCCCACAAAGCCAGTACATACAGTAGAATCAAAACCCAGTGCAATTATCCTTGGTTTCTCAGTCAGCCCTCTTTGTCAGCCACGTTTAGAGAGTCCAGTATGATCACATGCTCCATCAGTCCCAGTCCAATTGGCTTTGGTGAGCTCCCATTAGATCAGTCCCATTGTCTCAGTGAATGGATGCACCCCTCAGGGTCCTGACTTCTTTGCTCATGTTCTCCCTCCTTCTGCTCCTCATTTGGACCTTGGGAGCTAAGTCCAGTGCTCCAATGTGGGTCTCTGTCTCTATCTCCATCCAACATCAGATGAAGGTTCTATGGTGCTGTGCATGATAATCATCAGTGTGGCTATAGTAAACGGACAGTTCAGGCCCGCTCTCCTCAGCTGCTCAAGGAGAAAGCTGGAGACATCTCTTGGACACCTGGGAACCCCTCTGGAGTCCAGTCTCTTGCTTACCTTCAAATGGCTCCCTTAATTAAGATATATACTTCCCAGATTTCATATCCACTCTTCCTCCATCCCAACTGTCCCACTCCCCCAAGCTCTCCCCATCCTCCCCTTCTCACTTCTCTCTCCCCATGTCCTCTTATCCCCATCCTATCCCCACCCCCAAGCTCTTGATTTTTGCCTGGCAATCTTGTCTACTTCCAATATCCAGGAAGATAACTAGATGTTTTTCTTTGGGTTCACCTTCCTATCTAGCTTCTCTAGGATCATGAAATATAGGCTCAATTCTATGGCTAGAATCCACTAATGAGTGAGTACATACCATATTCATCTTTTTGGGTCTGGGTTACCACATTCAGGATGGTGTTTTCTATTTGCATCCATTTGAATGCAAAATTCAAGATGTCATTGTTTTTTTACCATTGAGTAGTACTCTAATGGGTATATATTCCACACTTTCTTTATCCATACTTCCATTGAGGGGCATCTAGGTTGTTTTCAGGATCTGGCTATTACAAATAATGCTGCTATGAACATATTGAAGAAATGCTTATATAGTTTGATAGGACATCTCTTGGGTATATTAACAGGAGTGGTATTGCTGGATCCTGAGGTAGGTTGATCCCAAATTTCCTGAGAAACGGCCACACTGATTTCCAAAGTGGTTGCACAAATTTGCATTCCCACCAGCAATTGATGAGTGTTCCCCTTACTCCACATCCTCTCCAGAAAAGGCTATCATTGGTGTTTATTTTTTATTTTAGCCATTCTGACAGGTGTAAGATGGTATCTCAAAGTTGTTTTGATTTGCATTTTCCTGATCAAACTGCATGTGATCAAACTGGTTGAACATGACCTTAAGTGTCTTTTGGCCATTTGAACTTCTTCAGTTGCGAATTCACTGTTCAGATCAGTACCCCGTTTTTTTTTTTTCATTAGGTTAATTAGCATTTTAAAGTCTAGTTTTTTGATCTCTCTATATATTTTGGAGATCAGACCTTTGTCTGTTGCGGGGTTGGTGTAGATCTTCTCCCAATCAGTAGGTTGCCTTTTTGTCTTAATGACAGTGTCCTTTGCTTTACAGAAGCTTCTCAGTTTAAGGAGGTTCCATTTATTCAACGTTGCCCTTATTGTCTGTGATACTAGGGTTATAAGTAGGAAATGGTCTCCTGTGCCTGTATGTTGTAGACTTCTTCCCACTTTCTCTTCTATCAAGTTCAGTGTGTTCAGATTGATATTGAGATCTTTATTCTAACTGGACTTGAGTTTTGTGCATGGTGATAGATAAGGACCTATTTTCATTCTTTTACAGGTTGACATCCAGTTCTGCCAGCACCATTTGTTGAAGATGCTTTCTTTCTTCCATTGTATACTTTTAGCTCCTTTGTCAAAATTCAGGTGTTCATAAGTTTGTGGGTTAATATCCACGTCTTCTATTCGAATCCATTGGTCTACTTCTGTGTTTTTATGCCAGTACTAGGCTGTTTTTATTACTGTAGCTCTGTAATAGAGTTTGAAGTCAGGGATGGTAATGCCTCCCAAAGTTCCTTTATTGTATAGGATTGTTTTGGCTATCCTGGGTTTTTTGTTTTTCCATATAAAGTTGATTATTGTTCTCTCAAGGTCTGTGAAGAATTTTGTTGGGATTTTAATGGGGATTGCATTGAATTTATAGATTGTCTCTGGTAGAATTGCCATTTTTACTAAGTTGATCCTACCCATCCAAGAGCATGGGAGGTCTTTCCATTTTCTGGTGTCCTCTTCAATTTCTTTCTTCAAAGACTTAAAGTTCTTGTGAAATAGATCTTTTACTGCCTTGGTTAGAGTAACCCCAAGATACATTATGCTATTTGTGGGTATTGTAATAGGCGAAGTGTCTCTGAATTCCCTCTATGCTTCTCTGTCCTTTGTGTATAGGAGGGATACTGATTTTTTTTTTTTTGAGTTGATCTTGTAACCTGCCACATCACTGAAGTTATTTATCAGCTGTAGGAGTTCTTTGGTAGAGGTTTGGGAGTCACTAATGTACGCTATCATATCACCTGCAAATAACGAAAGTTTGACTTCTTCCTTTCTGATTCGAATCCCTTTGATCTCCTGGTGTTGTCTTATTGCTATTGCTAGAACTTCAAAAACTATGTTGAAGAGATATGGTGAGAATAGACAGCTTTGTCTTTTTCCTAATTTTAGTGGAATGGCTTTGAGTTTCTTAATATTAAATTTGATATTAGCTGTTGGCTTTCTATATATTGCTTTTATTATATTTAGGTATGATCCTTGTATCCCTAATTTTTCTAAAACCTTTATCATAAAGTGGTGTTGAACTTTGTCAAATGCTTTTCCCGCATCTAATGAAATGATTATATGGCGTTTTTTTTTGTTTATTTATATGATGGATTACATTGATAGATTTTCGTATGTTGAACTATCCCTGCATCTCTGGGATGCCTACTTTATCGGAATGGATAATTTTTTAAATGTATTCTTGAACTCTGTTTGCCAGAATTTTATTGAGAATTTTTGCATCAATGTTCATGAGTGAGATTGGTCTGTAATTCTCTTTCATGGTTGGCTCTTTGTGTGGTTTTGGAATCAGGGTGACTGTAGCTTTATAAAAAGAGTTTGGCAATGACTCTTCTGTTTCTATTATGTAAAACACATTAAGGAGAATAGGTATCAGCTCTTCTTGGAAGTTCTTATAAAATTCTGCATTAAAACCATCAGGTCCTGAGCTTTTTTTGGTTGGGATGTTTATAACAGCTTCTATTTCCTCACAACATATAGGTCTATTTAAATTGTTCACCTGGTCTTGATTTAATTTTGGTAAATTCTACTTATCTAAAAACAAGTCCATTTCTTTTACATTTTCCAACTTTGTGGCATACAAGCTTTTGTATTACAACCTAATGATTCTCTGGATTTCCTCAGTGTCTGTTGTTATGTCCTCCTTTTCATTTCTGATATTGTTAATTTGCTTGTTTTCTATCTGCCTTTTGATTAGTTTGAATAAAGGTTTGTCAATCTTGTTGACTTTCTCAAAGAACCAGCTCTTTGTTTCATTGATTCTTTGGATTGTTTTCTGTGTTTCTGTTTTGTTGATTTCAGCCCTCAGTTTGATTATTTCCAATCTTCTACTCCTCCTGGGTGAGTCTGCTTCTTTTTTCTAGAACTTTCAGCTGTGCTGTTAAGTCTCTAATGTGAGCTTTCTCCATTTTTTTAAATGTGGGCACTTAGAGCTATGAACTTTCCTCTTAGCACTGCTTTCATAGTGTCCCATAAGTTTGGGTATGTTGTGTCTTTATTTTCGTTGAATTCAAGGAAGACTTTAATTTCTTTCTTTATTTCTTC
This sequence comes from Arvicola amphibius, assembly GCF_903992535.2. NCBI lineage: Eukaryota > Metazoa > Chordata > Mammalia > Rodentia > Cricetidae > Arvicola > Arvicola amphibius. The sequence goes on along the minus strand of NC_052048.2, from coordinate 72,760,470 downwards.
CCTGACCCAGGGGTGGTTCAGTAGTTGACTGTTCAAATTACAAGAGTTTGTTGGCTTTCTGGGCGTAGAACTATTTTTAAATTCTAACTTTATTCCACTGTGATTCGATAAGACACAGGTGGTCACTAAATTTTTTTGTATGTGTGGAAGTTTGCTTTGTTACAGAGTATGTGGTCAATTTTTGAGAAGGTTCCGTGAGCTGAAGAGAAGAAGGTATATTCTTTCCTATTTGGGTGGAATGTTCTATAGATGTCTGTTAAGTCCGTTTGGTTCATAACCTCCATTAATTCTCTTAATTCTCTGTTAGGTGTTTGTCTGATTGACCTGTCCATTGGTGAGAGAGGAGTGTTGAAGTCTCCTACTATTAGTGTGTGTGGTTTGATGACTGCCTTGAGTTCTAGTAATATTTCTTTTACATAAGTGGGTGCTTTTATATTAGGGGCATAGATATTCAGGGTGGAGACTTCATCCTGATGAATTGTTCCTGTTATGAGTATAAAATGTCCCTCTCCATCTCTTCTGATTGATTTTAGTTTGAAGTCAACTTTGTTAGCAATTAATATGGCCACACCCACTTGTTTCTTAGGTCCATTTGCTTGATAAACCTTTTCCTAACCCTTTACTCTGAGTAGATGTCTGTCTTTGTGGTTGAGGTGTGTTTATTTTTTTTCATTTTTTTATTAAAAATTTCCATCTGCTCCCCTGCTCCTCCCCCTTCCCTCCCCTCCCTTCCACCCATGTCCCCACTCTCTCCCTCTCCAAGCCAAAGAGCCATCAGGGTTCCCTTCACTATGTTAATGCCAAGGTCCTCCCAACTCCCCCTAAGTCCAGGAAGGTGAGCAACCAAACTGACAAGGCTCACAGTGAGCCCGTCCATGCTGTAGAGTTCAAGCTCATCACCATTGTTTTTGGCGAACTTATAATAGGAGGACTTGAACACACTAATCAAGAAGAAGTAAGAAACAAGCCGGTGTGTTTCTTTTAAACTGCAGATTGTTGGATCCTGTTTCCCTATCCAATCACTTCACCTGTGCCTTTTTATATGTTAACTGAGTCCATTGATATTAAGTGATATTAATGACCAGTGGCTGTTAACTCCAGCTATTTATTTATTTTTTTGGTAGTAGAGTTTGTGTGTTTCCCTTCTTTGAGTTGTGCTGGTGAAGGGTTGCTAGATGTCTGAGTTATTTTTGGCAATGTTGGATGCCTTGGTTTGTGATTTTCCTTGTATTACTTTCTGTAAGGCTGGATTGTGGCCACGTATTGTTTAAATTTGTTTTTGTCCTGGAATATTTTGTTTTCTCCATTTATAGTGAACAAAAGCTTGGCTGGATATAGTAGTCTGGGCTTGCATCCACGGTCTTTTTTTCTGCAGTACATCTATCCAGGACCTTCTGGCTTTCATGGTTTCTATAGAGAAGTCAGGTGTAAGTCTGAAAGGTTTACCTTTATAAGTTACTTGACCTTTTTCCTTTGCAGCTCTTAATATTCTTTCTTCATTCTTTATGTTTTGTGTTTTGATCATTATATGGCGAGGGGATTTTTTTTGATCCTGTCTAATCAGTGTTTGTATGCTTCTTGAACATTCATAGGAATATCTTTCTTTAGGTTGGTAATGTTTTCTTCTATAATTTTATTAAATATATTTTCTGGACTGTTGAGCTGTAATTCTTCTCCTTCTTCTACCCCTTTTATTCTTAGGTTTGGTCTTTTTATTGTGTCCCAGATTTTCTGAATGTTTTGTGATAAGAATTTGTTGGATTTGCTGTTTTCTTTGATCACTGCATTTATTTTCTCTATGGTATCTTCAGAATCTGAGATTCTTTTTTTCTATCTCTTGTATTCTGTTGGTTATGCTTGTTTCTGTAGTCTCTGTTCGTTTACATAGATATTCCATATCCAGCCATCCCTAATTTTGTTTTCTTCCTTGCCTCCATTTCAGTTTTCAAGTCTTGAACTGTTTCCATTATCTGTTTGATGTTTTTTTCTTGGTTTCCTAGTGTATCATTTATGGATTTACTCATTTCTTCAAACTTTTTGTTATTCTTCTCATCCATTTATTTAAGGGAGTTTTTTTACCTCCTGTTTAAGGGACTCTATCACTTTCATAAAGTCAATTTTTTTCTACTTCTTCTTGATTAATGTCTTCAAGTCCTCTTGTTGTAAGTTCGGTGCTTTCATATTGTTTTTCAAATTGATGGAGGAATTCTTGCATTGGTGCCTGCCCATCTCTTCCTCTCACTACTCCCCTATGTATCTTCTTTTACAGGTTCAGTTTTCCTTGCTGGCCAGGGAGCCCACTGATGGATCTTCTGGTAGCTTAAATTTTGTTTAATTTTTATTTATTTTTTGTTTTATTGAAATTTTTATTTATATTTTGCTTTTTTTTGTTTTGAAGAGAGGAAAACACATACAGAGAGAGGGGGATAGAGAGAACCAAACAGTACAGGACATTGATTGGTTAGCAAGGTGAGTAGTAGGAGTTTGAGGGAGGGAAAAAACATGATATGTAAGTTAGTACTTTCCAAAAATTAACATAAAAATACAAACAATGACAAGTAATGGTGTAGATGTGAGGAATCTGCTGGGAGTGAAAACTGGTGCAATCAGTATGAATATTGTTACTTTTTAATATAGGTGACACTTTATAAGTTAATAGTACTTTCAAAAAAAGTCTGTATATTTTTTTTAAATTCTGAAGAATAAAAATCATTGACTGTCCATGAAGTGAATGCTTCCATGTTTTATGTATCTATCAATATAAAGATATCTAACCTTGCATGTACAGTGATATTTTATATAGATACCCCTTGAAATTTTAAATTTTCCCACTGGTATTTGTAGGAAATGTACCAAATTTTACAAAATACAATGAATTTACTCTATGTGGATTAACATAAATTTCATACTCAATTTTAAGCAAATCCACTTAACTCTCCACTTTCCTTGGAGTTTTTGAATATTTATTCATGCGATATTACTAAAAATGTAGCTACTGATGCATGTTTTTATTTTAATGAAAATGATTAGGTATTCTGCACTTACTTTTGCTTTTATGGCAACTAAATTTTCATTTCTGATACCACTAGTGAAGAGCAAGAGTAAAAGAAATAGAAAGGAAAGACAGAAAATGCATTAGAATTTCACAAAGCTTTTTATTACACAATCCCAAACTATAAAAGCATTCTGAGGAGTGGCAATGATCTTTATAAAGTGTAAGGGGTAATGACTAACTAGGGAGTTGTGGTGGGGTGAGTATCATTGAGATACTCAGGATATCATACGTAAACAGATAACTTAGGTAATCAGATAATTAAACTAAAATAGGATACTATATATTAATATGTAAAGAAACAAGTAAATACAAGCACGCAAATTTCTTTAAATAAATATTACATTGTATTTTCTCAACTTTTAGAGCTGGATATTGCATTACCATTGTACTGTGTTAATAATCATTGTGTCCAACACCAAGATCAAATTTTTGAAATAATATCACACATTAAGTGTCCCTGGAGATGTCCCTGAAATATCCAATTTTGTCAGCAATAAGAAAATAAATATTAGAAATATAATAATCAGTTAAAACAAGATACATTAACATTTCAGTGAAACTATTTTCATTGGAGAATTGCTAGGGGCCTGGTGTATATCTATCTTTGTATTGAGGATTGTTTTCTATATTCAAGGTTTTTTAAAGAGTTTGGGATGTATCCATTCGGACTTGCATTGTGAGCAGTTCTAGTTTTCTAGAAGGGTCTCCATCTGCTACAAGAAGCTTCTTGGTTGAGAAGTGAGAGCTACACATATCCATGAATATGAATCTAAATATTAGGCAAAATTAGGAATTATGCTAGTTTCATAAGGTCGTGGTAGAAGGGTCTGTCTAAGATGCATGGCCTCATGAGACCAGGAAGTTGGCTACGTTTTTTCAGCACTGGGCATGATATTCCTCCTTTTTAATTGACATTAAAAGTTCAGTTAGATGATCTGCTGCTTACTACTATGAAGAGAATGCCATCATTCCACCTTTAGGATTGTCTTCTCATTGTGGTTCGTAGGTGTCACAGCTGGGTGGGACTACTGTTTATTTACTTTCATATGTCACTTATGGTTCTATGAAAACTAATCCGCAGAAAGGAAGCTTTCAGGTCGGACCAGATCAAGTCTTCTGAATCATGTGTCTAAAGTGCATGGTGTCCTCAACAACAGAAAGTGACCTTTAACCCCTAGGAGGCAGGCAAGCAAGAGCAACGGCATTAGCATATAGTTACGAATGTCTCTTGAACTTCCTGATCACAACTAGTAAATGTGTGTTTCATGCCTACAACTGGAGTTTTTGTTTGAGAGTCTAAATTTTTTTTTTTGGGGGGGATATTCAGTCCCAGTGGCACAATATGAAAAAAATGCATATTTTTTGTTATATAAATGCATGGCCAACAGATTGCATTTTCTGTCTTCTGTTTTTATTTCCTCTGAACGTTCATAGTACACCCTCCTTTACAATTGCTATGTTGTTCTGCTAGAGGTTGCAACCCAGCATATTTGGTTCTAATGTTTTCTTTTCTCCCATCTACCCTTGTTTTCTGTTTTTCTATCCCTTTCCTTCCATTTTATTCCCTTTGTACATTTATATTTCTTTTTTCTTTTTCTCTGACTGCTTATTCTCTAGTATTTTTCTTATAGCTATCTGAACAGTTGGTATCTGTGGATTTGAATATGCAAGTTTGTTTGAGGTCATTTTCCCATACCTTTGTTTATGAAACCCAGGTAAGTTTATATATTTTCTCTGATTAAATAGATGTTGCATTAAAATGACATTAAAAAATAAACCATTTCACACCCATCAGTATAAAAATGTTAATTTGGGATTTACAATGAAATCACTCACAGAATATTGAATTTACTTTCATCTAAAACTTTCTTTCTAGATATCTGCTGTTAAGGCAAAAATATAGAGTCATTTTTCATTTTTATGATTTTGATCCAATGTTCAATAAACTCAGCACATACAGTACACAATATGAAGATACTTGTTTTAAGAATTAAGCTGTTAAATTAAGAATTATTCTGATTCAAACTACTTCCATAATTCATATTCAACATTTTTCTCTTCATGCCATTCTTTTAAAATTATAATGGCATCCAGACTGGAACTGATTTACTTGCCTTCCTCCATTAAAACATACATACACTTGCATTATATTTGATTAATATCTTTCTTATTTATTTCATATATTATAAAATAATAGCTTTCTTTCCATTTTTCAAAAATAACGTTGACTCCAAGCATGACGGTGAAAGCCTCTATTATTTTGCTTGTGAGATTGTCGCAAGGTTAAGGAATACAAGATCATTTTTGCCTATATAGTGATGTTAATGATTCTCAGGGAGTATATGTGCTTGTATCTCAAAAATCAACAAAGGATGAGAGAGACAGAGAGAAAGGTAATGAGAGAAAAACAGCAAAAGAAGAGACAGAGAGATAATTAGGGAGGGACAGATAGTGAGAGACAGAGACAGAGGATATCAATTTCACATAAAACAAATTTATGATTTTTTGATATGCTTTCACTTTGTTATTATCTTCCTTGAGGAAACAAAGATCCAAAATCTAGGTCCATTAGCTTCTCAAAACTAATCTTAAGTTTACCTTCTTTTATGACCCCTGTTCACCAAGGACAATCAGTATCAAAACTTGACTACTTAATTAAGACACCTTGCTCTATGTCCTTCTTAGCATTTATCACCATCCAAAGTATATTCCTCTTGAGTATTTCTTCAGTTTCTATCTTTGATTAAACTGCAAGCATACATATATTAAACATAGTTATTAGATCTTGTTGTTCCATCTAATACTCTACTGTCAGATCTAAGAAAACCATATTCATAGAAGAAGGAATATTTAATCATATAGAAAAAAACTTAAATTATATACTAAAAAGCAAAATAGTTATGGTAAGAAGTTACCAAAGGAATAATTTTCAACAAAAATGAAAAATAAAAAGTTTATTTTGCCCAACATAGATATATAATCAAATAAGCATCTGTGAGTGGCATATTTTTCTGATTAATTAATTGTCATACCTGGTATCTTTTTAATTGTGGATTCTGAATTTGGTTAATATGCAAACAGGAGAAAGCATGAGATGAAACTTGTTTGCTGTCAGTGAAATAATTAGCATAGCTTAGTTTGCATATTGTTTTGGGAAACATATCAACTTCACTTTATAAATGCTTAGTAATTGATTTGTTCAACTCAACAAGCATTTATAGAACAGCTTCTCTTTTTGAAAAATCTGGTCTTTTTGAAAATTCATAAGATAATAAGAAAAAAGTATATAAATAAACTTAATGAAAAAAGTTAAGAGAGATGATCATGTTCAAGTTATAAAAAAAAGGACCATCAGAGCAGATAAATATTGCCATTTATTAGGAGAAAAAATGAAAAAGCAGGGATGCTGCAAAGGGGACTTAGAAGTTTCTGTCAGAGTCTGAAGACTTAACAAAAAGGACCCTAAGAGAGACATGCATGGATCTACTTAGGAGGCATAAAAGACAAGGTCTTCAGAGTAAGTTGGGAGAATGGGGTCATAGGGAAGTGTAGAGGATAAGAGGGAACAAAGGGACGGGAGTGAAGAAAAATGTATAGTTCAGTAGTAACAATAAAAAATATATAAAAAAGAATGTGCATCAGAGTCTGGAGCATAGGTAGTTATTGAAAAATGATATGACAATTATTACTAGAGATGGAGCACAGCATTAGAAAGGTAGTAAGAACCTAATGGACCTAAGATCAACTAGAAAAGATGTCCCGTAAAGGACAGTCTAGATAAAATCAGGATCAACTGTTAAGTAAACCAAAAACAACTAGTACACTCTAACAACTATTGTAGCAGCATACAGACAAGTTTGTGTTTGTTCTATTCTGCATGATGGTGTAGGAAAACCATTGAACATAAAGTGCCATTGTGATAGATGGTCATAGGTCTGAAGAATTTATAGAAGCGGAGGAGTCTTCACATGTGTATATTTTCAGGAAGAGTTAAATTATTGATGTAAGGCTTTGTTGCAAATTCATACCTTGGATTTTCTATGAGTCCAACTTGAGCTGTTTCTCTGAGATCTAAGCCAATGGAGAAGGACACATATTATTCCTTTAGCCTCAGGTTGCTTTATTGCTGATTTGTTGGTGTCAATGACAAAGATCTATTTTTATGACTACATAATATTACCTTGCTTATGTCTGCCATATTTTCTTTATCCATTTAAGATTAGGAACAAATCAATGGCTATTGTGAACAGAATTGCAATAGCAATAAGAATGGATCAGAGAACAGTATGCAGGTTACTGTGAAAATTACTAATAAAGCTACATGTTATATTTCTTCCATTTCCTTAAAAATACTTTAATTCTAATTATGTGTCCATGTGTTTGTCTTCATGTGGGTTTGTATATGTGAATGTAGTACGTATGGAGGCAAGAAGAGGGAACTGGATGCCCTAGAATTGTAGTTGCAGGTGGGAAATTACATTGCATCCTCTGCAGGAACAGTGCAAGATTTTAATGGCTGAGTCTCTCTTCAGCACCCATTCATTTACTTTTGAGGATTAAAGATAAATAGAAAAGAATGCATCAATGCCAAGATTGAACACATGACCATTTAAAAATATAAATATAGATATTAATCTTGCTTCATGCCTCTCAAGCTTGTAAGTTTTTTTAGATGTCTTCTACTTGACATTATTTAAAATAGTGTTACATATAATGTTGAAAAAATGCATAAGATAAGCACTAGCAAGGAAAAATCTTGTTGCTTCTACCCCACTAGTCTAATATTTAGAGATAATATGTTTTCTACAAAAAGCACTATTATATTCTTCTTTATTCATTTTCTTTTTTATTTTTCTTCCTTTTCATTAAATTTGAAGGTTCAAAAGGAAAAGTGTTTGGTAGTAAAATACAAGAACACATTCTTCAGTGGAGGAACGTTAATACTGATTATTTACCATAGGATTCATATAGTACCAGAGGTTCACTCTTCACTCTTCATAAATACTGTGCCAGGTCTTATTTCAAACTATCATTTTTGCTTATGGGACTAGGATGAATTCAGGGCAATGCACATAAATCTCAATATTCTTATTTCAGACAAACTATTAAAGTAAAATTCTGGCATACATGAAACTAAGATAGGGAGACTATTATTCCTGACTACCAGAGTTTGGATTTACGAAAGTCAAATGAACATTCTTATCTGATATGCCTTTCTAATGTGATTTTTGGGAAGACTCAGCTACCAATAACTGACATTAACACTATTTAGTTAGTGCAAATCTGAGTTGAATTTACCATTGAAGTTCAGAATTCTGAGCATTAGCAAACTGATGTGACTGTTCCTACTCCTGGTATTCCTTGCAGGCAAGTGAAACCCTACCTTAACAGTTAACATTCCACGAACAGGAAAACATTTTTAATCAGTCTCTGAAGAATTTAAACCTGACAGATTATTTGTGAATGCTTTCTGTGACCTTATAGACCATCTCTAAAATATTCAACAGCTTATCCCTCAAGTCACCTGTGCTTCTATTTCAAACAGATTTTCATAGCTTTTGAATTAATTTCAGGCAGTGGATATGTAAACATAAGTGAACAGTAGTCACAGAGTTGGGCCTTTGCCCTATTTCGTCTTCAGTTATTTTAAGAGACAAGAATATAGTATGTTAGAAACTGTTAACTTCTATCCATCTAATGGAAATTAGAACATTCTATATAGAACAGTCAAATTACCTTAGATATTAGCCTCTGTTTTTTCCGGTAAGATACTCATAAGTTATTCTAAAGCGAGACAGGAAATATATTAAATAGATAACATCATGGACTCTGGTATTATGGTATAGACCTTTAATTCTAGCTTTTGACAGAATTAGATAGGGGGATCTGGAGTTCAAGGTCATCGTTGGATAAATAACTAATTCAAATTTAAGGCACTTCTAGGCTGCATAATGTTATGTTAAAAGATAAACAAAACACCCAACTTTAAATACACAAACAAAACAATATTTATTTATTTTTGAATAAATTGTGCTTTTTCTTTTTGTAATTCAAGTTTTAGAAAATAAAAGGCAATTAAAACAGTTGTGAGAATAATACTGCTATCTGACCTAATATGTATTTGTCTATGGTTTTTTTATGCTATTATGATGAGCAGTTTAAAATATATTATCAGAATAAATCATTCCTTCCTAGTTGTGTGTCAGGAATAGTCTGCAAATATCATAATGTGGTTTGTTTGGAGGAAACTTATGGGAAGAGATTTAGAGATGTAGGTGCATGTTTCTTAATTTTCTTTTCTATAGAGTGAAATCTTTCAGAGATATGTACCAGCAAAAACTAAGGCAGCAGAGGAGAAGAGAGCAACTCCCAGAGAAAGAAAGAATATTTAAGGCTTCAAAGAGCTTCCGTGATCAGAAGTGCTACAGCTCAGAAAACTGGGGATTTCAGCTGCTTGAGATTTGGGTGGACTTGAGGGACAATCTATGGAGAAGCTTCACTGAAAACAAATAATTGTTGATGATCTTTGCAGAAATCTTCGAGAATCTTAGTAGTTTCTAACAGTACTCCTAAAAATCCGATGTGTCAAATTGAGAGCCAGAGTATAACTTGCCTTGCTTCTGCTATGCCTATATACCAACATCATCTCTTAGTCTATATTTTTATTGAATGTAAACTTTTAAGAATATCTTCTGATTAGTTTAACCTAAAACTTCATTAATGTAAAGTATCATTTTGAAGTTCTAAAGACATATGCACAATGCTATTTACTTTTATGTTTGATGAGTTTACAGGAAGTATCAAGTGCATTACTTACTAGCAAAAATCCAACAAAAGTAGATATTTCATCAAAACTCATTATATGTAACATATGCCTTGAAAACCATTAGAATTGATAAAGTGCTTTTCAAAGATCTATTTTAAAGCATCAGGTTAAATTTAAAGGCTTTATCTTTGCTTTTTATATAAAATCATGAATCGGTTGTAATTTTGCCCTTATGGTTTTTATGCTCCCATACCTAAATATACATGTGAAGATATATTAAGAATATAGATATTTATTTTAATTAAAGAGTCACCATTTACTAATTCAGTTAATAATGAAATGAACCAGAGTTATTTAGGTCGTGCAGCATTGAGCCAAGATGAACTCATTTGCAGAGCTGTGTTTCATTCTCCTGGAGCTATTCTCAACAAGCCATGCAGTGGAGCGATTTAAAACTGTAATAAAGAGATTTTTGATTTGGGGATTTAAACAAAAAGTTTGGTGTTCATGAATTTTTATTTAGAACTATATGATTGGATGTTTCTTAAGCATAGGATGAAACTGGATAACTCACCATCTGTCAATAGTAAGGGGATTTAAGTCTGAAAAGGGATAAAGCTCTCGGACCGTATGCTGATCCCTTAGATAAGAAGCTTTGTGCCTGGGAAGTATACAGTTTGTGACACAGATCTGACATCTCGCAAACAGCTAAAGTTTCCAGCTACCCTGATGATAAAATGTGATTTGAATTTTCATGCTATAATCTACTTCTATTTTGTTTATTCCCTTGTATCTTATTTTATCCAAGGCTACACTTCATAATGTGATATTTTTAAAAATCTAGGAACAAAATCTGACTTCATTTTCTCCTTAATGAAACAGAAAGAAACACAATGTTCTACTAACTAAGTTTTTTCATGTGTAGTATTTCAATAGAATTCCCAGCAGAACCCAAGTCCCCAGTGTACAAACCTACATTCAATATCCTACATCCTACAATTTCGATAGACTGTTTATTCTTAAAAGTTTTGCTGCTTGGAGGAGAATCAGTTTTCTTGAGGAAAGTTGTCCCTGTTAAGTCAACCATGTTCAAGTGGAAGGACATATATCCAAGAATATTTAGGGGCTGAATGAGTTTGTCTTGATGAAACACATACACGTACACAACACACACACACACACTCACACAGGGCACAAATTTGGATAAATGAGAAGGTTTATGAATATGAAGAATTGGGGGGATAAATAAGTATGATCAAAATATATTGTGAGGGATTATCAAATAACTAGTAAATATTTAAATATATTTACCCAGGCATGTTTATTCTCCAATTGTATATTTAGCCTAAATGTATGAGGACTTTATGTAGCACAATATATAAGGCAAAACTATTATTTCTTAAAACTATTTCAGAAGGATTAACAGGTGATATGAGTTTAATATTTACCATAGTCCTTCCAAAATTGACATCTGAAAATATATGATGTTTCAAACATATTTAAAAAGTTGTAGACATTTTGTTTCTAAAGGAGAGAATGTATTATTGCACACAATACCTAGATTGAAATTGCTATTATTCAGTTAAATATATTTGTGAGCTAAATATTAACATTTTGGGGATGTAACTTTATTGTAGCTTCAATTTCTAATGCAAACTTTTAGTTTTACTTTTGAGAAAACAATTCTCTAATGAAGGGAATGACTTGAATAGATCTAGCAGATTCTTTTGAATGATATTGAGCTCTGGCTTGAAAGTCTCCATTCCTTTAAACCTTGATGGTAATGGTCTATGTAATATCTCAAGTATTGTATCCTAAAGTGGTTTTATGCATACACAGCTCACCATATCCACCTCAGGGCTAGGGTCCCTAATGTCCAGGTGAATTCCTTTTAATTCAGGACATACACATTTCAAATTAACAGATATTTCATGACAAGGGAAGGGCACACTAATTTTTTAAAAGACTGGATATATGCACGCATGTATGTTTGAGCAGGAATGGGTTGGTTCTGGAGTTGTAGGGGTGGAGGTATAAATATGCAAATGTGGTACTTATGCATAAGTTTCTCAAAAGAAGCATTTAAGTAAAAAAAAAAACACCTGGAAGACTGATTTTCTGCTAAAATTTGAAGAAAAAAATAAATTTCAGACTGTGTTGTAGGAGGCCGTTTGTTCCTGGCTGCTCAACCCTGAAATAATCACACAGAAACTATATTATTTAAATCACTGCTTGGCCCATTAGTTTTAGCTTTTTATTGGTTAACTAGTACAATTTAATTTAACCCATGTCCATTAATCTCTGCATCACCACGAGGATGTGGCCTACTAGCAAAATTTCAGGACATCTGTCTCCAGCAGCGGCTCCATGGCTTCTAGTAAGTCTTCCTTCTTCCCAATATTCAGTTTATTTTCCTTGCCTAGCTCTACTCCTTTTTTTTTTTTAATTTTTATTTTTCCATTCAATTATTTACACTTCCTTCCCTCCCCCCAATTCCCTCCTGCTTTCCAACCCGGCTTGAGAGAAGGCAGGGAACTCTGCCCTGTGGGAAGTCCAAGGCCCTCTCCCCTACATCCATGCCTAGGGAGCTGTGCATCCATATAGACTAGGGTCCCCAAAAGCCAGAACGTGCTGTAAAAACAATCCCAGTGCCTTTATCAATGGCTTCTCAGTCAGCCCACATTGTCAGCCACAATCAGAGAGTCTGGTTTGATCACATGCCCATTCAGACCTGGTCCAGCTGATTTGGTGAGCTCCACTAGAACAGGCACACTTCCTCAGTTGGTGGATAACCCCTCGTAGTAGTTCTGACTTCCTTGTTTGTCTTCTCCCTCCTTCTGCCTTTCAACTGGACCTTGGAGGCTCAGTCCGTTACTCTGATGCGAGTCTCTGTCTCTATCTCCATCTGTCGCAGGGCAAAGTTTCTATGGTGATATTCGAGATAATCATCAGTGTGATAGTGGGGCAAGGACAGTTCAGGCACCCTCTGCTCTGCTGTCCAAGGACCTAGCTGGGGACATCCCCATGGACACCTGGGATCCCCTATAGAGCTAAGTCTCTTGCCAACCCTAACATGGATATCTTAATATAAGTATCTTCTTCCCTGCTCATATATCTGCTCTTCCTTCATCTCCACCCTCCCACTCCCCCAAGCTCTTGCCTGTCCTACTCTTCTCCCTTACCTCTCCCCCTTTTCCTTCCCTCTCCCCATTTCACCTTCCCCCAACCTCACCCCCACCCCTGTCACCACCCCCATGCTCACAACTTTTGCCCTGCAATCTTGTTTGCTTCCAATTTTCAGGAGAATCTATATATGTTTTTCTTTGGGTTCACCTTGTTATTTGTCTTCTCTGGGCTTGTGAACTATAGGCTTAATGACCTGGGTTTATGTATAGAGTTCATTAATGAGTGAGTATATACCATACTCATCTTTTTGGGAAAAGAAAGTTAAGTTGAAAACTATTATACCTATATTATCATGTCAGAAATGGAATCAAAGCAGAATTAGGCAGAAATAGAGAAATTGATGAACATGAAATAAGTGTATGAATCTCAGGATAACAATGGGGAATTGTGAACAGCATACAAGTGATGTTTAGGATATCAAGAGGGTCAAACTATGCCTATGAAAGTTCAAGAGAAGAAAAAAGGAACAGATAAAGGATATGGGAGGACAAATAAATGAAAAAATCATGGTGAAAAATTCACAATCTCAATTAAATGCAAGGATATAAATGGTTCAGCGGATTCTTAAGCAGGAAGAATTTAGACTCACACCAAAGCATAGTACAATCCATGTTTTGAAGCCAAGGGAAAATTAACATCTAACAGAAAAAAATCATCATATTCTAGGGCAAGAGTGTACAACATTATGAGCAAAATTTCTGATCAGAAACCTTGACAGGTAGAACACAATGAGATGATGTGCTCATACTGATAAAAGGAAAATCAGCCAACTGAAAAATACTCCGCCAGCAAGAGTGGTCTTCAAAATGAATGTAAGAAACTAAGACCTTCTCCCATAAAATTTAAGAAAAAGAAAGAGTTGATTTCTTCCTAGTTGATCTATCCTGAAAGAGGTGATGTGCTGTAGGAATTCCTTCAGCCAGTAGACTTTAAGATACAAGGCCACTTGGGCGTGGCCTCTTATACTTTAAATGCCAATGTAAAACATTTGCTTGTTCTCTCTCCAGGCTTCTGCATTCCCTTCCTGCTCCCTGTTCATGCAGAAGACTGTGATCTGTGAGTCTACCCCTTAATAAATAGCCCTTTATTATACTCAATTATGAACTAGTGTGGGATTATTTTATAACTTCCATCTTCAGTGATGGAAAAATCTTTCCAGCTCAGATATAAACATGCAAGCGCTCTCTGAGAGACAAAGGTTTGTGAAAATAGTGATCTCCATGATAGCATCTAAAATAGTATACACGTGTCCATCAGTGAATAACTTATTAATATTGTTTGTTTCTTTTGACAGTTCTAAACTGGCAATCTTGTGTTTTTAATAAACACCTAATGATATGTCAGAATTAATGCTTGGAAATGATGTCTTCACTCTTTTCCACTACAGTACCCATATCCTGGATTCTGTAGTTCATTAGAAACAAGCTTTGACATATTACAAGCTGGCCTCAAATTTGCTATTCATATGAAGATGATCTCAATCTCCTGAGTATAGTTGTTACATATATGTGCTGCCAAACTTGATGGGTTTTGAATGATATAACAGGGATTCCTTTACATATGCTAGACAGGCAGTCTACCAAATTAGTTTCAGGCCCAGCTCATCACTATTATTTTCTCATGGAAACCTGTTCCAAGTCAGTCTCATTCTTGCATTTGCACTGGTGTGTTCCATCAATGCAATCAAGAGATTATAATATATATCGTGTGTGTGTATGTGTGTGTGTATGTGTGTGTGTGTGTGTGTGTGTGTGTGTGTTATATGCAGTGCAATAATGAAAGATGGGAAACTTAGGATGTTTTGTCAGAAATAAAATGATGTGGGGAATCTCCTCTGTGTGCCATAATTACCACTAATAAATAAAGAAACTACTTTGGACCTGTAGCAAGGCAGAACTAGGTAGGCTGGGAACGCTATGCTAAATGCTGGGAGAAAGAAGGGCAGAGTCAGACATGCCGAAACTTTGCTGTGGCCATACAGAGATTAATAGAAATGTTAAATTAATATCTAAGTGTTAGCCAATATGAAGCTAGAGCTGGCCGGGCGGTTTTGGCGCACGCCTTTAATCCCAGCACTCGGGAGGCAGAGGCAAGCGGATCTCTGAGTTCGAGGCCAGCCTGGTCTACAAGAGCTAGTTCCAGGACAGGCTCTAGAAACTACCGGGAAACCCTGTCTCGAAAAACAAACAAACAAACAAACACCCAAGAAGCTAGAGCTGATGAGCTAAGCAGTGATTTAATTGATACAGTTTCTATGTGATTATTTCGGTTCTAAACTAGATCGGCAGCCGGGAACCATCAAGTGGCCCCCCTCCAAGAAATTGGCACCAATGTAGTGGACTAAATCTGCATAACACTGAGAGGGCTTGAAAAGGAATTCTAGAAACTATTATTTCGTGTCTAAGCTAGCCGGGCGGCTGTGAACCAACAAGCAGCTTCCTTGCAACAATAAAATGTAGTATAACTACTGTTATAGTGATTTACTTTTAAACAATTAATTGGCAGGTTATATTTGGGTCTAAGAAACTGACTTCCTCCTTTTCACTGCTCTCTTTCAATAAATATTCAAAAGATGTAAAATATCTCCCATCCTTCAGAATGGTAGCATATGTTAGAAACAGGATTTGATATATTGGCATATGTGATCTTCAAATTACCTGAGGGATTCTTATGTTTTGGGTTTGGTTGCAATCTGACAAGACAGTTTTGCTCAGTATTAACCTCTAAGTAAGTCTGATTATCATCGCTGCCTTAAGAGATCTAATGCTGTGACCAAAACCTTTCAAGGGATCACATGGGAAGCTATGCACAGAGTAAAATATTTGATGATGTAAATTTTATTTTTGTTTGTCCTCCACTCATAGAAGCAACTGATACTAATTACTCCAATCAGGCAACTCAAATATACAATGTGGCTGACACTGCTCTCTTAAAATTAGATACTGTTGCGGGGTAGAGGATGAATTAGTTGTTAGAAGTACTTAACTTATTGCCTTGTTAGAGGACCAGTGTTTGGATCCCAGTGCTCAAGGCAGGCTCAGAGACACCTCTAATTCCTACTCCACCATATCTGACATCTTTTCTTAGCCATTGTGGATTCTCACGTGTTTGGCATGACCAAAAAGCTTGTATAGGGAAGTGTACAAGCACTTGCGTGTGCGCAAACACACACACACACACACACACACACAAAAAAAAAAAAAACAAAACAAAAAAAAAAAAAAAAAAACAGGGATACTGACTTTTTCTTGTTTACCTAGTATGTTTCCTTCTTATTCCTGTCCATTGTGGGGAAGGCAAAGCTGTAAGAGCATGAGGTGCTGGCTCACATCTAGATGAATGAGAAAGCAGAGAAATGAATGTGCCATTCAACAGACTTTCTTTTTTTATCCCCTCTATTTTGTTTTTAATCTAGAAACTATTATTTCGAGTCTAAAATAGCCAGGTGGCTGTGAACCAACAAGAAGCTTCCTTGCAAGAATAAAATGTAGTATAACTACTGTTATAGTGATTTACTTTTAATCTAATACAGGACCCCAGAGCATTGAATGCTGTGATATGCAAGCAAGGTAAGTCTTCCTTGATAATTCATCTTCTCTGGAAAAACTCTCACATAATCTTTCAAAAATGTGGCCTAAGACCCTAATAATTCTTTTGATAATATTTTCAATTAATTAATTACTTGATTTTCAAGACATGCTGTTTCTGTGTACCTTTGCCTGGTCTGGAACTAGCTCTGTAGATTCAGTGATCTGTTCATTTCTCCTTCCCAAATCCTGGAATTAAAAGCATGTGTGATCACCTAGTACTTTCTTGATATTCTTGATCTAATCAAGTTGACCAGGACAACAATCACAGACTAAGCATTCAGGATAAGGTTCTAATCACTGAGGCAAATGAAAAATGGCGGGCCACCCAAAAATAAATAAACAAATAAAAAATATAAACTCTGTATTGAAAAAAATCAAATATGTGGTCAGTATAGAAAATAAAAGTTAAAGGACAAAACAAAAATAATATGATAGATGAATATAATATTATTTTTTCCAGCATCCAAGATGAATATTGTATTATTTTTTAAAGATTATTTTTCTCTTGTGTATTTTAGTTCAACCTCTTCCTCTCCTCCTGGTAGTGTTTCCCCCTTCCCCACACCTTCCTTCTCCCCCAGACCTACCTACTTCTGCTTACCCTCAGAAAAAAGCAGGCTTCCCGGGGATATCAACTAAACACTGTATTACAATAGACCACGCCCATACCGTCACATCAAAGTTAGAGGAGGCAACCCATTAGTAAGAAAATGATCCCACAAGTGGACAAAACAGTCAGAGAAGTCCCCAATCCCATTGCTAGGAATTTCACAAAAACACCAAGCTATTCAGTCGCAATATACATGCATTTCACCTTAAGAAACTGAAGAGAACTAAACATATTAGATCTAATAAGTAGACACAGGGGATAGGTAAATTAAAGCAACTGGACTTCCAATAACTATTTAAATAATGCTAAGTTAATAATATTGCAGTTAATATATTTATAACAGTCCCATTCATTCTTTTAAGTGATTCCCTTATTGGTTGAGGTTTTCCTAACATTTTATTACATATAGTTCTCAATGTACGGAATGATTTCTCTATGTCACTTCTTTGATGTCTATAAACAATGCTGTGTAAACACAACTAGACCATGATTCAATGGGTTGGGAATAAAAATGATTAATGATTTGCAAATATGATAGCTTCACCCATTTTGTAGATGAAATCTATTAGTTTATTATAATTGGTGCATTTCCTTTCTTAAATTCAATAAAATTTAAGGAAATATGTCACACCTTTTGTGGTAGCCCAACTTACAATGTACTTGAGATTGTGTTAGGGATTTGCCAGTCACTGTAAAGGTGGGGAAATCATGTGACATGGGTTAAGTGGATTTTCAGATTTTCTCAACCCATATCTTTCTCTCATTTGTACCACCAACCATGTAATGCACTGTGAAAAATAACAGTTCTAGTTCATGGAGTCTAGTCACTCAATCTACCATTCTGGAGGGGAGTCTTGATCAAAAGGGTGGTTAATAGAAGGCATCTCTGTGGGCACACATTTGTCGCTTAGCAACAGAATGAAATCAGCCTGCATGTCCAGTGTCTAGTTATCACAAATTCACTCACTAAACCCTTTCACATGTATATAGCCTTTCTATTCATTTTATTTATAATTTTTTAAACAAAACATTTCTTTAAAATTGCATATTTATTTTCAAAATGACATAGCGCTTCATTTTTAAATGCAGAATATATGACAAAATATCAATGCCTAATTTTCAACCAGTAATGTTTGCTTTGGAAGTATTAAATTTTTCTTAACAAGTGATGTAATCAGTGTCCATGGTAACAGGGATGGTAACCAAGACAAGTCAGGCAGCATCAAGTTTGCTTCTGATTCAACTGTGTTTCCAAGATTTTTTCCTGAGATATTTCCTAAATATAAAATCTTTTGTTTTGCTTAAGGATGAATCAATTTGGCCATTTACAGTTTTTTTTTTAAGTTCTTGCTTGTTTTTATGTTTATTTAATAATTTTTATCTTATTACTCCTAAAGGAATGAGGCATTCTCCCAATAAAGAAAATCATTTAAAAGATACTGAAATGATGCTGGGCATTTGCAATTCTGAGCAGCAGTTAACTGTCAAAACCTCATCAAACAGTTAAGTCAGTCAATGGAATGGACAGGTAGGATTGTGTACAGCTTATGCATGTTCCATATTCAAGAATTCTGTTGTTAAATCCTAATAGTAAAACAGAGAGGACCACAGAAAAATACAAACAGAATGTTCGGTACTCACTATGCTGATATATTTTAATGTTGAGATAGGGATATGTATTTAGTTTACTTTTAATTGGCATGGGTAATTGAAGTATATTTTCACAGTCTTATTAAAACTAACCAAACAGAAATCTTCACAAGGTACTTAAAATAAAAACAATAAAAAATGGAAAGGCTGAATTCTAGATATCTTTTAAATGACATGAAAACCACACACCTTCTTTATATATTGTATACATGTCCATTTTCTACCCAAATTTGCCTTCTAAACTTATCATTTACTTATGCTGTGATGAGTGATGTAACTATCCATTATGAACTGTACGCTGGCCAGATTGTTGTGTGAAGTGTTGCTGTATGCCTGTGTGGCATACTACTGCTCTGTATGCTGCACTACATGTAACTCTGATGTAGCTGTCAGGGATTTTGGGCAACATGACATGCATATAAAGTTATTTCCTTATATATTTTCATCTCCCCAATTAAGCACTACAATAAATATTCATTACACACATTATTTTTTATCTTTTCTATTTAACCATACAGCAACTTTTATAGATGAATACATTTTAAATGTTACTATTGTTGTGAAGGATGTTTCTTACCCCATTCCATGAAACTTTTCAGTGCCAATACTGAGACTTCCATGACACTAAAACGTGAGAAACACACAGTCCTGAAGCTTTTGTATTTCTAGTGAACCTGATTTTAGAAATGGAAGAGATTATGAAGGAATAGAATTTTAAGACGTATAATTTGAGTCAGGATTTCTTGTATAGGTTTTTGAATACAAGAGTTTTAAAGATTATAGTTACCTCATTTTGTATAGAAAGTTTCACATATACATTTGGATGTATTAAGGAAGATATACAGAAAATGACCATTAAATATTTTGAAATTCTAAAGTTCTGGGCAATCAGATATGTAATAACTTAGAATGATTGATTAAACAAAATCACATAATGAGAGTAGCTATTCATCCTCTCTGTGTAAAAGAAATAGGATTAAAATTCATGAGGTCAGTGATTTAGATTCCAAGCTTATGCCAAAAATTATTTAAAATCTTTTGTGGTGACAGTGAATCTCTGAATTCTTGAGGGTCTATGGCTGAGGTTTCTGACAGATAAACAGAGTATCATGTAAAAATAAGTGTCTCA
The DNA here is from genome assembly GCF_903992535.2 of Arvicola amphibius. Classification (NCBI taxonomy): domain Eukaryota; kingdom Metazoa; phylum Chordata; class Mammalia; order Rodentia; family Cricetidae; genus Arvicola; species Arvicola amphibius. The sequence goes on along the minus strand of NC_052048.2, from coordinate 72,740,484 downwards.
TTAAAAATGTGAATTGAAAATCTAATTTTCTGTATGTAAGTATGCTCTATAAAAGTAAAGATATTGATGAGGAAGCAGTATGATTCTGAAAAGTAAAATTAGACCATGCAAAACTATCCTAGAGACACTGGGGACATCTAGCATAGATTTGCTGAGACAACATTACCAGAAGGAGAAAATTTTATACATACACACACACACACACAAACACACACACACACACATACACACACACACGCACACACATACACATACACATATACATACATACGAAGAGTAAAGTCTGTTTTGACTAAAAATAATGTAATGGCCAGACATGATCATTTTGAATGCTGCTGCTTCTCTTCAGTACCTACTTAACACTATTCAGTTGTGTTTTCTGACTTCAATTCTGAATCAATTATACACAGACATTTAAAGTTAAGATAGTATCATTCACATGAAAAATGTGTTCAAAATAAAAATAATTTTATCACACCAAAAATTGTTGGTGGATGAAAATGGGCAATACAAAGAAACATGAACACTAAAAGTGTGACTTAATGATGAGATATATTTTTTTCTGATTCTGATACCCTACTATAGCTGCCCACACAGCTGTTTTCTGTCTCTTATCAATAGCTCAGCTATTAGGATAAATTGCATTTAATTATACAGACTCAAAATCTGAATTGATTTTGACTTTGAAGTTCACCTTTTTATGTGATCACAGGCAAACTAATTTATTTAAACATAGTTCTCATGTTATACAGACTGGTAATATTTTACTTAACTGTTGTTAAGATTGAATAAAATATTAATGTATTTAGACTTCTAATTTTCAAAAATCTGTGTCATGCATATATCACACACACACACACACACACACACACACACACACACACACATATCACATATAACTCATTCATTTATTTTACCTGGGATTAATGGAATAAAATTTAGAATTTAGAAATGATGAATAATCATGTATGAGTAACAGTGAAGTGGATGGTTACAATTGTGTAGCTTGGTCTTCTAGTGGGATTCCTAACAGTGAGAGAATGGGCTGTCTCTGACTCTGTTACCTGCTGTTGGGACCCTTTCCAATTCCAGTCTTAGTAGAAGAGGAGATGCCTAGTCTTTCTACAACTTGATATTCCATGACTGACCAATATACCTAGGAGGCCTTCCCTTTTCTGAAGAGAAAGTAGGAGTGGACACAGGAGTAGTGGAGGTGAGGAGAGGAGTATGGGAGGACAGGAGAGAGGGAGGGGGAAACTATGGTTGGGCCTGTATAATAAATTAATTAAGTTAACAAAAAAGAAACTGTAAACAATGGGTTAGCTGAAAAGTTAAAAGGAAAATATAGACAAGATCAGAAACACAAAATCATGTTCAGACATTTAAACCAAGCATGTGTAATTTATTAGAATAATAAAATTTTCTACCTTGAAGATCAACTAATTAATTAGTTAAAAAATATCCATTTTAGCACACAGAAAGATGAAAATAACCCATTTATATACATCAAGAAAAATAAGATAGTTAAATAATGCAATTTTATTACTCAGCTTTCATGAAAATTAAGGTTTATAAGAGGTAAAAATTGTTTCTCAAAGAAACCCATGAGTGGGTTTCATTTCAATAAATTGAACCTCATTACAATTTCCGGTGTCATAGTTATCAATCCATGTATAATAAAAATATATACAGAACCATTACATCATGGAACTTCATTTGTATTCTAATTATATTTCAGCCTTGGCTATTAGATCATTTATTACAGTTAGAATGAGAAATAAAATGAGGTAAGATGTTTTCATATTTAGCAGGATTTAATTTTAATTTGTTGTTACCTACTGGAAATATAAAAAATTATCATCACTTCTGAATAGAATGGAACTAAGTAAAGACTTCACCTATACCTTACATTCATCTCCTTTGACAAATATATTCTGTTGCTATTTTTTCAATTATAGAGTCAATCATTTAAATATGATATGAGGTTGGAAGAGATTTTAACCATTGTAGTTCTATTTTTTTTTGTTTTTGAGGGTGCTATATGAATAATTTCAATACCATACTCACAAATCCTATAGCAGAGGAAAAATAAATGCCTGTATTTTCAAATTACAGGCCAGGAAATATGAGTATCATTCATATATGAAGGCAAAACAATTGTATTGTACAGGATAATTGTGATAATGTGCATTAAAAGATTTAGGCCAGTAGTCATAATGTTGGATTTTAAGTGTAATATTTTAACTGAACTAATTTTATTACTACTCTTCATTTTCCATATATTATTAAACTATTCACTTCACTATTATCATTAATGTGTGTTATTCTGAATACTATTACTATAAAATAAAATTTCTACTATGGAAACAAATTTAATGGAAAATTTTTAAAAAAACAAAAGTCTGATTCATAGATGAATTGTGTCCATAAGTGTTTCAGATTCCTTCAGCTGCTTCCTGCCAGTGGCTATCACTGTTTCAAATGACAAAATCCTTTCTAATTTGTTACATTGTTAACAGATTACCAAATACATAATTTTCTTTGGTTAATATAGTAAATACTACATGAAATTTATACTTAAAAGACTTTATAATTGTATTGATAATCTATTTATCAACTAATTAAGGAGTGTTTCTATCACAAATTGTGTCATATTTTTTTTCATATTTTATATAATACAGATAATTTTACCCCATAGGTACAATATTTCTAGTAACATCAGATCTTTATTCACTAACTCAGCCCTCAGTGTTGTTTTATAGTCTATTTTTATTCTATAATGAATATGGCCACACTACAAATATATCAACATTCTACTAGGAAAATTTCAACCATTTCAGCTTCAAAGTTCCTTTCTGTAGGTTCCATCTATTTCTTTCCATGGTGTTTTAATTATAATGATGCTTTCTGTTTGTTTTCTTGTTCTCTCAAGCAGGCTTAATCTATAGTACAGGTTGGTCTAGAACTCACTATATAGCCTAGACTTGGCTCAGACTTGTACTAATCCTCTACTCTTACTCTCTCACATCCAGGGACAAAAGGTATGAGACATAACACACAGACTCTTACATTTTGAATGACTCAAAATAGCAATATCTGCAAAATTGTTTTTTCTGTCATTATTCCTATGCTTACACTTACCTTTGCAACCAAATTTTTCTTGTAGAGAATAGTGAATTCATTATATAAAATCAGATTATTTTTCTAGGTATTTCCTTTCCTTCCATCACAAAAATAAATGCAAGCATTTGAATCACTATTTAGTCTGACTAAATTGATACTACTCAACATATCAAGATAAAACTCAACTCCACCTATCATCACTAGTAAATTTGGATCTGCCCTTAATTCTTACATGCTAACAATATTGCTCTTTACATATATACTCCTGACTGGAATTCTGATATCATATTTAGTTTTTGATAGAGACTGGATTTTTTCACATTGAATTAAAATAAAGGTCCTATTTTATAAAAGAAATAAATATTTTAAAGTGAATGTACATTAGTGCAACTAACTCACATGGGCATTTATTCATATATAATTTCCTTCTACATCTCATTTTAATTTCAAATATTCTGCAATACTTAAAGCTTCCTAACTACATCTTATTCTTATTCATCCTAAAAATACATAATATTCATAAAATAACCATCTCTTTCTCAATTTACTCAGATACTTAATATTTCCTTTGCTTGTTGCTCTCAAAAATGTGACTGAGATCATTGTAAGAATAATGCTTATTTTCTCTTTTTGTCAATCAATGTTAAAAACCATTAATAACACTACCATCTGGAAATATAAAACTTGGTTTTATACAATTTATATTTCCAACTATGTATTGGCATTTGAACATATGAGTATGGCTTCTAGTATACTCAACAATATTATTTCTGCATATACAATAATTCTTGTTTAGTTGATTTTGCTTACAATAATTAGTGTTGACATGGTAGTTTCTATATATTTATCTAGCATTTTTTCTTAATATCTTCTCAATATTTATTTCCCCAATGCATTTTACTAAACAATTTAGAAGGAGAACATGAAAATTATGATGATAGCTTTTCCAAATATATTTTGATAGCAAGTATAACATATTTGATCACTGAAAAATGGTCCAAGAAATCTTAGAAATTTGTTTGATATTATATATAGAAAACACATGTGATGAAATTTCATGTTCGTAAACTTAGAAGATGGCTTATTATTGTAATTCACAACTTGGGAGGTAGAGGTAGAAGGATCAGTAGTTCAAGACCAGCTTGTGTTATATAAAATTCTCTTTCAAAGCAGTAAAAATTGAATCATACTTGTATATTATTTCTGCAGTCCCAAAATACTTAAGAATCAATCTCTAATAAAATCCATTTAACAGAATAAAATCTATTGGAAGTCTGTTGCCTGCAAAACAACTAATTTTATCACCTTAACATTAATTAATCATTCAGTTAAGATTAAACACAGTCTCCTCTCTCTCGTCTTCTCTCTCTCGTCCTCTCTCTCTCTCTCTCTCTCTCTCTCTCTCTCTCTCTCTCTCTCTTTCTCTCTCTCTCTCTCCTCTTGAGTATGTGCAATTTCCACCCCACTTACTCAACTCCTTATTTTTCTCCATTTAAAAGTTCCTCATAGTTATTTTTTCATCTAGACCACCCCAAAACAAAATGGCTATGACAAAAGTATCCAGCTGGCCTTCCAACTGTAATCTAATTCTATATAATGATTTCAGTAGGTTTTTGAAAACTTATATACAAAATCTCATTTTCTTCTCTCCATATTTATTCATAGAACTCTCTGAATGTCCTCTTGTTGATGAAATAGTAAAGAAAATATTGGACTCAAGACATATAAAGGTAGTGGTAGAAAACATAATGAAGGTGATATAATAACTATATAATAAAATAACTTTTAGCAGATAAGAAATTTTATTTTTTAAAATTTTATTTGATTTTAAAAGATTAAATATTATTTGCTTGTTAATGATACTGGATTTTGAGTTTTAAGAAGGGTAGTTCCTTCACTTCTTGTTTTTTATTTACCCTGTACACTTAGAATTTGAAATATTGCACTCCATATCATTTGAACTATCTTTCCACTACTAAACTTTGAGGTAAAACTTCACACATAAGAATACCTATAAATATTTTGATAACTGAGTGCCTTTATAATAAATGTTATATGTATTTTACATTTAAATATTCCTTTGTACTTCTGAGACCACTCATGATGTCAACAGCATTAGATTGACAAAATGCAGAAAGAAGACTACAGAAGTGAGATGAATCTGCACCTCCCAATATTTACTGGACTTCTGGAAAAATCTTTTCTAGTATGTTATCAGAGTGTTGCTCAGCCTGTGGTGTATTCTGAAATAAACTGATGGGGTTTTTTGTTGCTGTTTTCCTGAAATTATTTGAGCTAACATTTCAATTTGGAAGATATTTGTTGTAATACATTGTAACTAAATTGTATGTTGTAATTATTTGATGCTTTTATAGACCTGATAATAAAAATTTGCTATAAAATGAATCAAATGTACTATCTTAGAGCAGCTAATAATAAAAATACAGACATCAAATTACCATGAATTAAACATAACATTATCAGTGTTGTGTTTTAGTCAGTTTTCTATTTCTGAGAGTAACTCTGTACTGCTGTCATAACACTGACAGAAGAAGATCTGTCTCTGAGACCACCACAGTTATCCAAAGATGTTTATGCATCAGAACACTTAGGCATTATAGTTGCAATAAAAAAAGATGCTACAAAATTTTCAGGACCATGTTTATGTGAGGTAATGACAGATACAAAGAAATGCATGCTTTAAGAATGGCAATTTTGGTTCGTTTCCTATCCACATCTTATGATTTCAGGTGTACATATCCCTCCACCATGTAGTGGGTAGAAAGTAAGTGCTTTTCTTCATATAATTCCTATTATCCTCTGTGTTGTCTTAATTTGGTCCATCTTTTTTTTAACTCGTAGATGCCAAATCACACTGGTGAGTTCAGTTATAATTAAAGTACACATCACAATGAACTATAAAATAATTTTAATAATCTTCTAGACTGACAATGTGATATTTTGTTTTCTGAAAACCTAAAGTCTGTAAAAGATTTATAATAAGAAATTTAATATTTTTCTTCAATACTTTTGTCATTTTATGGCATTACTTGTAAACATTGTCAAGAATACAAATGGGCTGCCATCTTTAATTTAGTTTTAACAATGACAGCTGCTTCTTTCCATAGTTTTTATCTAAGAAGAATATAGAGATAACATGCTTAGAAATTATTTTAAAAGAAAAACAGCACACAGGTAAAGAGATATCAATAACTAATCTCTATCAAAAATTACATTGGTACATTTGTGATAAAAATAGATCATCGGTTATTCTTATTTGATCACATAAAAATCCTACAAGATATCAATAAAACATATTGCAAAGTCACAATCTCAAGTCAATAATGGGATAAGCAAAGGAAACAGAAGAAAGCAGAAATGAAGAGCATGGAAAGGAGGACAGGGATGAAGGATGCAAGGGTAAGTGAAAAAAGGTCACTGAATCCCTACGTGCTATTTTCTAATATTATCCTCCAAGCACAACATAATATTCTTTGTGTTAGTGCCTGATTCCAGATGTTTTCCAAAAATCTGAAGAATAATATAGTGTAATTTACTGAACTAAAAAGTAAGGATGTATTAATTCCATCCTCACACAAACAGTTCTGAAGGCACAGAGCCTCTTCAATGACTCATTATAATCAGCTGAGGGAATTTCTTGTTTCCACAGTTGCAATAATATAAGTAATAAAACAGGTAGTCAATTTCTTGATTATACAAATATTAGTATTTGCAAACTTAGTAATATAAACTTGCGATTGAAAAAATATGTTGAGAAAGAAAAAAATGTCCTCAATTTCCAGCCTAATTTTATATTTTATTAAGGAACTGAATCATAATTTCCAACCTCTAATTTATCCAGTGATTTTTCCCTAAAGAAAACAATGCAGATGGGTATGAATAAATATACAGAGAAGGAAGATAACACTTTATTAAGTTATTTAATGTCAATGTGTGAGTTTATAAGTGAAAAACTAAGTATAATTTGAAACTGTGATTTCTTAGCATCCATGTCAAATATGCCATCATGACTACTGGACCTTTCCTCATATAAAAGTTTTATGCTAATACTTAGTTTTGGCACTTGCATAGCAGTAACTGGGCACTGTTGCACAGGATACATTCCTAAGTACTACATAAAAAATTAGGTAAATCACCTGGAGATCATATGAATACCCTGTCTTAACATTCAAACCAAATCACAACACTTAGAGGGAGTGGGTCACATGATAAATCAGTCACTTTGTGAATTTCTCTATAAAGGAACTCATGTTTAAATTTTATGCTTTTTGAAAGCAATTCTCACCAAGGGTTTTGAACCTCTGGATATGGGAAATCTAATTGTGGAAAACTTATTTGAGTACTAGAACTTAATTCAATGTTGGAGAACAGTGTTAATTCTATCTAAAAATTTTCTACTAAAACTTTAATAATGATTGCCATGAAATAACACTATTTTTTCCTTGTTGAAACATACATCTTAATATTATGTTCAACCATGAGGTTATATTCCATTCCCAGAACCAATATAACAACTCACAATTATCTATAACTCCAGTCTCAGCTATCACATGCTTTGATCTGGCCTTGGTGGGCACTGCACTGACCTGGTACACAAACATAAGAGTAGACAATCACTCAGACTCACAAAATAAAAATAAACATGAAGAATTTTAGAAGTAAGTGAAATATTGTCTAAAAACTTATTTGTTGAAAATATTTGGCAATACATATATGTGCATATAATCATTTCTATACACTTTCTAAGCATTTTTAATTTTAATTCTGAGTTTGTGGTTTTTGTGTGCATGCATGTACATGTGTGTATGTGTACATGCATTTGTGTGTGTGCATGCATGTGTGTGTACACATGAGTGCAGTTGCCCATAGAGAGTATAAGAGGGCAGAACAATGGAGTATGAATAAACATGATTGTTAATTGTTGCATATGTCAGCAGAGAAAATAACAACACCTTGAATTTTGCAGGAAAATGGAGAGCTAAAAAACATTAGTTTGAGTGAGATAACCCAGACACAGAAATACAATTATCACATGTACTTACTCATAAGTGGTTTTTAAACATAAAGAAAAGAAAACCGGCCTACAAACCACAATCCCGGAGAACTTAGACAACAATGAGGACACTAAGAAAGACTTAGATCTAATCTACATGGGAAGTAGAAAAAGACAAGATCTCCTGAATAAATTGGGAGCATGGGGACCTTGGGGAAGGTGGAAGGGAGAAGGGGAGAGGCAGGGAGGGGAACAGAGGAAAATGTATAGCTCAATAAAAATCAATTTTAAAAAGTAGATTCAATAAAAAAAAAAAAGAGGGCAGAAGATTTCCTGGAGCTGGGATTGGAGGCAGTTATGAGCTGCCCAACAAGGCTTCTTAGATACTGTCAACCAAAATCAAAGGCTCTGGGAGAATAGGGAACATTCTTATCACTAAGTCATCTCTTTAAGTCTTAATCCTACATTCTTGTGTTTCCTTTCTTCAATAACATATGTTCATCTTTTGTAACTAATATTCTAACCAAGTTTTTAATAAGAATACATCTTCCATCCTCAAAGAAAACTGGGAAAGCAAGTTTAGCATCAGTGTTAAAATTCATCCACACTCTTGGAGGTGATAACAATTATTGCTACTTATAGCTATATTATATAATCTGAATTTCTTATAATCATTGACATGAAAGTTTATTTCTATATAACCTTTGACAATTAATACATTTTGTAATCCTAGAGACGAAAAGTGAGCATTTAGTGGATGCATGAACTATGAATAAACATGATTGTTAATTGTTGCATAATTCTGCATATTTTTGGATAACTGTTCCTAATACATTTACACTTTTATCTATTTAACTAGTCATTGACAATTATGTTTTAGTCCAAATATTAAAATTCCATTAAAATGAATAATTGCATATATTTGAATGAGTTATAAAATAATGTTTTTCTTTAAAAATTTTTAAGCAGCTAGTAATATTTTATTATCTATTTTATTTTTAAAATTTTATTTAAATAATTTCTCATTTCCTTTCTTCCCTCTAGACCTTCCCATATTTGACTCCCCACATTGCTCTCTTACAAATTCATTACTCTTTTTCATTAAGGGTTGTTAACGTGCCAAGAGATACATCTAAAATACCTAAGGTTTTAATAGCTTTCTGGATATTATAGTTAATTTTTTTCAATAAAGATGTTTCTAAAATTTTTGAAAACTAATTGTCAAAAGATTATCAATGTGGTTCTGATTTAAATATCAAGCAAAGGGTTATACTTGGATGATTTTTAAAACTCAGCAATTTCCTACAGAGAAAAGAAAAAGTTAAGTCTTATGCTAGCGTGACATTATAGTCCTTGAGGTAGAGGTCAGAAGGAGGGATCTTGGGAGAGGCAAAAAACTACCATAATGTAAACACTGAGGTGATAGGACATCTTTGGTTGGATGTATTGCTTATTTTCCAGGTCGATGTGCAGTCATTTATGGGTAAATTCATTGTTTATAGAATAATCAAGTGTTGCTGTTTACCTCTTTTACAAACTCAACATTGAATGACTGAAGAGGACAAAAAATATGAGAAGGAGTCTTTGATTTCTCAAAAAGTCATTGTCAACACTGAAGCACTTTTGTGGGCAACTTACCTGAACAAATTGAATTTCAGGCCTGGGCATCCAGGGTTTCACAGGTACATGCATACATCTGCCTTGCATGTGAATTTCCATTAAATGGTAAAGAAGTTGCCTTAAAAGGTTTACTGCTCAGGCCCTCCAATATATTTGGATGCATCTGTAATTCAGTTTTGCTGAGGATGAGAGACATCAGGATCTACATAAATCCCTGCAAATTTTGTGATATATACTCTACCTCCTGATATACATATGGTATATATATATATATATATATATATATATATATATATATATATATATATATATATATGGTATTAATGTCTCTTTCACATAATATTTACTGGATAGAAAATAGATATTCACCTAGAAGGAGAAATTTGTCTTTCTGAGGACTATATTTACATTCTTTGATAGGACTGTATTTGGACGTTTATTATATGAACATATAATTTTAGAATTGTCTATATCAGTCTATTGAAACAGGTAAACATTACTCTTATATGATGTTCTTATGTGATGGTAACAATTTGAAATATAAATGTAAGACAACATTAAGATTAACAATATCATTTAAATAAGATTGTTGACTGAGTGCATTATAGAAGTCTATCAACTAAGCACATGTTGTTTTCTTGGACTTTCTTTCTCTCAAATCCTCACTCTGAAGTTCTCTACCCCAAATGCTCTCTCTGTAGTGAGGAGCTGCAGGTTGCATTCCTACGGCCCAGTTCCAGGCCTCCTGACTAGCTTATGCCCCAAAATAACAACACACAAATTGTATTCTTTTAAACACTGCCTGGCCCATTATTTTCAGCCTCTTACTCACATCTTGATTAACCCATATCTAATAATCTGTGTAGCACCATGAAGTGGTGCCTTACCGTTTAGTTTCTAGCACACGTCCATCTTGGGCTGGAGCTTCATCGCATCTGGCTTCTCTCTGAGGAGAGGCACGGCAGTCTGCCTAACTTAGGAGAGGTGTGGCATCTTACTGATCCTTCTACCTCACTTCCTCTTCCTGTTCTGTCTACTCCACCCACCTAAGGGGCGGTCTATCAAATGGGCCAGGCAGTTTCTTTATTAGCCAATGAAATCAACTCAAACAGAAGACTCTCCCACATCATCTCTCAAATTCTGTCTCTCATATTTCCATTTTCTCTCCTCCTATTCTCTCTCTCTGTGTGTGTGTGTGTGTGTGTGTGTGTGTACGTGTGTGTGTGTGTGTGTGTGTGTGTGTGTGTGTGTGTGTCCATAAGAAGGAATCAGGTCACTTATAGATGGAGTGGAAGGACATGTGCAGTTTTGAGCTGCTAGATTTTGGTGCCAAGAACTGAACACAGGTCCTGTGCAATAGCAGCAGCAGGTGATCTGAAATTCTGAGCCATTTCCAAAATATTACATGAATGCCTGTAATTAAATAAAGAGAAGTTTCATTATTTGTGATTGTTTTGTCATTTATGAAAAGAATTGGATTTTGTCTATTGACAAAGATACATTAACAAGATATATTGTTTCCTTATTTCTACTCCCCAAAACAAATGTTGCAAGTGTCAGATGTCTAAGGAGTACTGAAGTTCATGACTACATGGAGGAGGGGTTTGTTATTTGAAAAAAAAGAATCCAGGTATCTCACAAAATTCTTATTTAATAGAGATTTTAAAAGTTATTTGTCTGTTTTTAATTATTAAAATATGAAAAGGAAATATTTAAATTTTAAAATTATAGATTTAAATGAGAGATAAAATGATGTTTAAAATCTTGTCATGTAAAAGACATAAACATTCATATTTTGGAGATATCCTATTAAACATTTATAAAGAGGCTACAGAGAATGGCCCACAGATAAGGGCACTTGCTACACAAGCATGAAAACCTGTGTTTGTATCAAAGTATCCAAGTAGAATTAAACAGGTGGAGTATGGTCACTCTTCAGCTAACTACCTCAGAAATGTGGTAGAGACAAGAGGATTCATTGATGTCTATAAGTTAAATTCAGGTTCAGTGACAGACTTTGTCTCAAGCAAATAGGGAAAGGATGATGGAGTATCCAGTATTTTCTTCTTACTCCCACATAGGAAAACAACTGCTTAAACCCATCTACACACATGTGTATACATTACACATGTGCCTATGAATGTGTACACATGTACACATGCATAGATACACATGTGCACACACACACATTTTTAGTAATTGTATGACTTTTTTCTATAACCACACTACCCATATATATATATATATATATATATATATATATATATATATATATATATATATATCCTAATAGACATCCAAAGAAAGAAACAATTCAGAGAAAACTGGAAACCATCACTCCAAATATAGATATTTATTTTATGTTTATGATAATAGTACTGCCAGTACATTTAGTTATATTGTCATTTTAAAATTTTAGTCCCGTTTAGGAGTAGTCAAAACCTATTATTAAAATACCTTTCTTTATATTTATGTTTATTTTTAAAAAGAATAGTTGATGAGTGTGTTTGTAGATGGGTGCCATTCTGTAGTGAAGAGACAAGAAGGCCTGCTTTTCATCCTGACCGGCTCCCACATGGCTAGCTTTACACCCAAAATAACAACACACAAATTGTATTAATTTAAACACTGCCTGGCCCATTAGCTCTAGCCTCTTACTGGCTAACTCTCACATCTTGGTTAACCCATTTCTAATAATCTGTGTAGCACCACGAGGTGGTGGTTTACCGGGAAGTTTCTAACCTACGTCCACCTTGGGCAGGAGCTTCATCGAGTCTGACTCATTGCCTTCTTCCCAGCATTCTGTTTTGTCTACTCTGCCTACCTAATTTTCTGCCCTATCAAAGGGCCAAGGCAGTTTTTTTATTAACCAATGAAAGTAACACATAGAGAGATGACATTCCTCCATTAAGTGTGGGTACATAAAGGAAATTGTGTTTGTCAGTCAGAGGACAACATTTGCAAATCTGTTCTGCCTTCTACTGTATTGAAGAGATTTTTTTCTTGTTTCTGTCATGTTTACTGTAGACTGTATGCTAGTTGAATGGAGGCAATTATCCTCTCTCCACCTTCCATCTCATTATAGGAGTGTCACAACTATATTAGGTAATTTTTATGTTATTTTTAATTTGTGTATGTGTGACTGTGTGTGTTTGTGTATATATGAATGTACCATGACATATGTGTGGAAGCCAGAGGACAACTTGCATGAATCATTTTTCTACTTCTATTATGTGCATTTCTGGTTTCAAACACAGGGTTTTCAGTTTGATGGAGTTGCCTTACACACCAACTCATCTTTCTGTCCACAATATTTGAACTTTTAAGTGTTTCATTGATCATAGCTGGGTCACTAGCCATGAGTGACTAGTGCCTTTATCCACTGTACTATCTCTCCAGTTTCTGTCCTTCTTTAAATGTAGTTTTATACAAGTTTTAAAGATATCTTTAATATTATCATAACATTTTATTGCCACAAAGCTTTCTGTATATGATAAACATGACACACTGAAGATGAATATGAAATGTTAAGATGTGATGAGTGAGGGGTGATATATCCCTTATATTCATTATGTTGTTTTCCAATGCACATTTTTCAGGATGCTATTACAAAATACTACAAACTATGTGGCAGAAAACAAACACCCTAGGTTTCTTACAGTTCTGAAGATGTCAATGGCCAATATCAAGGGAGACAATGATTTGTTATCTTGAGAGGATTAGTTTTCTAGACAGTATTTTATTGTGTTCTGCAAGGTATGGTCTAAGACTTGACTCTTAGAGAAGAAGAGGAGAGGGTGGTAAAGTCTGTTTTCTCCTGTTACCTTATGCATATTCAAATAGAAGTCAGGTTTCCAGGCATATGAGCATGTATTTTACCCACTCAAAAATCTTGGCCCTGGCAAAGAATCTAAAGAGTCAGTTCATATCTTGGAATTAGGATTATTTACCAACATGTTTCTTTGCACCATTAAGTTGAATGGATTTTTACCAACCTAATTTTTTCTCAGCTTCTATATTTAATTTATAATTATGAATTCAACCCTTTTATATTTATTTACTTTTTCATATGACAGTATGAGCTCTTAGTATGGCTAACTACAAACTGTTACATGGGTAGACTTGTTATATGAACATGTTATCACAAGTTTTCTATGCTTGTATATTATTACACACTTCTAGATTTCAAAGAAGCTACGATACTTAATTATCTGTGTACATTGTGGGTTCAATATAACAAATAAGGCATTTTAAATCGACCATAGCCTCATAGTCCTGATTCTTCTCTCTTACTCCGCTCTCTGTTATCTTGGAAACTAGAGATTGAAGTAAGCAACCGCAGGGCAACCAAAATGGCTAAACCCAATCTTTCAATGATCTTATAAATTTCTTCTAAATGTTAAGATTGTACAAAAGAGTAATCTTAAGAACAAATTGATCAAGCTGGGTGTGGAGGAGCATGTCTTTAATCCCAGTACCTGGAAAGCAGATCTAAATAGATCTTTGCGTGTTCAAGAATATTATGGTATATACAGTGAGTTACAGGACAACACAAGCTACATATTGAGACCACCTCCAAAAGAAAAAAGAGATCTAACCAATAAATCAATTTGAACCCATTGTCTGCTTTATTAGTGTGAAATATTAAAATGAAATATATATTTATTATTATTATAAGTACAAAGACCTTAGGATATGGAGAGAGAAAAGAGTGGTTGAGAGTATTTATTTTATATGGACTTTTGCCTACCTCCTCTTGTAGGTAGACTGTGACTCCTTGTCTTGATTAGAAAATGGTACACATTTCTTTGTCCTCTATAAAGTGTTACCTTCTCAAAGCAAGTGCAATCTCACACCAGGAAGAGCCTTCAGGAAAGAAGGAGGAAGATTAATAACTGTAGATTGTTTTAAGTGTAATTAAGGGCATGAGAAATTTCAAAATCCGATAGAACAACTGCTGTGTTCCCCACAGGGCTCTGTGACAAATGCATCCATTTGGGCACATGGATAACTTGCATGGAGAGATAATGAGGAAGTCAATAGTCCATGGTGATCAGTGTAGTAGGTGACAAATTACTTTCCCTTGTTCTTTCGCTTGTGGTCCCTGAGGGCCGGTCTCATAAATAGATAGATGCAGAGCTTCAGGTTTAGTGAGTACTGAGAAGTAAGAAGAATTTATTCTTATCCCAAATGAGATCTTTTCCCCTGGATTTAGCAGAAGAAAAAATAAGAAAACCTACTTGCTAAAGGTGTCTCCAAAGTCATACATTTTAACTTGGAAATGGCTTTCTTCATCTTGATTTTTTCATGGGTAGTTGGCTCCTATATTTAAGTTGATAGATTATTTTCACATTGGACTTGTGTCTGTTCAGTTTTTTCCTCTGCCTGTAGTCTCTACAGTAGAAAATTTTGGTTGCTAGGTGTACTAATAGGCCACCAATCATAGACACATACCATTTATCTACTAAGATGCTTGTCTTCTAAAAATTGAAAGATATCATTCACAGCAATCAAAACCAAGTCATTCTGAAATGTCTGAGAAGTACTGCCTTCATATTATAAAACATAAATTTAGTTTATAAGTTTGTACTATTGTCTATATTTCATTCTCAAATCTTTAAATTAGTGTGCCTCTTGATATGTTGGATGGAAACATTCAATATCCTCTGTTTACATAAGAAATCAAAAAGTATAACAAAGTAGTCAAATATTTCAGATATTGTCCCTATGCAGATTATAATTTAATAAAAAATAAAATATATATTTGTTAGTACCTTGTATTTCTAAGTGACAGGTAATATGACTTATGCTTTATTTATTTTAATAAATTTTAAGTGCATCTATCTGTATGTATATTTGCATTTTATGTATGCATGCCCACAAAATCCAAAAGAGGGTATTGAATCTACTGGGGCAGGAATTTTAAGTGTTTGAGAACCACCCAACTTGGAAACAAGGAATAGACCACATATTCTCTAGAAGAGTATAAAACAAACTTAATCTCCAAGTCACTTTGCTGTGGGATAATGCTCTTATACACTATAAAAATTTGTCACTCACAGTACTTTAATAAAATGCCAGTAACCAGGCAGGAGGTATAGGCAGGGTGATGAGAGTAAGAGAATTCTGGGAAGAGGAAAGAGTTTGAATCAATCACCAACAAGATGCAGAAGAAGAGGTACCAAGACATGTAACTAAGCATAGACAAGACTTATGGCCAATCAGCGTTTTATTTAAAACATGATTGACAGATTACAGACAATTCTCCTGCAGAAGATGGCCAAAGAAGTTGTGAATTTGACCTTTTTCTCTATTGTGTTGGTTCTATTAACCAAATTCCATTTCTTTGGAAGATCAACCAACACTCTAAACTATTTAGTTCTGTCATGAAGCCACAAGGAAATGATGCTAAATTTTAACTGATGCTAAATTTAGAACATGCCGGAGTGACAAATATTTCTTCAAAGAATATTTAAGACTACTGAAAAACATTTTTACAAACAAACAAACCAACTCCAAAATAATAGACAAATAAAACTAAGATGATCTATAGAAAAGAAAAACATGCTGAGTACTCATTTGAACATAAGATCCTTAGGATGATATTATGCAGCTTAATTAAGAAATCCATATATTTCTGGTAGTGCTGGCTAAACATATCTACTAATAAGCAAGTAAATAACTTTGCCACTACTATGAATTTTAAAATAGTTTTATAGATACAGGTTTGCCGAATGGATTGCAACCCATAGGTTGAGAATCCCTGTTCTACAGGAAGAGCGTTGTAGACTGTTCCCATTCACAGCCACTATGACAGTTGAGAAACATGGAAGCTTCTTGACTTTTTTATCTAGAAACACAGTAGAAACAGGGTGAGTTAGACTTTGAGATAGTTAATCTTTGTCCTTTGAGCTATAATAAAGACTGTGAATTTGCAATACACAGTTAACCAGCAACAATAATTGTCTATAAGATGCTCTATTGTTCATTTATGAGGAAGTTCATAGGTCTTCATGTCTTCATGTCAGGTTTCCACATCTGTCAACCTTCAGTATTACTTCATTCAGCAAAGCACTTCTTGATCTCATTCATATCTATCAGTTTCAAGGGTGTCACAGTGATGAGAAAGATTTACTTCAGAGATTAGTCACCATAGAATTATTATTTATTTTTATAGGGATTAATTATTAAAAATAATGTTTTTTTGATATTTTCATTCACATATGTAATCTACTTTAATCACATTGAGCGTCCCCATTAATTACCCTTACTTTTCTTCTCTTTCCAATTAACCTCCTTCCTCTACAAACAATCTCCTTTGTAAATGTCTGTTTTGTTTTTAAAGCTAAAGTCTGATACAGAAAAAAACTGCCATAATTATGTTCTCTTTTGCACTTATTTTAGTCAGTATAGTGATCTCCATTTGCATTCATTTCCTTGTAGCTGTCTTTTTTTATTTAAACATTGAAATGAAAGAAGGGCCATTTATTTAAATTTTCCTTTGTCTTGCAATTTCCTTTGACTACTTAAGAAATCTGATAACAAAACAATGACAAAACCACCACCACCACCTACAACAACAACAGCAACAACGACAGCAAGAGTGAAAAGAAAATTGCAAAGTTGGAAAATGTATTATCTGGTAACTAAGCAAAGCTTTAACTGTCAGTTCAAGACATAACCTAGAGTCATGCCTCCACTGAGGGATTTTTCCAGATCTATTTGGTCTGTGGATATGTCTATGGGATCGCTTGGACTTTTAATCAACGTAGGGGACTCAGCAAATTGTGTTTGTCACTATTCCGTGAACTTGTGGCCGTCAACATATAAGAAAACTAAGCAAACGCCAGAGAGTGAGGAAGCATGCAGTATACTCCATAGTTTCTCTTTCAATTTTCTTTCCTTCTGTCAGAGACCTGCAAGTCAAATCTTTTCCACCATTAATCACTTCTGGTCAGAATGTTCTATTACAGCACCGGAAATGAAACAAGAACATTTGGAATATGAGAACATAAATGGAGAGCAGATGTGGAGCATAGAACAGCCAGTTTTACCAGGTACACTGAAATTTTTCTCTCGTTGTCTAAGCATTCTTCTGTGGTCATCCTCAGGAACATGGCTTGAGGAGAGTCGTTTAGGATGCTTAGTCTTCTGTACTAGTACCCGAGTTTCTCAGATGCATTTATTAAGACCTTTTCATAGATGCCACCAGAATTTACTCAGTGACATTAAATGTTCTGATGATGGAAAAAGTAATGCTTGTAAGAGCGGACACTGAGGGACAGGAATCCCAGAAAAACATTCCCGCACAGCATCCTTTGGTTGGCTGTAATCCATGACATGTTTTCTCTTATCTGCCTGGAGGTTTCTAGTAGAACTAAAACTCAGAGTTTTGTACTGGTAAGTTTCTAAGCATTAACTTTTGATTCACTTTATATTTTCTACTCGTTCCCTCCTGTTTGATGTTCACATGAGTTTCCTAAAATTACTTCCCTTCTGAGCCACTTGCACCCATTTTCTTGTCTCATCATATTTTGAAAAATATGTATGGTAAGCATAACTAACTACTTAAGGAAAAAAAAAACTTAGAAATCTTGATGCAGAATTTCAAAAAGAAATTAAACTAATGAAGACTAAACAAATGCAGGTGTTTCTTTGAAGAATATGAGTAGGCAATTTTGTTTATCATACACTGCAACATAATTGTATTCAGTTGTTTAAAGTATTCCATCTTAACCACAGTTTTATTTTTTCAGGCTGTGTAACTGTGATTAGAAATGGTTAAATGTTGGTTTTTTGCAGAAAAAAAACAAGCACCTGCAATAATTCAATTAATGATTTTATGATAGATTTGGCCTTGGCAAAGCAGAATCTTTATCCCTGGCTTTGATAATCAGAGATCAGAAATGTAATCAGAAATTTAAGAACAAGGTTGTTCTTGCATACATGGAATATCCAATTGGCAATAGTACAATGAAGAAATAAAAACCTGGAGATACAAAGCACTGCTTCTCATCCTCTAATGTTACTATTAATGAAATGTGCTTACATCTACCTCATATCTGTGCAACAGAAGCTAGCAATGCACTAAAAAAAAAATTATGGAATCAAAGAGGCTGAGCACTCTGTGTTTTAGCATCATCTGTTCAACTAGCTCTTAGGCAGCATTAATTTCCATGCTTTAAACACTCTTCAGTCATGGCATAAAATTGCAGTGCTAGATGATATGTGTGTATAGATCATATCTAACAATATATATATATATATATATACATACACATATATATCCTGTTTTATTCCATAGCTTCGACTTCAATATTCACAAATATTCAAATATTTGAATGTTGATGAACAATATATACCACTAATTCTGTATTTTAACATTTAAAATGATTTTATTCAAATACTGTGAAGATTTCTCCTGATTTTTTCTCAGACAATTGGTATTTAAACATTTGTTTAAACATTTAATTAACTAATTGAGTTTTCATATAGTGTGAGATATGGCCAGTTTTATTCTGAAAAACACTGGAATTTAACAAGAACTGCTTTGATCATGTAAAACATCACAAACATACTGGAACTCAGTGATCAGTTTGCTTGTATGTTTGTTTGTTTGTTTTTTTGTTACACTTCTTCTAGATAGATTTTGGAATGACCTTAGAGAAAGAGAGAATCTTGGCAAGCAAGTAAGTATAAAGCAGCTGAGGAAGCACATATAATAAAAACCTTAAGGACAATTTTCCAATAATGAAGACAATTATCTGGAGGCATCTCACTTACTACATATGCTAAAGTTACCAGACTAGTTAAATAATTTATTTGCATTTCATACAATCAAAAACACTTTAGTTTTAAACATCAATTCTGTTAAAAATACTGTCACTTAGATTTTAAATGGTGGGGTGTGTTTCTATATAAAGTTATGCACTCACATACAGAAAACAAATTACATTTATTACAGGATCATAATTCAAACATTTCTTCTGTGAGTACCTTGAATTTGATGGACAATTTCTGAGATATTATATATCACTCTAAACTATTGTTTCCATTTGGACATAGCTATGAACTCTTCTCTGCCACTTCTACCTTGATTCATCTTTAAGATACACTACCCCTCCTTTATGTAGTATCATCTGGGGCTTAGCAGAGCACCCACACTTCTTGTCAACATGAAAAGTTTGTGCTCAAATTATATGTGCCTACTAATTGTCTAGATTTCTCTGATAATCAAAGCTCTAAGCATCCTACATATCATGTCTTGTTTGTCAGTGAGCTCTGTGTTCAAAGGGGAAATATAATGCCCTCTATACAGCACAGACTCAACTCTAAAACATGGATAACATGATGGGGTGATCCTGCCAATATTTGTGACAAAGGCTTTAAGAGTTTCCCAAGTTCTGACAATTTAGTTTAGCTTCCTTTGAAACACATTTCTGAGTCTCTCAATCTGGAATATAAACTAAGTCTCGAGCTAGTTGTAAGGACTTCAGCAATCCTCAAAGAAGCAGTACTAGTCAAAACTTGGTCTAGAAAAGGTGCATGTCTGAAGGTGAATGTTCTGTTTTCCATGAAACAATGTTTATTAAGCAGTTTTCTTGAGTTCAATATACACAAAAAATACTTCTAAAATATTAAAAGCCTCAAATTATACAGAAGAAGTAAATTTATCTCACAGCTATGATCTAGTTTTTATATTTAAATTCTTCTCTAGTTTTATTTTGGATTGAATTATGTTATTTATACAAAACATTCCAGTAAATATGCATATAGAAACAAAACTAGGGTGATAAATAGAAAGAGATTTAAAAGCAAAATAATGTCATAAAGGAAAACCCACATAAATATAATGCATGTCTTGCAAATATCATAAGGGTGTTGACTCCTTCTGCACATATATATATATATATATATATATATATATATATATATATACTTAAACCTCACTCTAAATTCATTTGAATTTCATGTATAATGAGTGCTTCTAAAAATCTTCATATATTTTCTCTAAAAAACTTATATTACCTTATATGGAAATTTAAAGTAAAAGTAATTATAAAAAGAATATATCTTTAGATGGATATATGGCATTAGGTTCACACGGGTTACAAAAATTAAAATTAACCAGCAAAATAACTCAAGTAAAATTATTAATCATAAGAAGCTTTACTTAAATCTCCCTTTTTCTCCAAGAGTTTAGTTTTCTAGAAAACTGCTGCATCATGTATTAGGATTACAGGGGTCCGTCATCACAATTTGTTGTCCCATGTTTTCTCAAGCTCATAGAACTCATTCCTTAACTTTTTTAAATACTATACTTTAAATTCCCATATTAGACATACTTTGAACAAAATGTAATTTACACTGAAATTAGTGATAAAATATTCTATATAGTATGCCTGATAGCATAAAACCTAAAATGTATAAGTCATGCTGTGTCCAAGTTATTGCATAATTACAGACACATTTAACTCTCATTTCAGCACTTGGAATACAATTATTTTAATTTTTCATTAATTAATTTTAATGTTTCCATGAAACATATGCCATGCAAATTTAAACAAGGATGCAAAAAAGTACCTAGAAGAATAGCAGTATTTTCAACAGAAGATGCTGAGCAAACTGGATTTCTACACATGGATGGATGAGATTCAATCAGCATCTCTTGTACTAAAGCAATTTTAAATCAGCTAAGAACCTCAAAAAAATCTGGGACTCTGAATCTGTCAGAGAAAGGTGAAAGCAAACTTCAGTACAGAGACATATGTAGGGGATGCCTGAATAGGATTCCTAAGCCTAATGAAAATGAACAATGAAACTTAACTAAATTTACATTTCTGTAGAACATTAGAAACTGTACAACGTGAAGAAGCTGCTAAAAGAATAGAAGAAAAAACTGCCCGATATACATCCAACAGAAGATTCAAATCTAGTCTATAAAAAGAACTGGAATAGATAGAAATTAACAACTAAAAAGTGGTTGTATTATGAAGGAATTAATGAATGGGAAATGGTAAGTGGTGTATGTAACTAGGAAGGGAGCAGGGAAAGCAATACATAAGGAAAGAGAGGAATGATTAATAACATAAAGGATGTTTGAAAAAGTCATCATGACAAATTCTGATTAATTAAAACTATAAAGAGTGTACTTGCAATCATAGATATGTCTATTTGTCTATACAGACACTCACATTTGAATGAACTACACAGCTTTAGATGATAATAATTTCCACAAGAGCCACAAGCATAAGCAACAACAACAGTCAATAGAAAAAACAAAAACCAAAACACCTTCTACTTTCCATGGGAAATCTCTTTTGATCAGAGAGTGAAAGAGACTCCCAACTTAGGATAGGTTATTCCTGTTACAGTTGGTTGCCTTTCAGAACTTGAAGAAAAGATCTTATTTCTGAAAACAGCACACATTTTGGATGCACAAGTTGGAAGTTGTCAGTTGGAACTGACATGGAAGTCACCTGAGAACCAGCTCTCCTAGTATCTGAAGCTGATATGCAAGCTGCCAGTAGAGACAATCAATCAATAGTTAGACAAAACAATAATGCCTACAAATGAAAATCATTTTTTTTAGCATGGCCATATATTCCCAGTGGTATGACAGTGACACTTGTACATTGAAGATCATAGGCAGCTTTCTTCTTGAACTTAAGCCCTGATCTATATGAGAAAATTTATGACTGGTGGGATAAATCAAACAAACTGCCTGTAACTGGTGAGGCCATAGAAGAGATTCCATAATCTACTTTCACCTTCCAAGTCCAGTTAATCTCTAATTGAATTTTTAGTACTTATTCTTAAACCCACAGATAAATGTAGTTCTACATTGGGATCAAAACTTTTTTTAAAAAAAAAAAAAAAAGCTGATGGAGACTATTGCCAGCAGCTGGTCAAAATGCAAAGAAAAACTGACCATGTTCACCCCGCCTGTGCAAATACCTACAATATAACCCCTACAACCCAGGGTCAGAGAATACCACAGAAGAGGGGTTGGAAAGATTGTAAGAACCAGAGGACAAGTGACTGAATATGTGACAGGAAATCCAAACAGTATGTTGTGTAAACAAAATCGTATAATTGCACACCAATTGATATGCCAATCAGCAAGGAGCAAATCTCAGAAGGTCCTACTCATAAGTGAAGAAATTCAAGCAATTTAAGATTGTTGAGAGAGGAAGAAGTCTGCTTTCAGGAAGTAGTCTCCTGGTAGGTTATTCAATTCCAAGAAGTCAGTTCCAAACAAATATAAATATAAAGATCACTAAATGAATTCAAGTATGTGTATGTGTGTGCACACACATATGTGTATGTGCAACAATAATGAAGGAAAATAGTTGTGACTCTGCAGCATGTCTCAAGTTTTGAATAAAGAGAGAGAAGAATGGAAATAATGTTAAATGTTAGTATTCATACAGGAAATTGTCAAAATTTAAGTAAATTAAAAACTATGGGGTAGAAGTGGCCTATGGATTTAAATAAAAAGTATTCAAAAGAAAAAATGATATGCTAAAATATAAAATGTGTACAAGCTCATTTGAGTGACTAGGATTAGATGGCATTAAGGAAAAAAATATTCCACAATGATTCCAAACTATAGAAGTTGAGTTTGGAGCAATGTTTATAACCCAGTGAGCCTTGTAGTCTAATTCATAAAAATAAATTATATCCATTTCATTTGTGTAATTTGATATTATTGACAAATGCATATATTTGTGTAGCCAACACCATAATGCAGAATACAGTGCTGCTGTGAGACTCCATGCCAAATAACTGGAAATGGATTCCTCAGATCTATATGAAAAGAAGAAGATAGCATACCATCTCAGGTATGCTCAAATCCACGCTTATCATGCTAAGTCTAATGGGTTTCACTACACTGCTCAAACAGTGCTTCATTGGTAGTTTCTTCAAAAAGGAAAATAAATTTCTACAAAATCCAGCCAATGTAAGATATTTATTTGTGGGTGATGAATACTGATAAACATATATTTTATAAGAAATAAGTACTAATAAAAGCATATTTTATGTTATAAATTATGAATATGTATTTATGGTATTTGGTTTTGTATCTGTATGGGAGGATCCTCTTCTATTGCAGAGATCAGAAGACAATCTCAGGTTTTGCTTCCTGTTTTCAGCATTATTTGATGTAGGCTGTCTTTCACATTTTTTGTTTCCCATTGTGCTAAATATGCCAGAATATCAGGTCCATGACCTTTTAGCAATTGTATTGTCTTCACTTCCAGCATCGTACAATGGCTTCCATCATTGACAGTCTACTCTGCCCACTTTTAACAAGTTCTAGGGATTCATACTCATGGCCTCATGCTTATAAAACAAGTGCCTCTTTTAACTGATATTTTCAATCGCTAGATTGACTTTTAATACTCCAAATAGGGTAAGACACAGGAATTCCATTGTAATTGGCAGTAAATAAAGTCCTGGTAAACCTATAAACTACAACAGTTCAAAGGAATATTTACGATAAGGGTAACGGTAGTTAAGGGTATGCACTTCTCTTGAGGAGAATGTGGCTTGAGCTTCCACCATGTATGTTATTGACTTCCAACCACTTGTAACCCCAATCTCTGGGGACCCAACATCTCTGGCCTTTAGGGCACTGCACTCACATGCACATTCCCACATATAGGCACACGTACACACACAGTGGGGGGAGACATACAGACAGATATGGCTTTAAAATAAGTCTTTTAAAAAGGAATAAATTGAGATATCACACAACTTGAATAAGCAACAGAGTTAATTATAGTTTAAATCCAAGGTAGGACAATATAATTAGATTTTTCCCTTTTATTGCTTACTTTCAGGCTTAGAGAAATTACTACAAAGATTTATTTTTCACTTTCATTTATTTTTATTAATTAATTGATTAACTAATTAATTAATTAATTAAAAATTTCCACCTCCTTCCATCCCCCTTTCCCTTCCCATCCCTCTACTTCCCCTTCCCCTTCCTCTCCAGTCCTAAGAGAAGTCAGGGTGCCCTGCCCTCTGAGAAGTCCAAGGCCCTCCCCGCTCCATGCAGGTCGAGATAGGTGTTCATCCAAACAGACTAGGCTCCCAAAAAGCCAGTAGATGCAGTAGAATCAAAACCCGGTGTCATTATCATTGGCTTCTCAGTCAGCCCTCATTGTCAGCCACATTCAGAGAGTCTGGTTTGATCATGCTCATTTAGTCCCAGTCCAGCTGGCCTTGGTGAGCTCCCATTAGATCAGTCACACCATCTCCATGGGTGGACGCACCCCTCATGGTCCTGACTTCCTTGCTCATGTTCTCACTCCTTCTGCTCTTCATCTGGGCCTTGGGAGCTCAGTCCAGTGCTCCAGTGTGGGGCTCTGTCTCTATCTCCATCCATCGCCAGATGAAGGTTCGGTCTGATTTCATATCTCATTTATAAAAATGAGGGAAAACTTGGTTGACAGGAAGTTTTTGAAATTTTTTTTGTTTCTTTTCTTTTTATTTATCCTTCACGCAAGCAATACCTCCAGACCTCAGTCTCCCCTTTCTTCTTTCCTCACAGTCCTCTGTGGCCTTCCCTCTTTCAAAGATTCTCTGCTCCTTCATTTTCTTTCAGAAAAGAGCAGGCCTCCCAGGGATATCTACTGAAAAGTTCACATCAAGATGCAATAAGATCAGTCACAAACCCGCATATCAAGATCAGACAGACAATTCAGTAGGAAGAAAGGGGTACCAAGAATAGGCAACACGATAGGAGATACCCGACTCCTACTAATAGGAAACACACAAAATCCCCAAGCTAAACAATGACAACAAACATCCTGAGGATCTAACAGAGACATATTTAGGCTCTGTGATTGCATCTTCAGACTCTGTGAGCACTAATGAACCCTGCTTAGTTTATTCTTTGGGCCATGTTCTCCTGGTGTTTATTGAAACTTCTGCCTCCTACAATCCTGCCTCTCCTTCTTCTGCCAGGTCTCCCAAGCTATGGCTAATTTTGGTGTAGTTCTCTGTGTCTGTTCCTATCATTTGCTGGAATAAACCTTTCTGAAAGCAATTCGACTAGGTCCTGATCAATGAATACAGCAGAATCCCTCCTTAGAAATCACTATATTGATTATTTTTTGCCAGTTGTGTTTAGTTCTATTTTAGTCATCCAGCTTTGAATTCTTGGCCATCCAGGCAGTACCAGGTATGGGCTCTCTCTCAGGACATGAGTCTCAAGTTAGATGAGTCATTGGTTGACCCTCTCACTAGCTCTGAACTACCACTGTCCCAGCATATCCTGCAGGCAGGACAGTTGTAGGTAAAAAGTTTTATGCCTGGGTTGGTGTCCCACCACTGAGTGCTTTGCTTGATTACAGATGTCCAGTTCAGGTTCCATATTCTCCACTACAAAAAGCCCTAGCTAGGGTGACCTGAATAAATTCCGGAAAGTTTCTACTGCACTAGATTTTCCAAGAACCTCTAAATGACCCTCATTTCCAGCATTCTCTCCCAGTCCTCTCTCCCTCCACCCCTCCTTCAACCAGCCTGATTCCTCTTGTCCCATCCTCACCCACCCCCAGTCTACCTGCACAATCTATTCCTTTTCCCCAGGGAGATCCATTTGTCTCTCCTCTCCTCAAGAGCCCTCTAGGCAACCTAGACCCAGAAATACAAAAATGATATGTACTAATTTATAAGTGGATATTAGCCCTTATATAAAATATAATTGTGCTACAAACCAATGACCCAGAGAGGTTAAGTAAATAAATTGTTTATAGTACTTCTAATTAAAGATAAGGAAGAGATTCTGAATTTGTAAGTGATTGTAGTGGAAACAGACCAAAACAAGGACTAGAAAATGTAGCTCGATACATAGTTGAGAAACCAGTTTCATTTGTGTATTTGTTCCCTAATTAGGGTATTCTGTGCTCTGACTAAAAATGTGTATAACTGTTTTTTGTTTTATACCATGAAACAGAAAAAACTGAATTAAAGGTAACTCTTCATTGAAACAGAAAACACACATGGAGGAATGCTCATTTTATGTTCTTCTACCCAAGGGGAAAATAATGAGAAATTTGACACTGATGTAGTTACAAATTAACTCCCCCCAGGTCCAGGAAGGTGATCGAACAAGCTGAGAAGGCTCCCACAGAGCCCGTCCATGAAGAACAATCAGAGCCCAGAGCCATTGTCCTTTGCTTCTCAGTCAGCCCCCGCTGTTGGCCACATTCAGAGAGACGGGTTTGGTCGCATGATCCATCAGTCCCATTCCAACTGGAGTTGGTGATCTCCCATTAGTTCTGTCCCGCCGTCTCCATGAGTAAACGCACCCCTCTCGTTCCTGACTTTCTCCCTCATGTTTCGCTCCTTCTGCTCCTCATCAGGACCTTGGGAGCTCAGTCCAGTGCTCCAATGTGGGGCTCAGTCACCTTCCCCATCTGTCGCCAGCTGGAGGTTCCCTCACGGTCCTGACTTTCTTTCTCATGTTCTCTCTCCTTTTGCTCCTCATCAGGACCTTGGGAGCTCAGTCAGGTGCTCCAATGTGGGGCTCTGTCATTTTCTTCATCTTTCGTCAGGTGAAGGTTCTTTGGTGATATGCAAGAAATTCATCAGTATGGCTATAGGAAACTGGCCTTTTCAGGCTCCCTCTCCTCAGCTGCCCAAGGAACTAACTGGGGGCGTCTCCCTGGAAACCTGGGAAACCCTCTAGGGTCAAGTCTCTTGACAACCCTCAGGTAGCTCCTTAAATTAAGATATATGCTTCCCTGCTCCCATGTCCACCCTTCCTATATCCCAAGCACCCCATTCCTCCGAGCTCCCCCCGTTCCCCCCTTCACACTTTTCTCTCTCCCCATCTTCCCTTGGCCCAGTCTTGCCCCAACCCTCAAGTTCCCAATTTTGCCTGGTGATCGTGTCTACTTCCAATATCCAGGAGGATTACTATATTTTTTTTGGGAGATCACCTTCTTATTATCTTCTCAAGGATCCCAAATTTATAGGCTCGATGTCCTTTAATTATGGCTAGAAAACGATTATGAGTGAGTACATCCCATGTTCATCTTTTTGGGTCTGGGTTACCTCACTCAGAATAGTTTTTCTATTTCCATCCATTTGCCTGCAAAAATTCAAGATGTCATTGTTTTTTACCGCTGAGTAGTATTCTAGCATGTATATATTCCCAGTTTCTTCATCCATTCTTCCACTGAAGGGCATCTAGGTTGTTTCCAGGATCTGGCTATTACAAATAATGCTGCTATGAACATAGATGAGCATATGCTTTTGTTGTATGAGTGGGCATCTCGGGTAGATTCCCAATAGTGGAATTGCTGGGTCCTGTGGTAGGTTGATCCCGAATTTCCTGAGCAACCGCCACATTGCTTTCCAAAGTGGTTGCACAAGTTTGCATTCCACCAGCATGGATGAAGCTGGGTACCCCCTTACCCACAACCTCTCCAGCAAAGGTTATTATTGGTGTTTTGGATTTTAGCCAATCTGACAGGTGTAAGATGATATCTCAAGTTGTTTTGATTGCATTCCCTGATAGCTAGGGAGGTTGGTGAGCATGACCTTAAGTGTCGTTTGGCCATTCGAACTTCTTCTGTTGAGAATTCTCTGTTCAGTTCAGCGCCCCATTTTTTAATTGGGTTAATTGGCATTTTAACCGTCTAGTCCTTGAGGTTCCTTATATTTTTAGAGATCAGACCTTTGTCAGTGCAGGGTTGGTGAAGATCTTTTCCCAGTCAGTAGGCTGCCTTTTGTGTCTTAGTGACAATGTCCTTTGCTTTACAGAAGCTGCTCAACTTCAGGATGGTCCCATTTATTCAATGTTGCCCTTAATGTCTGTGCAGCTGGGGTTATGCGCAGGATAGAAACGGTTCCCTGTGCCCATTTGTTGTAGAGTACTTCCCACTTTCTCCTCTATCAAGCTCAATGTGTTCAAATTAATATTGAGGGTCTTTAATCCATTGGACTTGAGTTTTGTGCATGGTGATAGATATGGATCTACTTTCATTCTTCTACAGGTTGACATCCCATTATGCCAGCACATTTGTTGTGAAGATGCCCTCTTTCTTCCATTGTGTACTTTTGGCTCCTTTATCAAAAATCAGGTGTTCATAGGTTTGTGGTTTAAGATCCGGGTCTTCTATACGATTCCATTGGTCAACTTCTCTGTGTTTATGCCAATACCAAGCTGTTTTCAATACTGTAGCTTTGTAATAGAGTTTGAAGTCAGGGATGGTAATGCCTCCAGAAGAACCTTTATTGTATAAGATTTTTTTGGCTATCCTGGTTTTCTTGTTTTTTCCATATAAAGTTGATTATTGTCCTCTCAATCTCTGTGAAGAATTTTAATGGGACCTTGATTGGGATTGCATTGAATCTATAGATTGCTTTTGGTAGAATTGCCATTTTTACTATGTTGATCCTCCCAATCCACGAGCAGGGAGATCCTTCCATTTTCTGGTATCCTCTTCAATTTCTTTCTTCAAAGACTTAAAGTTCTTGTCAAATAAATCCTTCACTTCCTTGGTTAGAGATACTCCCAGATATCTTATGCTATTTGTGGCTATTGTGAAAGGTGATACTTCTCTGATTTCCCTCTCTGCTTCCTTATCCTTTGTGTATAGGAGGGCGACTGATTTTTTGGAGTTGATCTTGTAACCTGCCACGTTACTGAAGGAGTTTATCAGCTGTAGGAGTTCTTTGGTGGAGTTTTTGGGGTCGCTTATGTATACTATCATATCATCTGCAAATAATGAAAGTTTAACTTCTTCCTTTCCAAATTGAATCCCCTTGATTCCCTTATGTTGTCTTATTGCTATTGCTAGAACTTCCAGCACTATATTGAAGAGATAAGGAGAGAGTGGACAGCCTTGTCGTGTTCCTGAATTTAGTGGGATAGCCTTGAGTTTCTCTCCGTTTAATTTGATGTTAGCTGTCGGCTTGCTGTAAATAGCTTTTATTATATTTAGGAATGACCCTTGTATCCCTAATCTCTCCAAAACTTTTATCATAAAAGGGTGCTGAATTTTGTCAAATGCTTTTTCAGCATCTAATGAGATGACCATATGGTTTTTTTCCTTCAGTTTATTTATATGATGGATTACATTGATAGATTTTCGTATGTTGAACCAGCCCTGCATCTCTGGGATGAAGCCTACTTGATCGTAGTGGATAATTTTTCTAATGTGTTCTCGGATTCAGTTTGCCAGTATTTTATTGAGAATTTTTGCGTCAATGTTCATGAGTGAGATTGGCCTGTAATTCTCTTTCTTGGTTGAGTCTTTGTGTGGTTTAGGTATCAGGGTAACTGTAGCTTCATAGAAGGAATTTGGCAGTGACTCTTCTGTTTCTATATTATGAAATACCTTAAGGAGTATAGGTATTAGGTCTTCTTGGAAGTTCTGGTAGAATTCCGCACTGAAACCATCTGGTCCTGGGCTCTTTTTGGTAGGGAGGTTTCTGATAACAGTTTCTAATTCTTCGCGACTAACAGGACGATTTAGAGCATTTACCTGGTCCTGATTTAACTTTGGTATATGGTATTTATCTAAAAAAAACTGTCCATTTCTTTTACATTTTCCAATTTGTGGCATACAGGCTTTTGTAGTAAGATCTAATGATTCTCTGAATTTCCTCTGTGTCTGTGGTTATGTCCCCCTTTTCGTTTCTGATCTTATTAATTTGCGTGTTCTCCCTCTGCCATTTGATTAGTTTGGCTAAGGGTTTGTCAATCTTGTTGATTTTCTCCAAGAACCAGCTTCTTGTTTCATTGATTCTTTGGATTGTTTTCTGTGTTTCTATTTTGTTGATTTCTGCCCTCAGTTTGATTATTTCCAGTCTTCTACTTCTCCTAGGTGAGTCTGCTTCTTTTTTTTCCAGAGCTTTCAGGTGTGCTGTTAAGTCACCAATGAGTGCTTTCTCCGTTTTCTTTAAGTGGGCACTTAGTGCTATGCACTTTCCTCTTAGCACTGCTTTCATTGTGTCCCATAGGTTTGAGTATGTTGTGTCTTTGTTTTCATTAAATTCAAGAAAGACTTTAATTTCTTTCTTTATTTCTTCCTTGACCCAGGTGGGTCAGTAGTTGACTGTTCAGTTTCCATGAGTTTATGGGCTTTCTGGGGGTAGCATTGTTGTTGAATTCTAATTTTAATCCATGGTGATCCGATAAGACACAGGTGGTTACTAATATTTTTTGTAACTGTGGAAGTTTGCTTTGTTACCAAGTATATGGTCAATTTTCGAAAAGGTTCCATGAGCCGCAGAGAAGAAGGTATATTCTTTCCTATTTGGGTGGAATGTTCTATAGATGTCTGTTAAGTCCATTTGATTCATTATCTCCATTAAGTCTTTCAATTCTCTGTTAGGTTTCTGTCTGATTGACCTGTCCATTGGTGAGAGAGGAGTGTTGAAGTCTCCAACTATTAGTGTGTGTGGTTTGATGGCTGCCTTGAGTTCTAGAAGTGTTTCTTTTACATAAGTGGGAGCTTTTATATTAGGGGCATAGATATTCAGGATTGAGACTTCATTCTGATGGATTTTTCCTGTTATGAGTATAAAGTGTCCCTTTCCATCTCTTCTGATTGATTTTAGTTTGAAGTCAACTTTGTTGGAAATTAGTATGGCCACACCCGCTTGTTTCTTAGGGCCATTTGCTTGATAAACCTTTTCCCAACCCTTTACTCTGAGTAGGTGTCTGTCTTTGTGGTTGAGGTGTGTTTCTTGTAAACAGCAAAATGTTGGATTCTGTTTTCGTATCCAGTCTCTTAGCCTGTGCCTTTTTATAGGTGAATTGAGTCCATTGATATTAAGTGATATTAATGACCAGTGGTTGTTAACTTCAGTCATTTTTAGTAGTAGAGTTTGTGTGTTTCCCTTCTTCTAGTTGTGCTGGTGAAGGGTCGCTAGAAGCCTGAGTTATTGTGGACATTTGTTGGACTCCTTGGTTGTGATTTTCCTTCTATTACTTTCTGCAAGGCTGGATTTGTGGCTATGTATTGTTTAAATCTGTTTTGTCCTGGAATATCTGTTTTCTCCATCCGATGGTGAATGCAAGCTTTGCTGGGTATAGTAGTCTAGGCTTGCATCCATGTTCCCTTAGTGTCTGTAGCACATCTATCCAAGCTCTTCTGGCTTTCATGGTTTCCATTGAGAAATCAGGTGTAATTCTGATAGGTTTCCCTTTATATGTTACTTGACCTTTTTCCTTTGCAGCTCTTAGTATCTGTTTTTATTCTGTATGTTTTGTGTTTTGATTATTATATGGCGTGGGGATGCTTCTTTTGATCCAGTCTATTGGGTTCTGTAGGCTTCTTGTACCTTCATAGGAACATCCTTCTTTAGGTTGGGGAAGTTTTCTTCTATAATTTTGTTGATATGTTTTCTGGGCCTTTGAGTTGTTAATTCTCTCTTCTTCTACCCCAATTATTCTTAGGTTTGGTCTTTTCATGGTGTCCCAGATTTCCTGAATGTTTTGTGTTAAGAATTTGTTAGATTTGTTTAGTTCTTTAATCTGTGAGTTTATTTCCTCTATAGTATCTTCAGAGTCCGTGATTCTTTCTTCCATCTCTTGTATTCGGTTGGAAATACTTGTCTCTGAAGTTTCTGTTCGTTTACTCAGAGTTTCCATTTCCAGTCGTCCCTCAGATTGTGTTTTCTTCAATACCTCCATTTCATTTATCAGGTCTTGTACTGTTTCCCTTACCTGTTTGATTGCTTTTTCTTGTTTTTCTTGGGTATCTTTGAGCGATTTATTTATTTCGTCTACCTTTTTGTTTGTCATCTCCATTTCTTTATGGCAGTTTTTTACCTCCTGTTTAAGGTCCTCTATTATTTTCATAAAGTACTGTTTAAGGTCGGTTTCTTCTATATCTTCTGGGGTAGGGTGTTCACTTCTTGTTGTTTCGGGATGTCTGGCTTGTGGTGATGTCATGTTGCCTTTCATGTTGTTGGAGGAGCTCCTGCATTGGCGCCTGCCCATCTCTTCCTTCAAAAGGAGCCCGGAGGCGTTTTGGTGTCCTAGACCAATCTTTGCTGTGACTGAAACTGGTTGGATCTCCCCAGTGCCAGAGGAGGCCCTATTCCTTGCGTCACAATTTGAAGAAGCCCGCACTCCCTTGCAGGAATCCTCAGACCTGCCTGGAGGCCAGAGTCTGACCCCTTTGGGTGGATGGCCTTAGAACAGGAGCAGGACACCTGAGAACACTAGGGAAAACTTGGGTGACACAGGGACGGGAGAACCGACACAAGCCTGCAGACGGAAGTGGGGGTAGGGGGTCTGTGCTCTCTTCCAGGGCAGGTTGCCCTAGGGTCCGCATTCACTCACCAGTTCAGATGGAATGACAGGGCACAGGATCAGGGGTTCCAGGCAGCCCAGGGTCGCAGCCCAGACAAAAGGGCCAAGGTGGGGGCAGGGCGGGATGGAATACCACACAGCGAACCTGGCAGCACAATCTGAAGGAGCCCGCACCCCTCCGCAGGAATCCTCAGACCTGCCTGGAGGCCAGAGTCTGACCCCTTTGGGTGGATGGCCTTAGAACAGGAGCAGGACACCTGAGAACACTAGGGAAAACTTGGGAGACACAGGGGCCGGAGAACCGACACAAGCCTGCAGAGGGATATCAAATTTTTAAGCGAGTCACAGTAGTCATGCTTCATTTTAGCAGTTCTGTGGAAAATAATAAAGTATATCCAGAGAAAACAGATGACCTGTGCCAAGAACATGAGTTGGTTGAGATATAATCAGCCCTCATTTTTATATGTGTACAACTAGCTTTCAAAATTATATATGCAGAGGTGAGCATGATGGTACAACTTTTTAATCTGGGAAGGAGGACAGAAGCAGTCAGATTTCTGTGAGTTCATGGTCAACATGCTCTTAATACTAGTTGCATGACAGCCAGGACTCTGTAGAGAAATCCTATCTCCAAATAACAAACAAAAACAAACAAGTAAGCAAACAGTTGAGTAAAACAGCAAATAAACTCCAATTATCTATTTTGGTAGAATGACACATGCCTATTAAAAAAATTGAATAATGCTTAGAGTAAAATGTAGAAACAAAATATAGACTCTCATATACATAATACTGAGATTGAAAAAATAACTAGATTTAAATGATGCCTTTCTTCTTGATTGAATGACATTGTTATATTAATTTACCTATAAATGCAAAATAAGCTAAAATTTAAGTGTTTTGAGTCAATAGCATCATGTTTTAATTGAAGACAGTGTTTACATATTTTAAATAAAGAAAGCATGAACAAATAAATAGGAGCACAATTATCCTTTGTGTTTAACTCTTAAGTCCCATGTACCATGGATGCATAGCAGTCTTCATCCTGGTCACCAACATACCTTTTTTCATTTAAGGAGTGCCTCGTTACCTCCTTTTTCTCTTTATTGAGTTTCCTCGGCTGACTGAATTTCATTATTTCTTTTGTAAAGGGCAAGTAGACTCTGTTTTATGTGCATTGAATGCCAGATGTAAGATCAATTCTATTTTTACAAAACTATGGTATGGTAAAGGAAAATGAAGAGAGACACTTTACATATATATGTGGGGTTTTTGTACTCTCTATAACATGGTGACTGTTTCTTGAAAATACCCTTGCTTTATTAACACATGCTCAAAAATATAATTAGTAACTTGTCCATCCATCATCAGAGAAGCTTCCTCCTGCAGTAGATCAGTAATAAATACAGAAATCCATAACCAGATATTATCCAGAGAATGAGAGACCTCGAAACACACATGAATGGGATATCTCAATCCCATCCCTCCCTTAAGGGCTCAAGTAACCCAAGGAAGAGAAGGCAGAAGAGTGTAAGAGACAGTGGGGTTGGAGCACACCAATAAACAAGGTCCTTCAAATCAGCATGAGAACACACATATGAAATTACAGAGAATAAGGTAGAATGAACAAGGCCTCCACTGGTAGCAGAAAGGAATGATAGAATCAAGAGGAAGACAATTATACTAATAATATTGGTTGAGGAAATGAACAGGAATTGGAATTTGAAACTAGGTTGCTGGGCACAATCACTAATGTGAAAAGCATATGGATATTTTAGAAGCTGGAAGAATAAGATTATTGTAAAAGAGCAGAGTAGTCCAGCAGTTACCAGACTGAGTGCTTAGACACTGGAATAAGGTTTCCTTAAATCATATGTTGGAAATGAGTTTTAATATCACAGTTTGATTGATTTAAACAAAGCCAACAGATTAAAAAAGAAAAAAAACAATAAATAGTAGGGTCGGGGACAAATGTTAAAGATCTTCACTACAATGAGTGCTAAGAAGTAATAATGTTTTTGAGGTCAAGATAATTTAAACAATTTAAATGAGGTGTTATTTGAAAAGTATGTCATTTCTGAGACACCCATAAATTGTTTAGGCCATTTCAAATTAAGTGTATGTGTACCCATATTTTACTTCTTTAACATTGTTTCATGTAAATCTGGTATCTCATGAGTTTAACTTTTAAAAGTTTTTCTTTTATATAATTAAAGATATTTAAATTTTAAAAATTAAGAAAA
Organism: Arvicola amphibius; assembly: GCF_903992535.2. Lineage (NCBI taxonomy): Eukaryota > Metazoa > Chordata > Mammalia > Rodentia > Cricetidae > Arvicola > Arvicola amphibius. The sequence continues at coordinate 72,705,197 of NC_052048.2, read as the reverse complement.
AACCCTTGTTTTTGACCTCTAGCTCAAATTATGCAAACAAACCTACTATATGAATATATAACATATGTTTTCATGAGAAAAGTAAAGCATATACACATAAATACAGATAGTTTTAGCACATATGTGTTAAAACACATATAGCTACTTTATAAAACTCATGTAAAAATAATAAAAATTGGCAAAATGTTATTTCTTTGTTTACAAAGTATAATACAAAAATCTCATTTGAATCTCAATACCAAGACTTAATCCAATTAAAATATAATTCTATGACATTGTTAATGTAAAGATTATTTAAATGATATTGTGGGAATCAATAAATAATTTATTTTTATTAATTAGCAGTTCCTGAGTATCTTTTTCAATGTCTGTTTCACAAGTGTCTCCAGAACTCCATAAAGATGAAAACAGTAGATGTAGTTAGGGGAAAGCAAGGATAATCAATTATGGAGATTTGTCTTAGTAACTAATCAAAGTTCTTGAAATAAATCTTATTTGACAGAATAAAAAATATTTTATGTCAATTATAAGAGGAATATGCAAATTACATTAATTTTATCATTCCCTTTTTATTACCATTGAGATCAATCATATGCTCAAAGGATCTATGAGTTCCTGTGAGGAATATTATCAGTTAATAAATTATAATGTTGCATATTTCTATTTGTTTAGTTAACATAAGGAAATACATCCAGAAATGATTTAACTTTTAACTCTTTCCATAACAAAAATACTGGTAACACTTTGTTGAAATGGCTTAACAAGAAAAGATGTATGCCAATAAATTTAACAACTTGAGTTCAATCATCAGGACCTCCATAGTAGATGGAGAAAACCAACCAGCATAAGTTGTATTATGGCTTCCCCGTGTATACTGTGGCATCCAAAAATCTCTTCCTCTGCTTGACCACATACACATACATACATACATATTTATGTGCATACATATACACATACATACATATATGTGCATACATATACAATGCATACATATATATGTGCATACATATACACATACATAAAAGAAAAATTATCTTAAATTATTTTTATTAGCCATTCTGAAAATGTACAAGATATCAGCTTTTATGGGTTTATAATTTGCTGGGTTTTCTTGGAACAAATAATCAGCTCACTATAGATTGAAAATTAAATACCAGTTACAATGAAGATAGAACTTTAAAGAAATTATTAGAACTCGCAAGAGACACAGAATAAGTAGATGTATCAAGGCCTATATAAGGTGGGTAGAGATATAGTTGGATGTAGGTAGGTAGATGTTAGATATTATAGATTAGATAGATAATAGATATGTAAAAATGAGTGGATAGATAGTAGAGCATTCATAGATAATGGATATATATATATATATATATATATATCATAGATGGTAGAGACATAAGCGAGATCATTATGATAGATTACATATAGATATATGACAAATGTATAACTTGGTAAATAGATAAACACTATTAGATCTGTAGATGATGAAAATAGATAATAGAAAGAAAGAAAGAATGATAGATAGATAGATAGATGATAGATAGTAGAATGAGTGATGTTAGACCTAAAATTTTGATAAATGTATTATAGATTTATTTGTAAGTGATAAATAATAAATTCATTATATGGTATATACATAGTATATATAATAGATTAGATAAATTAGATGGTAGACAAAATGATTGATAACAAATATTTAGTCATTTGTTTATATATATATATATGTAATAGAATCAATGAATAAACAGATTAATGATTAATAACAGAAAGCACCACACAAAAAGAAAGAAAGACAGAAAAGAAAGAAAAAGCTCAAGGCCAAAGAATGCCAGAATTCTGCCTCAGTTCAAGTTCAAAAGCCTTAGATTCAGGCATGCTAGTAAAGATTATGATCTACACCTTATGTTTTATATAGAACTCCAACAGATTCAATATTGTCCATTCAGATTGAGTGAGAATACTCTCTAAATTTATGCAACTACATAAAATTTCCTCTAGACAAGAACACATAAAATTGATGTTTGTCCAGTCCTCCAGATATATTTCTTAATCTAGTGAAGCAGACACCTAAGATTAACCATTACAGGGGAAAATATGACACATTTTCTGTCTATTAAAAAGAAAATAAAGAAGTTTTCACTGAATATTTATTTCACATGGACTCTTTTCATTTTCTCTCTTTTCCCTATGAACTTCTTGAAGATTGCCTAAACCCATTCTCTTTTTTCTTTCTTTAAATTTTATTAACTAGTTTTTACTGCTGTTGCTGCAAAAAAAAATTTGCTTTTTCCAAGAACAGAACTTACATCCAGAGTTAATGCTATGATGGGTTTCAGATTTTGCCATCTTTCAACTACAAGCAGAGGTACTGGTTGACCATTCCTTCCTCATCCTGAACAGAAGTCTTTTCAACAGATTGTCAGGATGTCATGATATGTCACCCTATTATCATAATGGAAAAGATTTAGCACCCTGATAAACCACTCAACCAACACAACAATCAAAATCAGATCATTTCAAACCAAATTAGAAAAAACCTAGGTTTAGTGGATGCCAATTTTCCTGGATGATTTTTCAACTGCCAAGAGAAAAGATTGAGAAAGAAAATCAGAAAATCATGTGTTTGTTCTCTGTGATACTGTTTAAATATTCTATGGAAGTAGTCTTTAACATCACTAGGGAGGGGTCATTGTTTAGCAGGCTTTCTTAGGGGTGGAGTCTGTACTAAGACAACTTTCCAGGGGTGTGGTCTTGGGATGGAAATTCCACTCACACATTCCAGACTGTTTGGAGATATGGATGTCAGGGGCTAAGGTGAGGCCTGAACACAAACATTCCAGGCTCTTTGGGTATATCAATGCCAGGGGCTTGGGTGAGACTTCAATACAAACATCCCAGATGTTTTGGGTATATGGATGCCAGTGGCTGGGATGAGGTTTTCACCCAAACATCGCACAATCTTTGAGTGCACTGGCTCAAGTCTGGCTACTTCCTCTGGGCATGGGGCAATGTGGGGAAGGGGAGAGTTGGGGGTTGGTGGGCTCATGCTCAGTGGGAGGTGTAGCTGGAAAGGCATCCAGTTACCTGTCATCCTGGAGACCTCAGGCATCTGTTCCTTGAAGGAGATGAGAAGGTAGCTTGTTAGGAGAAAAAATAGATTGATATTACCCACCCTGTGAATGGGGCTAGTGATGGTAAAGGTGATTAACTGCCAGAAAGAATGGAATGGAGAACTGCCTTGGTTGCACAGAAGAGACAAGGGTGAAGAAGCGAAATGAGAACAGATATGCTCTTTAAAAACAGATTTAGTGGTTGGGTAGGTACCTATTTGCGCCTGGAGAGGTGGTACCAATGATGAAGTATCAGGAGCTGGTGTACTGGTATATGTGCTGGTGTTATCTGGAGAACCTCTGCAGGTTGGTCTTGGCCCAGGCAGGAGGAGTGACCTGTAACATATGCTTGAAAGTGGGTGGTGTCAAAATAGGCTCTAGAGACTGTTAGTTTTCACCAGACCAGATTTCTTGATACAGCTCCAGAACTTTTCCCAGGAATTTTCAGGTGTCTGTAAGACAGCTGGAACAGACTTACATCGTGATGTCATTTCTAAAGGCTATGGCTTTAGATCAAAAGTCATCAACATTTTAGAAAACAATTAATGAAATTGGAAACTCTGAACCTCTCAAGATGCATCTGAAACCTGTAAATTTTGGACCATGGAACATGTGAAAGAAGCACACCTGTCTGTACTTTTAGTAGAAAACTTAACAAATAAAATAATGAGCTACCAGTAACTTAAGTCATCAAATGTCATCAGACAGATATAAGAGAGATAAAAAATGAGCAGAAATGAAACAGCTTTTATCAGCTACACAATCTCAAGTCTCTTTGTGGTCTTTGGTGAATACCAGTCTTAGAATAAGTACTTGAATTTAGCTGCTGAGTCTAGGAGGCCTGACAGATTTTCCTGTGTGGATAGGGTTCAGTATATGTGTCCTGGCAGGATGAGATGATCAATTCCCTGGTATAGTGTCCAGGAAGCTGATGAGGTAGGAGGCAGTTTTTGCTGTGTGGGTAGCTTTGCCATATCCAAAGGCAAGCCTCCAGGTAGAAGGTCTTTTGAAACCATACATCTTCTTGGAGGAGCTATAGGATGTTGCAGGAGTTGGCATGACTCTGTCATAAGAAGCTCTTTTGTTAAATGCCATATTCTCAGATCTGTAAAGGCACTTGAGAATCAGAGTACCATTAACTGTCAGGTATATCCAAATTAGACATATAAGTTAAATATGGACATATAGTTTATTCAATAAGTTAAAACTTATCAATGTCAGTAAAGGCAAGAAGATTAGAAGAAAAAATTTTAGGAAGCCAAAGTATACTAGAGGCAGAATGTCTACTTGATATACCATCACACATGAGTATTCTTTTTTTTCTTTTGGTTTTTCTAGACAGGGTTTCCCTGTAGTTTCTAGAGCCTGTCCTGGAACTAGCTCTTGTAGACCAGGCTGGCCTCAAACTCAGAGATCCGCCTGCCTCTGCCTCCAGAGTGCTGGGATTAAGGGCGTGCGCCACCACCACCTGGCCACACATGAGTATTCTGACCAAAGATGGAACTGAGGTTTTCACCTTGACCTCAAATAAAAATAGTGGCTATCCATGTTTTTGCATTTTTCCAGAGTTGTTGTTATCTGGAGTTACAAGTTTTACAGATTTAAAACAAGCACATATAAACACACAGAAACATAAAACAAGCATACTGTGGCAACATTACTTACATATTGTTAATATATTAATATATATTAACAGACAGATCAACAAAACTTTTTTCCAGGAAACTATCAATTTACCAAATTAAAAATTCTGAAGTAGGCTCTGCAAAAGCCAGGCAAGCACATAGGTGACCCCACTCAGGGTCAGATCAGTAGATGCTGTAAAGGAGAACAGAAACATAAGGATGGAACACCTATGAAGTTTAGAGTGGGAGGACAGGGGATCCATTGTAGGTAGAATCTCAGTTTGACCAGATCACATGCAAACAAATAGCAAACAGAAAAACAGGGAAGGAGTGGGGAGGAGGAACAGGAGCACAACAGCCATAAAACATGGGCTTATTGGGGTTTTTGTAATTATTACCACATTGCCAAAAAAATTTTAGACATCAAGGAACATATGGTATCAGATAGCCCCAATTTTACAAGATTTTGTAAAAGACTGCTCAAGGGCATTTGGGGATTAGGCTTCAAATTGTAGGTGTTCATTTAGCAAGTCGCAACACATCCACTATAGCAGACTTTGAGGAAAAAAAAAAACCAGAGAGGTGTGAGAAATACCTTGAACAAGCTATCTCTTGACAAGGAATCCCACAGGAACAAGGCAGGCCCTTGTACCTCTGCACAAGGCAGGTCCTATTCCAGGTCTGGTTGCATGTGATGCCTTCTGCAGGACAACCCAAAAATTCTATGAAGCCATGGGCCTCTAAAAGCTATGACTTGGCATTTGGAACTTACCCAGAGGAAGCCAGTCTTAGCTTGGCTGAGAGCAGGTACAAGGGAGGGTGTTTTCCCACCTTGTAATCCTTAGCTGGTGAGAAAAACAGCACTCTAAGTTGTACCTCCAGATGAAAATTTTGCATCCCAGTAAATCTCTCCACTGACACAATAATCCAATTCAGATAAAATCAAGCAAAGTAGAAAAAGTCCATGTTTAATGGACACCAATGCTCCTGGATAGCTTTTCAGCCCTCCAGAGAGAAAATGGGGAAGGAAGACCAGAAAATCGTATGCTTATTCTCTGTGATATTGTTTAAATACCCTATGGGAGTAAGCTTGAGCATCTCTGGGGAGGGGGTCATTGTTTGGCCTACTTTCTTGAGAGTTGAGTCTGAACTGAGGCAACTCCAAGTGGAGGAGACTTGGGCTGGAGCCTCCACCCAGTCAATGATGATAGCTGTTTCCTATCCCATCTTTGTATTTTTCTCTCATCTCCTCACTCTGGTCATATTATAAAGAAGTAATGCATCAACATTCATCAACCTGTCTCCATCCCATTATGATAGATGTGTCTACTTCCTAATGATATGTCATATGATCTTAAGTGTTCAAAGGTTGCAATGAAGGCACATCATCCTTGTGCCTCTCTGTTTACTCTGCATTAACTCTTTAACCCAATTATTTACCTAAAATCTTGTTTTGACTTCTTCAAGGCATTATTGTATGAAAAGAACAGCCTTCATTCCCTGTTCTACATTAGATCTCACCAGTTCTTCTGTCATATCTCTCCATAGATTCCTTTTCAACTGAGTTGCAACACTGTCCTCAGTTTATCTTCAAAATCCATGGCTAAATAAACCATAGAGATCTGGTCTGTATGTAATCCTTATTTTAATAGCTCATGTGTTTGTATTTTGAGCTTTATAAAAATATGATTTTTATTGGTTTTACTGAGCTATACATTTTTCTCTCTTCCCCTCCCTGCTTCTCCCCTCCCCTTCAAGTCTGACAACAAAGCGGACCCTAAGAGAGACATACATGAATCTAATCTACATGGGAAGTAGTAAAAGACAAGATCTCTTGAGTAAACTGGGAGCATGGAGAGCATGGGAAAATATGCTTTTAAATGGGAACTCTGATACTTGTCTTAGAGTTTATTCTGTTATAAAAATGACTTACTTTACCTTTTTCATTGACTTAATTCTTATTATTGTCCACAATATATAATATAGTTAGATATATTTTCTATTGTCTGTTATCTCAGGGAGAATGTAAGTCCCTAGATGTTGTGATTGTGGTTTCTGGTGTTCCAAATACTATGTTGCAATGAAAAGAGCTCGTTGCCAATAAAACGCTGATAGTAAATATCTAGTAACTGTCCACTATTCACTGGGTGAGGATATGTCAATAAATATACTGTGAATCATAAACTTTACAGAGCTTAGACTCAAGCCCTTAATTCATTAGCCCAAATCTCCACACATCTAACCACCAATTTTGGAATGTGATATCATTCTGTGAAATTATAAATTAAAGAACTGTTTTATAAGATGTGTTATAGTTTTATATATACATATATATGCACACAGAGACTCACACGCACACTATATTCATGTATGTACACACATTTTATACTTCATTTAATAAAAAACACCTCAGCAGTACAATGCAAGTATTTTATTTTGATTTTCACACTTCAGGAAACATTGTTGATTTGGAGAAACTATTAGATTTGAAGGAGATTCTATTTCTTCCATTATTTTTTGTAGGGGTTGGAAAGGATGTGAATGTAGCAAAGCACACATATAAAGACCAATGGAAGTAAAAGAACAACCAAACATTCATCCTCACCTTCTATATTGTTTGAACCAGAGCCTCTTGTTGTTGCTTCTGCCACATTCCTGTATCAACACTGAGGTAAGCACTTCAGAGCCCTGCCTAGCTTTATTTTGTTTCTGATTATTGGAATGAAAATCTTCATGTTTGTTTAGCAAATCCTCTACCCCACCCTGTTCTATATTTCTAAATACAGAAAATCATAAATGATTCCAAGCCATGAAAACCTCTGATATGACATGGAAACACACTTCAATGAAGTGGAAAATAAGCAGCTTTGGGAGAGAGTGTCCATGAGAATAGTTATTCCCAGAGAAAGCTATGTCATCTTCCAGAAGAGTTACATTAACCAGTCATGTGTCAATCCTTCCACCCAATAATAAACCAGTATGCTATCATCACTCTAAATATTGTAGATTTTGTGTATATAAAAGGTCAGTGGTCTTACATATTTTTTACATTTGAAGTTTTTTTCTTTCATTTTACATAACAACCAGTTTCTCCTCTCTCGCCTTGTGCTTATTCCCCCTCCTTCCCCACACCCAACTCCCAATTCACTCCTCAGAAAGGATAAGGCCTCTTCTGGGAAGAAGCAGGGAGGGAAGCAGAGAAAAATAGAGCTCAATAAAAATTAATAAATAACAAAAGGGTTAGGCCCTCCATGGAGAATTAACAAAGTCTGGCATACCAAGTTAAAGCAGAACCAATACCATCCCCCCTATATCTATGCTGAGCAATGTTTCCCTCCATAAGTAATGGGCTTCAAAATACAAGTTCATGTACTAGGGATAAATCTGGGTCCCACTGTGGCCCTACAGCCTGCCCAAGTCACAGAACTGTCACCCTGACCCACCTTCAGAGTGCCTAGTGTGGTCCTGTGCAGGCTCCCCAACTGTAAATTCAGAGTCAATCAATGAGCTCCCACTAGCTTGGGTCAGCTGTCTCTGTGGGTTTTCCCTTTATTATTATTATTTTCTGACCCTTTTGCTCATATAATACCTCCTTCTTCTCTTCCACTGGACTCTGGAAGTTTAGCACAGTGCTTAGCTGTACATCTCTGCCTCTGTTTTCATCAGATACTGGATGAAAGTTTTGTGATGACAGGATGGAGATGTGGCTCAGTGGCTGAAAGCACTCTAGGGACTTGCATCCAGTTCCCAACACACACAGCAGTCAATACACAATTGCCTGTAACTCTGGTCCCATAGTAACTCAATACCTCTGAGTTGGTTCCTCAGGCATTGGTGGCATTATATTTTAGGTTGCATTTAGATGTTGATTGTTTCTGTCTAAATTCATTAATATTTAAATTTTAATTATATTCTTTTATTTTACTTAGATATTTAATGGAGTATCTTAAAAACCATAATGATTGTTAGATTTTAATATAGTTCACAAAACAATAGATATATAATACCTTTTAAATAGATTACTGTAACCATACAGATACATGTACTACATATGTTTTCACAAAATTAAATAAATCTAATCTTTGTCACTAGTGAAAACTAAAACTCCTACTTTATGCTATAATGTAATATTTGAGAAAAAAGTAAAGGATAAGAAATCAGCAAAAGGTTTTGAGAGTGTATATATCACCAATGCATGTGTTTGTTAAGTAGGAACTGAAAATTAATGCTTCTGAATCAGTTTCTGAATTGAAAGTTAAATGCTCTTTGAATCAGTATTGCAGTGATGCAAAATGTCAATGAAAAAATCATCTTTTGATACTTTATTTAATACTGCTATCTCAGCTGGGCAGCAGACTTTTTGTAATTCTTATGTTGATAGTTCAGGAAACATTTCTGATATGGAGAGATTGTAAGATCTGCAATGACTTTCTTCTGATAAGTCTTACATACGTAGACATCACAGCAAAATATAGAATGTGGGTTTGTGCAACTTTTCAGTTTAGTCCACATAACTGAAACATAGTTCTTTGCTTTTCTATAGATTTTTACTGACAGTATTTTTAATTGACACACTACATTATCAATATATTTAGATCATGATTTTCTATATAAAATCCTCTTATATTATTCCTATGTCCTCACTCATCCAATTCCATGCTGTTTTTTCCTTTAGAATGCAAATAACAAAAAGAAACAATCAACCAGGAGACAAAAACAGAGTTAAATAAGAAAAAAATATTAGAAGCACACAGATAAATCTCATAAAAACCCAAATATGAAACCATAACACACAGACAAAAGACCAGTATGGTGTAGGACGTCCTTCTGCTTATGTGTTGCTTTCATTGGTGAATGAATAAAGACTGTCTTGGCCTAGTTGATAGGGCAGAACTTAGGTAGGCCAGGAAGACAGAACTGAATGCTGGGAGGAAGAGAGGTGGAGTAATGGGGAGAGACACCATGGAGCTTTCTGAGCCAGACACTGGGAATTTTACCTGGTAAGCCACTGCCACATGGTGATACAAAGATTAATAGAAATTGGTTAAATTAATATAAAATTTAGCCAATAAGATGTTAGAGCTAATGGGACAAGAAGTGATTTAGGTAATAAAGTTTCTGTGTGGTTATTTCGTTTCTGTGTGGTCAGGACAAACAAGTGGCTCTCCTACACCAGTAGGACAAAATTGGCCAAAAAATGCAATATGAGTCAAAAATTTTTAAATAAATACTATTGAGTTTATTTGTGTTGGCCATTTACTGCTGGATATGAAGTTTGCCCTTGAGTATACTTAATATATCTATGATACTTCACAGGAAAAAAATTATTTTTTGCATTGCATGTAAGTATAAATTGACATTAGCTTTTAGGTTAGGGGTGGGACCCTGTGTCTTTTCACCCTTTTCTGTGCTAGAACCATATTGGCATTCACCTAGGCAGGCCCTCTTCATGCAACCACCATTTCTGTGAGCTTTATATGTGCATTCATCCTGTGGTTTCTAAAACACACTATTTTTTGGAGGCATACATTTTTATGGCACCTAAAAGTATTTCTTTAAAACACGAATGATTTTTGTTTTTAAAACAAGTGATTCCAAGATGTATTGACATACCTTCTTCTATCACCTGGAATTTCTCAAAATAACCTCACTGTGAAGATGAGTGAGAGCTAAGTGTGGTAAGATAACATAATATAAATTATTATTATTTCCTATATTGTATCAACTATTTGCTAACCATCACTAATTATCTTTATTTTTGGAAACCAGATACATGTTATTAACATCTAGATTATTGATATCTTTCAAACATCCAAGCCTGTCTCTTTGGCAGTTATTTACCCTATTTAACAGGCTCTTTTAGTATTTACCTGAGATCTTTTTTGATACATTTTGCATATTTGAGACATAGTGAGTCCTAGTATGTTACAAGCAACCACTTAATATTGTAATTTTTAAAAGTTCAAAGACATACTCACAATAATATTTAGGAAATGTATTTTGTCACAAAACTTTCTTAGTTGAATATTTTTTTCTTTCCAAATAACTGGTTAAATCAAATACTTTGACCTGGGTCATTTGTGAACTCTTCTTTAGAATCTGAAAATCTCTAAGGAGGGAACAATTTATTTTGTAGCTCAGTGTCCTGGGCAAAGGCTTCTAAACTATTTATTACTCTGGAGTCTTTGCAGAAGAAAGAGTTTTACCAGATTGTAATGTCTACAAAACAGCTATACCTCAGAACATCTTGATAATATTGTATGCCTTTGAATGAAAATAACACCCAAGGGAAAAATGGGATCATAAGGCCAGAGACAACATAAAAAAAAACAAAGAACAAGTAAACTTGAACAACAAATTAATTTCAGGTCACATACTGTCTAGTAAGCATAGTTAGAGTGAAGGCAATATTGAGGTTAAAAGGAAATCTCAAAATGAGAGGTGTATACACATTGATTGTTATATTTGGTAATTTGAAAATACCAGAGGTTAACATTTTATGATATGCGATTGTCTTCAGAATTTTAATAACAACTCTCTCTTATGCTTTAATCTCATTTGCATTTGCTTGATGAAAACATGTAAGTAAAATTCCCTTCATTTTCCTTTTCATTAAGACAATAAGCTGCATAAGGTATTCATATCTTTGGTAATGCTTCATTTTGAATTGATAGAATAATTTGGACATTAATAAAGTTTTATACAGGACCAAATATTTTATGCATGTATTATTATTCATCCAAATTCACAGTAAATCAATTCTTTGGTATAAATCTTCTTTCACTGTATTTCAGCACCTAGAATTTACTAATAAAATGATGAACCTCACTTGTACACTCTTCTAGAGGCTATAGAGTCTATAACTAAGGCTTAGCAAGTTCTCTATGTATCAATATTCAATTACTCCCAGGATTCAATATGTTATTATGCATTTATATTGATTTCCAAGATAAGAATTTTTAGCATCCACCAACATAGAAAAAGTAACAGATGGTCACTTTAAATGTAATTTGCTAGTAACTGCATAAAGGACCAATTTATTTTAACTCCCATGCCACTAAAAAGAATTTAAAATTGTGTCATCTTGTCAGATTAATTTTCCATCATGATTTATTTATAATAGTAGGGAATCTTATTTATTTATTTTTTATTTTATGTTCATTGGTGTATTGTCTTCATGTATGTCTATATGAGGGTGTTGCATCCCCCTGGAACTGTTACATAGAGTTGAGAACTGTCATGTAGGTACTGGGAACTGAACTTGGGTCTTCTTAAAGAACAGTCAGTCATCTTAGGGGCTGGAGGAATGATACATCTTTCCAGTCCATAATATGGTATCTCATTTACAAATATTCAGGGAATCTATTAAGAGTCATTATTCCTGTCTGTCTCTCTCTCTGTGTGTCTCTCTCTCTCTTCTCTCTCTCCTCTCTCTAATTTTATCTCTTTCACTCCCTTTCTGTCTTTCTGGCTCACTCTATATATACACATTCACATACATATGTATATATAATATAAATAGATATTTGTGTGTGTATATGTGTTTGTGTTCATGCATTTGGCTTAAAACATTGCTGTTTTACCTTAATGGGGTTTGGTAATATCACCAATCTTTTACTTATCTTCTTCATGTACTTGTGCATTTTTGGGAAGATTGTTAAGTGAGCATAAATTTTCATTATTAAACAAATATAATATGTTAATATATAGAAGAGTATTTTTATAAAATAGTTTGATAGTATGTTTTATTGTTTTATATATAAAATTGTCATCTTTCCTTAAAATTGTCCTCCCTTCTTATATTCTGTAACATTTTCAGCATATAAGGAAGTGAATAAAGAAAAATAAGCATGAAAATAGAGAAAAATTAATCTGAATTCTAAACATTAAATTCCAAAGCCAATAATTAAACATTTTTAATATTTTAAATGATAGATATAATTTGGATACCAGTCACATATTTATTTGAGAAATAACGTTCTAAATACATATTACTTAGTTACCAAAGTGAGGTTCTACATAAACAGAATACTTATATAATTTTTTCAAGGTATATTTAAAATCCAGTTGCTGTAGGAACTGTTGTCCCAACAGTTGTTGGGATAACACCTAATCTAATAGTTCATTTAAACAGAACCTTAGATGGTAACAAAGACTTAAATAGTCCCAGAGAATTAACAGCTAAAACAGAAATGTAGCTGATTGTTGTTGAAGAAAAATTATAGGAGGCACATGTGGATAGGTTAAATCCAAATCTTAATTGCATTCTAGTCATATAGCCTTCCAGAATTTCACCATGTAAATCAAGTAAAAAATTAAAAACTTAGGTGGAAAAAGTCTCTGAATTAATTATAAAAGGAAAACTGAGACTTTGTCAACTAGCAGGTATAGACCCAGCAGAGATTATAGTGCCTTTTACTTCTGACAAAATTTAAAAAATACGGGAAGACAATGAACCCTGCCAAAGACCTTGTGCTAAGTTTTTGGGAGAAATTAATATCAATTATCACAAAAGTGAAAGAATTAACCTTATAAAAAGAAGTTCTTGGAATCTTCCCCTCATTGTATGGGACACACCAATAACTGGAGTCCATACATTCTATAATGATGCAAATAAATCAGGAAGGGCGGGATACAAATTAGAAGAATTAAGTAAGGTAGAACAAAGCCCTTATAATTCTGTCCAGAAAGCAGAATTATATTTTATTCTCTTAGTGCTAAGGGATTTTAAGGAATCTTTTAATATAGTTACTGATTCACAATATGCAGAAAGGTTATCAAGCATATTGAAACCACTGACTTTATACCAGATGATACAGAATTCACTTCATTATTCATCCAGGTGCAAGACATAATTAGGAATAGGCTTTGTCATATATATAAAACACACATCCAATACTATAAGGGTCTGCAGGGTCCTCTAGAACAAGGTAAAGCAGAAATTGATCAATTATTGATTGGAACTATGTTGCAGTCTCAGAATGTCATAAAAACAGAGTTTTCTATTACATGGCAACAAACTAAGGAGATTATAAAGAGATGTCCTACTTGCTCTTTCTATAACCAAGCACTACAACCTGCAGGGACTAACCCAAAGGGTACTCAAATGAATTTAATCTGGCAGATGGATGTGTTCCAGTTTGCAGAATTTGGAAAATTAAAATATGTACAACACAATATCGACACTTATTCAGGTTTTCAGTGGGCAACTGTTTTTTTTGGCAACTGTTTTAAGATCAGAAAAGGCTTATTCAGTAATCATTTATTAGAAGTTGTGGACATCACGGTTATAACTACACAAATAAAAATAGATAATGGTCCAGCATATGTGTCTAAGAAAATGAATCAGTGTTTTGCTTATTATAATATTAAGAATATTACAGGTATACCACATAATCCTACAGGTCAGGCAGTTATAGAAAGATCAAATCAAACTATAAAGAATATATTAAACAAACAGAAAGGGGTTGAAAATTCCCCCAGAAATAGATTAGATAATGTTTATTAACCTTGAATTTTCTTAACACTAATAAGAAAGGGACAACAGCAGCAGAGAGACATTGGATAATAGAAAATCTTCTGAATTAAATCAGCCAGTGCATTTCAAGGATGTGTTGACCTCACAATGAAAGCCAGGAGATGTGCTACATTGTCTTTATAAATAATGTTTAAGTTTTCCACAATGAACAATGAATTTTCGTGCAGTAATCTTTGAAGTTTCCAGGAAGAAGATGGGGCCCCACAACAACTCCACCTGGCTTATAGGATGTCATGATGCTGATAGTGCTACTATAAGACCTATTTTGTATACCAGCTGCTCAAGATGGTTCAAACTTGGTTAGCTGAAATGGTGCACTTTTTTTACAATATTCTGGCCATAACTCCAAATAATAACTTCAGAAAAACCCTACCGAATACTCAGAGACTATTTGCAATTATGCCAGAGAGTAATCTTGGAACTTAACCATCATTTTACTTTCACAGGAACCCATAGAAAGAACATCACCTTCATGACATCTTAAAGTAATTCTAGAAGATGATGTCCCTTCTCCCAACAAGGTTTTTCCTCAGGGCTAGAGACATCATTTAGGGGTTGATTTTAATTGATAAAGGATTGGGGGTTAGGAAAAAATTATGTAAGCTCAGGGATTGTAGAAGGAGCTGCAGGCCGCTTCCCACCACCCAGCTCCCAGCCACTGGCTAGCTTTACCCAAAATAATTACACAGAAACTGTATTTATTTAAACACTGCCTGGCCCATTAGTTCCAGCCTCTTATTGGCTAATTCTCACATCTTTCTATTAATGTGTGTAACCCCACAAGGTGGTGGCTTACCGGGAAGATTCTAACCTGCTTCCATCTCAGAGAGGAGAGCTATGGCATCTGACTGAGGTGTCTGCCTGTCTCTGCTTTCTTTCTCCCACAATTCTGTTCTGTCTACTCCACCTACCTAATTTTCTGTCCTAGTAAAAGGCCAAGGCAGTTTCTTTATTAACCAATGAAAGTAACCTCCTCCATCAAGGGATCATTTTGAAAAAAAAAAAAAAAAGAAATTGTTTGGGATAACAGATTAGTGTGAGTTTACTCAAACTAATAATAAT
This sequence comes from Arvicola amphibius, assembly GCF_903992535.2. Lineage (NCBI taxonomy): Eukaryota > Metazoa > Chordata > Mammalia > Rodentia > Cricetidae > Arvicola > Arvicola amphibius. The sequence continues at coordinate 72,689,862 of NC_052048.2, read as the reverse complement.
AGTGAGTAATGAGTAATAGAGAGAATACTTGTGAGCTATTATTTGTAGGCAATTTTCATTGGTATAGATTCTTGTATATTGATACAAACAAATTATATTGAATATGTTCCTATTTTTGTCTACAAAGTTTGTATACCTAGGCAGTTATTTTGTCATTTTGTATGCATTCATACTTCTACCTCTGCTTAAGACATTTTATATATTGACACAATTTTAGTATATATTTATCATATTTCAATATACATTTCTACCTCTGATCAAGATATTTACAAACTGTTTACATTTTGAGGTCATTGTTGCACAGTTACTTACATATTGTTTAATATTCTAATATGGAATCTTAGTCTTTATGTTATTTAGGTATTAAGAATTATAGGTCAATAGTCATCCATATTTTTCATACTTATGGTTAGACTAATCAGGTTCTTTAGATACATAGAGATTGTATTCTGCATAGATAGGTAGTTTTAAGCACTTCAAAGAGCTGTAGATTATGGCATTTAAATAATGTAGGATTCTGTTGATGTGACATGATTGCTTCTTACAGCACCAATCTATTCCAGAGAATGTTGAGCACTGAAGACACTCCACTTGGAGCTTGTTTTCTTATTGGCAAAAGTGGTCTTTGGGCAAGGTACTGCCCATGCATCAACCACAGACAAAATGCAGGATGTCTGGACAGGACAAGCAGGATACAAGAAAAAGACTGTCAAATTATGCCAAGACAGGGTAAGATGGTTTTGAAATTTTTCCTACCTTTGAAAATGGTCTGTCAGTTACTCTAGGCCTTAGCCAAAGTTGGTTGCTCCAATGTTGCAAATGAGAATTTGGGTGATTGTCCAGGTTGCCAGTTGTCTCTGTCATTTGTTCCACAATTTGGAAGTTGCTTGATTATGCTTCCTGCTTACTCAAGTAATATTATTTCACTTCTCGGGTCTTCAATGGGGCTGAAGGCTAGATAATTGTAGTTACTTTCCTTTCATGAGTTGGCCAAGTTATTTATAATACAAGACTTAAACTCATTCAGCTAGGATAATTATTGAAACATTTATCACATGTTTCTTGCTTGATATTGTTTATGCTGGTTTTAATTCTAATTTTTACACCTGATATTTATTTTTATTGTATATAATTTTGTATTAGGCTTAAAACGTTCTTATTTAAACAAAAGTGGGAAGTTCTATCAGAATTCCTATAACCTACAGCCTGTAAGTTACCCACCCACTTGGGCATGGCCTCTTATACTATATATGCCCATGTAAAGCACACATCTGGCCTCTCTTTTCATTGTAGGATTTGAATGCTATTCTCTGTTCAAACAGAGAACTGCAATGTATGTGTCTATCCCTAAATAAATAACCCTCTATTGTACTCAGTTCTGAGCCAGTGTGGTATTTCTTTTAAGCATCCATCTTTACCCAGCAATAATTTTTTTATAATATTGATAATGATGCAGAAAATATGCAAAAGACAAAACTATAATAAAAAGTTATCACTGAGTTATATACATCAGCCATTGGAATCAGGAGAGATAACAGATTATATAGATTCAGAGCACAAATAAATGACATGCACATATTCTAGCTTAATTTGGGGAATCCCTGCACACTCTCCCACTTACTTCATTGACTGTTGCATGTTGCTTGGAGAATTTTTAAGTCTGGTTAGAAAAAGGTAACTGAAAACTTGTTTGTGATTCTACAATACAATTTACAAAATTGAATCTGTAAAATATGTACTTTAACAACTTATTTCATAAAGATTAAAAAAAAACAAGTGAATTATAATTATTTCCCTGTTTGTTAACATGTAGTAATTTTAATCTTAGTCACAGATAAAGTGTAGTTATATTGAAAAGGATTATTGTAGTTCACTTATGTATGGAAATACACATAAAATACATGTGATTAAATGAAAGACTACTTCACAAAAATTGTTGATAAATCACTTGAAGGAAATAAGAATTCATTTCTATACAAGAATTAGATGTTTACTTTTAAAACATTTTGTATCTCTTTGAATTTGTATGAGGGTGTGTGCAGACCATGTGTGTGTAGGTGACCACAGAGGCCTGAATGGTGTGTTGTCAGTAGCAAACAGCGTTGAGATAGGTGTTTTACGCCTAATTCACATCCTCTCTAACACTAGGAAATGCTCTTAAATGCTGAATAATTTCTGCAGTCACAAGAATGAATTTTTTAAAAATTTATCAGTCAATATTAAATAATGCATAGTCTACATTTTCACTGTTGTTTGAAGTCTTAACCATTTTCTCTACTAAAATTATGAGCAGTGAAATAAAAATTTTTCTATCAGTTTTCATATTTTTATTTTACTCCTTATTAATAGCCTCTGTGTTGGATAAAAGAATAACCCTGTTTTCCACTAAAATAATCCCATGTTGATAATCAAAAATGCATTCATTCATTTGTTACAATTTTCCTTCAAATTCTAAGAAAAAGAAAACTGTATTTTATAGTAATATTTACAATAAAATTATACAAGTTTAATGTTTATCTTCTATGGAAGAATACAAAAAATTAATATAATTATTTAAAAGGTGAGAGAAATGAATAATCATGAAAATAATTTATATTACCAACATCCTATAATTCCCAGATACAGGAAGAGAATCTAAATCTTTTCTTTTACATTGGCATATTCTGACCGCAATACCAGTCTAGACATTAGTTTTTAGCCATACAAAGAATGTGTTTTTCTGAAACTTTATCAGCTCTACTTGGTCAGGTGATGGAATTACAGGTTAGATGATCTGAAGGTAATGATCCTGGAAAGAAGAAACGTTTATTTTGAAGTAAGTTTTACTCATTTATATCTTTGGAAACTCACATTTATTTCATTATGTTAGTTTAGTAGTATAATTTTAAACAATCAGTTATCAATATAATGAATTATGGTTGATTTTCAAAGAATGTCTCAGTATTTAGTCCTGATTGATTTGAACTCATAAGTCTCTTGCTTTTGTCTCATCATTGGTGAACTTACAGATATTTACATCATATATGCCCTCTATAATGAAAAATGTTTTAATATTTTAAGAATATTTTTTTTTCTTGTGACTCCAGCATTACCTAAGGTTTTAGTGGTCTATGGTTTCTTCTCTTGATAAAAACAGGCCTTTATCCTTTCTGCTTCTCTGTTAAAGAAAATATGTGCTGTTTGATAGATATTCTTATTTTATCATTCTTAGTTTATCCTTTTCAAAAGTAAAGGATTGGATTTCCTTTCTTTTTAACAGTATTCTATCTCACTTCATGAAAATAAGCTTTATTTGAACTCTAGATGGTTTTTAACTAGAATTCTAATTGTTCTTATAATAAAAACCAATGGTAGATACCAGGGTGAAAGATGAGATATCAGAGAAGCAGTTCAGCCAGACATTTGAGATCTTTTACCTCTACTGAATCCTCAAACTTTTTAATCCTGTCTTTTTGAATCCTCAGACTACATGCTCAGACTCAATCCTCACATTGCATCTTTAGACTGCCTGCAAGCTCCTGTCTCTTCCCACCTTATATTTATTCCTTTCTCTGCCCATCCATATCACTCTTGTCTCCACCTCCCTAGCACTAGAATTAAAGGCTGTAACTCCCAGGTACTGGGATTAAAGGTGTGAACCACCACTGCCAGGCTCTGTTTCTCTTTGAGACTACATCAATCCAGTATAGCACAGGGTGGCCTGGAACTCACAGAGATCTGTGTGCCTCTGCCTCTTGAGTTCTGGGATTAAAGGTGTGTGTTACTACTGCCTGGCCTCTATGGCTACCTAGTGGTTTAGGTTTGGACGCTGATATTTAGGCAAGCTTTATTTTTTTATATTTCAAACATAAATCACTACATGGTGCTATTAATACACATTGGAATTTTAGGGTTCAAATAATGACAGTTGGAATATTATTGTATATATTGACCATATATATGTTTTCTGAGGTTGTCAACACACTTAAAAGAAAAAGCAACAGGGATATTTGGTTGCACCACATATAACAGATATGTTTTTATTCCTTCAAAGCTTAGCTGCATCTCTGTGGAAATTTTTCAGCTAAAAACAATTCATTTCAATCAAGAACAAGAATGATTTGATTTGCCACAGGTGACTAGATAATCACCATGATTAATTATAATGAAAATTTTAGCAAATTGTTTCTTTTATTTATTTCATGACTGTTAAACAATGAAGTAGTTCATGTCATAAATTTTCAAAAAAGAAAATGTATGATTTAAGCCATAAACTCAAAGTGCTAGAAGCTAAAGTAAAATTAAATACAATGAAGATTTCACCTAGAGGGGAAAATAATATGAAATGAGATAAAAAATAGTACTGTACAGTAAGTTTTAATTTAGTATTTGAAATAGTATTGATTAAGTCAAAGCATTAATGTTTAGCCATGTGTGAGTGGACGAGGCATACACATGCATTAACACTGTTGTAACTCTGTAGTATTCATGGAAAGGATGGATGAAGTAAGAGATTCTTGTAAATGTTAGAGCAACTGTTCTACTCTTTATTTCTATGTATTTTACATGATACATAGCAATTGTCAGCAAAATGATGATTCAGTTTTCAAAGAAAACTTCATCCTGATTTTATATAACTTAATATCTGATATCTACACGGAAATGATTTAAATGTATTATCTGCAATCACCTCTATTGGATTCCTTTCATTGCTTACTGAATAAAATTAAGCTATTTAACATGGAATCAGTCACTCTTGTGTTGCGGAAGCTCCTTCTGCTTCTTCAGCCAATAGCCGCTGAGATACCAGCCCATTGGTGCGTGGTCTCTCTTTTTAAAAATGCGGCCACTTCCCTCCGCTGGCTCGCTGGCTTCCGGCTCCGCTTCTGACGACTAGGCTCCCTTCCTGATTGCGCAGAGGGCTGTTGTCTGGGACGGTGATCTGTAAGTTTTCTCCCCTTTAAATAAATAACCATTCTATTAATCATAATTCCAAACTGGTGTGGGATTGTTTGTGATTTATGCCATCACTCTTGTGCCATTACCCTTGGAATTTAAAGCCACATACTACATGTATTGCTGGCATAAGCTCTTCAGAATGATATCCTATTTTTATAATCCCATGCTCCATTTGGTGCATATTTCTCTACAGTGAATGTGGACTCAATCCAGTTGATCATCATTCTCTACAACACATGGAGAAATTCCAAAAGGACTTACTCTTGGTTTTTTTCCATTAAGCCAATTCCATGCCCTTTTATAAATCTGGCTTCTAAATTTGCTTTATGATAATAATGCTATGCCAATGGTGTTCTCATTTAGTGTTTCGATGATAAAGGTCACTCATCCTCTCCAAGGAGCTCTTAAGGACTCAATATGCTCTAGAAACCAGAAATATTTCAGCCATTAAAATGAAAATAACCCCTTTAATAAAACACTCTTGGTGCAAGAATATTGGGAAGCTTTAAAAAATATCTCTGCTAATTGAGCACATGGTCCCCACTTGAACCCAATTGCCCTCCTTTTATGGTATTTATTTCATTAGAGCTTTTGAAAGAGATAGGTTTAAAAGGGAAACAGTATTTGCAACTAAATCTTATTAAAGTATGTCTTAATTTGCACTTGTTCATCAGTTCATAACCTAAAGTCATAATGACAGCCAAATGCAGGTAACAGACCTGGGATTATATTAGGTTCACAGCAGTAGCATGTTTCAGCAAAAGGCGTAGGTGAGTTTGCTCATGCACTATGATCAGAGGTTCCAGTAGTCTGAAACATCCATGCTATCTTGAGAGGAAATGAAGAGTATAAAAATAATTTTATCATTTTTTATCTTTTAAGAAAAAGAAGAATTTTAACTAATGTGGTAAAATAGAGAATTAAAATAATGTATCCAATTTCCACTTGCCATTTTCTTATAATGCATTTCCATTTAAAATTTCAAAGATTCTACAAGCTTAGATATGACATTGCCATATGTTCATGTGACATAAAGATGATTCGCTTAACAAATACATTTACTGAGAAAAATCACTAGAATGAAACTATATATAGATCTGATAACCCACAAATATAGTGAAATGAAATTTGAATGGCCTGGCGAAATATTTTTGGTGACAAGAGCATCTCTTTCTATGGCAGAGTACATGGATTTAGTGCTCAGCACTCACATGGTAACTCCTAACCTTCTGTAACTCTTGTCCAGGAGATTTGATAACTTTTCTGTCCTCAGTGGGCCTTGCACTCATTGGCCCAGAAGAAGATCTGAACAGCACATCAATAGCAAGGCAATATTTTCAACAATTAGTAATTGGGACTCTATGAAACTCATTGATGCAAGAAGGTACTTTGCAGGCTCCTGAAAGAGAAACATAGACAACAATGCAGGCAAAACCTTTAACCTACGGTCTATTCTGCCTGCATTACATTCTGGGAAAATGGTGGTACAGAATTTGAGGTCAGTTTTTCTTTTATATTTAGAAGACTATTTTTTTTCTTTTTTGTACTTTTCTTATAGTTAATCTTGTATCCATCCACTTTGCTGAAGTAGTTTTTTTTTTTTTTTTTTTTTTTTTTTTTTTTTTTTTTTTTTTTTTTTTTTTTTTTTTTTTTTTTTTTTTTTGCTGTTAGAGCTCCCTAGTGGAATTTTGAGGGTCATGTATATATACTATCATATCACTTGTGACTAAAGATTCTTTATCTTCCCTTTCAAAATTTGTACTTGAACTCCTTTAATTGTGTTAATGCTCAAGCTAAGACTTTAAGTACTATATTACATAAGTATTGACAAAGTAGACAGACCCTCTTGTTCTTGATTTTAGTAGAATTAATTTGAATTTCCATTTGATTTGATGTTGGCTATAGACTTGCTGTATACTATCTTTATTATGTTTAAGTATGCCCCTTATGTGCCTAGTTTTTCCAGGACTTTATCTTCTCATGGAATTTATCAAAGATCCATCTCTTTGTTTCATTGATTCTTTGTACTTACTTTGATTCTATTTTATGGATTTCAGCTCTATGATTATTTCTTGTTAACTACTACTTTTGGGTGTGATTAACTTCTTTTTATTCTAGAGCTTTCGGGTGTGCTGTTAAGTTGCTGCTATGTGATTGATCCAGTTATGTTTTTAATGTAGGCACTTAATGTTATGAACCTTCCTCTGAATAGTGCTTTCATTCTTGTACATAAATTCAGGTATGATGTACGTTCATTTTAATTAAATTCCAGAAAGTCTTTAATTTCTTTCTTGGCACATTTTTCTTTAGCAAAGACTAAATAAGCTCATGTTCCAGAAATGTCTGACAAACAGATTTTTTTCTTTTTCTTTATCTCTTTCTTTCTTTCTTTCTTTCTTTCTTTCTTTCTTTCTTTCTTTCCTTCTTTCTTTCTTTCTTTCTTGTTAGTTATTTGAATAGAAACTGGTTTATTTGGCTTGGAATTACATCATTGAGGAAGCCAGTGCAAAGCATCAAGAAAGGAAACTGGAGGCAGGAACTAAAGCAGAATCTTCTAAAATAAATAGCCTAATAGAACACCCCAAGACTCTAAGAAAAAAGAAACCCAAACCAAAAGCATGAGATTGTAAGAAATAAAGATCAGGGAGAAACTAATGAAACAGAGACTAAAATAAAGACAACACAATTTGTTCTTTAAAAAAACAAACAAGAGTGATAAAGCCTAGCCAAACTGAAAAGGACTAAATCTATACATCAAAGATGAAAAGGGAATTGCTATTACAGATTCTATTGAAACCCAAATCACTAGTTAATATTTTTTTAAACATATATTTCAAAATTCTGGACAACCTAGAAATGAATTTGCTCTTGCAGAGTAGTTCTCACATCCAATCTGAAAACAGCTATTTTTCCCTTAATAGTTGTGTCATTATTAGACCATTAGGCACATCTTGCCTGGGATGTCTATATTAAAGTACCTATGAACCCATACTTGTTAAGACCACTGATGCCTTTTCTTCCCCAATGTCTTCATAGAACTTTTGGCACTATGATAACAAGACAGGCAGCAGAAAAGTTCTGGGTCAATTTGAACTTGGTTTTTCTAGATCCTGTAGGCAATGTATAAAGTCCCTACAACAATGGACTCTTGTGTAGTTATGAAGGGTAGATAAGAGAAATAACCATAGCTAAAGATCCCTGCACTTCCCCAACAAAAACCTTTCCTGTGGTTCTATGACCTCACATGCAGGGATAATCACATATTATCAAATAAAACATAAAAAGGAAAACAGTGAGATAGTTAAATTTTTACATCTCAGATTTGTACTAAAGTTTATTGACTGTTCCTCTATACAGACTCTATAAAGTTTCTGTATTGTTTTTTTCAACTCTTGGAGTTAGACTCCATATTAATATGTTGTATGGGTTATTTTTTTTGTCTGCCTATAACACAAGTGACAGATATCTGGGAAGATATAAATAGAATGATAAAAATATTTTTATGAAAATATACAGACAGACCTGTATAAGTCTGTGTGTCATTTTTTTTAATTGAAGATTTGTGTGAAAGGACCCTTACACCATGGGTGGTGCCAATTCTGGGGAGGTGGTCTTGCATTGTATATAAAGAAACAATAGTCCAGCAAGCCAGTAAGCAGCATTCCTCTGTGGTTTCTGCTTTTGTTCTCGCCTCCAAACTCCTCTCCTGCTTTAGTTTCTTTCTTGGCTTCTATCAACAATGGAGTATGACATGCATCCTCTTGTCTCTAGTTTACTTCTGTTTACTATTTTTTCAAGTATTTCCTAACTGGAATACATACACACTCCTTTGTTGGAAAAAAGAAAGCTATTATAAAACTGAAAAAGGAAGTCAACTAAAATGGCATCCTTGAAAACAAAAGTCAGATATTAAAAAAAAAAAACTCATTGTATACCTCCCTTTACAAAACTGAAGCAATCTTTCTAAGGTAGAAGAGACTGAAAAAACTCTGGAAGTAGAAGAAATATCATTAGGCTTGGGCATGAATGGAAGTTGAGTGTATCCAGAATCCGTTAAAATTCATAGATCCTCATTAGCCTTCCCCAAGGTATGAGGAAAAAAAACAATTTCTGGGGAGAGACTGTGGCAGCAAGCAGCTGTAAGTTGTTCAGGGAGCTGCAGAATATGGCTTTTGTGAGCCCTCAGATATGCTGGTTTGGGCTTTTCCATGATGCAGCTACAATTGGGTCATCTGTGCTTCACATATATTCTGGCAGTCACATCAGTAAGTTCAATGATTCACTGAGTATTAATATTCTTCTTTTACCTTTGTGCCCACTCTGTGATACTAGACATCCATGGCTCCTGAGAAAAAAAAACTTCTACAACCTAAAGCTTTCTGTTTTTCAAAAGTATTTCAACTTGTATGTCAACTGTTTTGTAATGTAAAACTTTTAATTCTGAGTCATAAATTAGGGTGATAATGACAGGGTTTGTTTCTATGGACACAGATGTCCCAAAAAAGTGAGAGATTTGCTTACTACCAAAGAAGCAAATCTATAATTAATGTCCATCATTCAAGGTATATTTACCTAGACTTTTAATCATTGAGTACTCAATATTAGACCAATTTTTCACACATCAGCACATGTGCATACACATGTGTGTGCATATTAAATGTTGGAGGTAGGTTATTAGGAAATGAAGAACAGTATTCTTTTTTTTTTTTTTTTTTTTTTTGGTTTTCGAGACAGGGTTTTTCTGTGGCTTTGGAGCCTGTCCTGGAACTAGCTCTTGTAGACCAGACTGGTCTTGAACTCACAGAAATCCGCCGGCCTCTGCCTCCCGAGTGCTGGGATTAAAGGCGTGCGCCACCATCGCCCGGCTAAGAACAGTATTCTAACTAGCAAAAATATATATTTTCTTGAAGACACTCAAGACAATTCTATCATTTGTTAGGTTTGTAAAAGAATGAAACTGTCAACATTGTAGGACAGGCTGGAAATGAAAAATATTTTTATTCTGTCCTTTAGAGGAAATAAAAGATCAATTATGAGAAATCAAAGAATTTTATGATGGAGGACTCTCATTGGTTAATAAAGAAACTGCCTTGGCTTTTTGATAGGGCAGGATTTAGATAGGTGGAATAGACAGAACAGAATGCTGGGAAGAAGGGAAGTTAGGCAGACACGATGAAGCTCTGGCCCAAGATGGATGTGGGTTAGAATCTTCCCGGTAAGCCACCACCTCATGGTACTACACAGATTATTAGAAATGGGTTAACCAAGATGTGAGAGTTAGCCAGCAAGAGGCTAGAGCTAATGGGCCAAGCAGTATTTGAGTGAATATAATTTGTGTGTTGTTATTTCGGGTGTAAAGCTAGCCATGTGGGATCCGGGCAGGATGAAAAACAAGTCTGTTCGTCCCCACACTACAATTTTAGTTGTTAGATTTATTTTATGCTATTATAAATGATGGAATCAGCATTGGTGCCTCACTGCCTTCATCAAAAATCATACTGAAATATTTTATCCCTATTTTTTGCTCCTATTGCATAAGGCAATGTTCTTATGCACATGATTGTGCTCTCAAGGGATGGATGACCATCTAAGGTTCTGACCTTAAGTAAAAACTTTCAAAATTCATATACTTTTTATAGTATTTTTCCTCTCTGATTTCCCATAGTGAAAAATATTTTTATTTCCACATTCTTCCTTCCTGGTGACCAAGCCAGGTCTGGCTTGATAATTGAATACATTTTCTTATTAGACTTCTGAATTGTATTTTTATTACACAAGGGCCCAATACCATATGACCAATGTTGAATCTGGCACAGAAAACAGACCAGTCTCCATTCCCTGCCACCCTACCAATTACATGAACTATTTATTCTCTTCATCATGACACACAAAAAATAGTAATTTGTTCTAACAAATAACCATAATAATACAAGATACCCTTTTTGCCTAAAAATTCTTAACTATAATCACATTTGCAGTCTTATGGGAACCACATATTTATGACATTAGAGATATCCCAGTCACATGCTTTTAAGATCATCAGTATGCCCCTTCTCATTTCCAAATTCCATTTCTGCACAATTTTAAATCAAACTGATATATCAAAACATAACCAAGCTCTTTCATAGTGAAATAGTCAATGAATTATAAGTTACCACTATCACTGGTTCATAATTATTGCTCACTATTGTTAACAGGAAACACATATATGTATGTGTGTGTAGTAACTTTCTAAGATTTTCCTATGAAAGAAAGTTAATTATCATGATTGTTTTAAATAAAAAACTTCCATTACCATCTTCATTCTATAGACAACCTAGTAGGCCTGGAGAATTGCCTGGAATACTCAGTACAACCACTCCAATAAATTACCATATAAATATTCGAAATTTTTGATTATATTTTCCCAAGGAATTCACAAAATATCAACAAATTCAACTTACTATTGATCAGTAGAAAACCAAAGTTCAAGAGGAATTGGTTCTTTGTTTTTTTTTCTGACAATGAATCTGAATACATTCCATATACCCTGTTAGCAAACTCATCCCTTATTCTTCCTGGGTCTTTTGCTTTTTGAAGGAATGACAGGTTAAGTTCCTAAATACAGGAATGAGTCTGTTTTGAATTTTGTTTGGTTATTACTATATAGTTATGAATCACTATGCAGTGATAGCTTGCCTAGAAAGTGCTATGTAGACCACACTGGCCTTGAACTCACAGAGTCCTACCTGATTCTACATCCTGAGTTGTATGATTAAAGAAGTTGGTCACAATACCCAGTTGCCAGTAATTGGTTTTAAGTGAGAATTGTTACTAATTAGCTCCAAGGAAGCGTTATACAGTTATCTTTTATAGCAGCATTTATAATCCACAATAACTTTTATTTTTTAATTTTTTTCAGTTTTACATACAATCCCAGTTCTCCCTCCCTCCCCTCTTTCTGCGACTCCCAACTTCTCCCCACCCCTGCCATCCACTCCTCAGAGAGGATAAGGATTCCCATGGGGAGGAAACAAAGTCTACCAACATGACCTTGAGGCATAAACAAGGGTTCCCCACCCCCAGCAAAGTATCCCTCTATGGGGAATGACAGAAAAAAGTTCATGCACTAGAGATACATCTTGATCCCATTGGCAGTGGCCCTATAGACTATCCAAGTCACACAACTACTACCCACATTCAGAGTGCATAGTTCTATTTTATGCGGTTCCCCAGCCCTCAGTCTAGTGTTGATAAATTCTCACTGGCTCAGCTCACACTGCTGTTTCTGTGTGTTTTCCCATCATGCTCTTGACCCCTTTGCTCATATTATTGCTTCTCCATCTCTTCAATTGGTTTCTGGGAGCTTGGCCCAGTGCTTCACTGTGGATCTCTGCATTTGCTTCTATCAGTGACTGCATGAAGGTTTTTCAATGACAATTAAGATAGTCATCAATCTGATTACAAGGGCAGGCCAGTTCAAGCACCCTCTCCACTATTGCTCAGGGTCTTAGCTGGGTCATCTTTGTGAATTCCTGGAAATTTCCCTTGTGCCAGATTTCCCACTAACCCCATAATAGCTCCCTCTATCAAGATCTCCCTTTCTTTGTTCTCCCTCTCCGTTCTTCTCCAAACTCGACCATTCCCTCACGTTCTTCTTCCCTCTTTCCTTCTCTCCTCCCTCCTTTCTTTTCGCCGTCCCTCTTCTCCTCCAGGCACCCAATTTATGTTGGAGATCTTATCTATTTCCCCTTCCTAGTGGTATCCATTTATGTCTCTTTTAGGTCCTCCTTGTTACTTAGCTTATCTGGGATTGTGCACACTTCCATGGGTTGTGTACACTCCTCCATTGTTGGTAGGAGTGTAAACTTTTACACCCACTATGGAAATCAGTAAGGCAATTTGTCAGATAATTGGGAATCAATCTACCTCAAAACCTAGTAATACCACTCCTGGGCATATAGCCAAAGAATGCACACTCAAATCACAAGCACACTTACTCAACTATGTTCACAGTAGCATTATTCATAATATCCCAAACCTAGAAACAGCCAAGATGTCCCTCAACTGAAAAATGGAAAAAAATGTGGTACATTTATACCATGGAGCACTTCTCAGAGGTTAAAAAGAAAAACAATGATCACTTGAAATATTAAAGCAAATTAATGGAATTAAAAACATACTTTCTGAGTGAGTTAAACCAGACCAAGAAAAATAAACATGGTATGTACTCACTCATAAGTGCATATTAGACATAAAGCAAAGGATAACCAGCCTACAGTCCACAATAACTTCTTTGTTGTTACTTAAGTCAAGCAGTCTCCCTGACACTTTCTATTGTTAACATACATTTAAATTCTTGTAAATAAAACTTTAATAATAAATTATTACATCATATAATGTATACAGCCTTAGATTAAGAAAAGTTTTAAACCATTTATTCCATGATCAGCAACTCAATTTAAAAGGACACGTATATTCAATTATTTTTTCAAGATCATAATTATTTCTCACAAGTATTGATGCAGAGCTATTGAATAATGTGTAGGAAGAAATATAAAAATAGGTTTCTGCTTGGGAATTTGTCACTCATAATGGAATTTCTGCATTAAAGTGTGTAATTTTTGAAACTCAGAAAGTCTCATAGGCAATGCTATTTTCAGTTGTTTCGTTTATATTTGCTTGAGGGTGACTTGTAATTTTCACTTTTTGGCCCTATTTTGCTGTGTGGCTTCAGTTTCAGCCTTGAAATTGAAAAGCTAATTGCTATAATTTCTGTCCCTATTGAATAAGGGTATGCACAAATACTCTTGGGTAATGCAGTTGTGATTATATATAATCATTGCAACAGTTAGCAATATAAATAAGGCAACCATTTGAATTTATTAATACTGAAAGACTCATTTTCAAATGAAATGAGATCTCCAGACATGACAAATGTGTTAGTCAGGTATTGGTGGTACAGCCTTTACGCTAGTACTTAAGAAACAGAAACAGGTGGATCTCTATGAGTTTTAGGTCAGTCTGGTCTATATATGCTCTAAATCCTGTCAGGCTTACATACTAAGATTCTGTCATACAAACTATCTAAATGTAATGTAAGTTTAAAACCCATTCATTTAATGTGTTTGCATTATCTATTAAGCAGTTATACTATAGATAGCTTACTATATACAAAGAAAACCAGGATACATGGATAGCTGAGGTGTCTATTTAACACATCAAATCAGACTATGGCAGATGTTCTCCCTCAGTCCCTATTTGATACAGAATCATCCTGGCTGGTGTACCACCCTCCTCCATAAACTCTATCCAGGGACTGGTTGGACTGGCCTCCTCCAGTACCACATTCCATAGCTTGTCTTCTCTATAAAAGCTAGTCATTTTGGCTACTCTGGTCACTTATTGGCCACTCCTTTTTTCTGTTTCTTTTTTTTTTTCTTTTACAAATAGTCGACTGTTAGCTCAGGCTAATTATTCTCTAACTCTTACAGCTAAATTAACCTATATTTTTACTTATGCTCTGCCACATGGTGGTGCCTTTTTTTAGCATAACACATCCATTTCCTGTTTCCTCTGCATCTATTTGGCAACTCCTCTGACTCAGCTTTTTCCTTCCCATCATCTTTAGATTGTTCACCCTGCCTATACTATCTACCTGGCTACTGTCCAGTGTTTTATTAAAACACGTTGAGTGACAAATCTTTCCTGATTAAAAAGTAAAGTTTGTGCTGGGCGGTGGTGGCTCATGCCTTTAATCCCAGCACTTGGGAGGCAGAGGCAGGTAGATCTCTGTGAGTTCGAGACCAGCCTGGTCTACAAGGGCTAGTTCCAGGACAGACACCAAAGCTACAGAGAAACTCTATCTTAAAAAACCAAGAAAAAAAGTAAAGTTTGCTTTTAACTTTAACATAGTAAGAATATGTACAACAAAAGCAGTTATCAAGTAAGAATTAAGAAACATTTCATCCTTCTAATGTGTTTATGGAGTCAAAAACTATATAATTATAGTTTTCATTAGTTATAATAAAACATAAATTAGGTACAAAACTTTGGACTCATAAAGAGAAGATAGACAATATTTTTTTTTTTAGTTTTGCCAACTGTAAGTAGACTAGATATGGCTGCAATCACTCTTGGTTCCTGAACCCTTGTCCTCCTGTCCTCTGATGTGGGATTTCCCTCTGTATGCTGTGAATAGCATTGGTTAATAAGAATCTGTCTTGGATCTGGCAGGGCAGAATAGAGGTCATCAGGGAAAACTAAATTGAATGCTGGGAGAAAAAAAGGCAGAGTCAAGAGATGCCATGTAGCTGCTGCCATAAATAAACATGCCGTTAACCTTGCTGTTAAGACACAGCCATGTGGCAATACACAGATTAATAGAAATAGGTTAAATTAAGATGTAAGAGTTAACCAATAAGAAGCTAGAGCTAATGGACCAAGCAACAGTTTAATTAATACAGTTTCTGTGTGGTTATATTGGGACTGAACAGCTGGGAACAAACAAGTGGCCTCCCTTAACAATCTGTTGCTCCCGTCTCACCTTCCCATTCTCCCCACATACCCTACCTGGTTCAGTCTGTTTGCCATTTTCATGATGGACTCTTCTCTCTGCCTTTGGCTTCCCTAGTCCTAATATCTTTTCCACCATATCTATTTGTGTCATCTCATTATTTCTTTCTTTCATATTTTTTCTAAATATTTTTAAAAATATCAGCTGCTTCTTTACAATTGTTTCTTTTATTTTTGAGGTTTTAATAGAACTGCATAATTTTCCCTTCATTATCCTCCCTCTAAAAGCTCTTTCAAATCCATGTTTTTTATTTCATTGTTATTTACCTATAGGTTTATACATATATATTCCTAAAATCATAACTGCAACCTAATCCACCTGTATAATGTTACTTTTATATATTTTATTCATGGATATATTACTGTGTACATATTTCACATCTATAAATATGTGTGGAGACACAGAACTGGCTTAGAGTGCAGGCTCTTCCTGGGACAGATGAGATGAAGTTGGGAAACAGTTGCTTGGCAAACCAAGCATAGATGAAAGCAAACTTTACCCATTTCTCAAACGTTCTGTCAGAATCTGTACCCTGGAAAAGGAAGTGACCTTTTAGATCAGTTCTTCATGCTCTACCAGTTACAAAGGAGTACTTTGATTCTGTATACTTTTTGCCTTGTTTCTATGTACTTCTTTTCGTTTTTATTACTGTTACTAATTGTGGTGTTGTTTCTTGCAAGGAGAGGCAAGAGTTTCTCATGATCATGCACATGAGTAAAGAGGGGTTTCAGAGTTGAGGTAATGCTTTTTAGTCTGTATAAAAGACCATACAAAATAAAACTTGTTATGCAGTTTTTCACACTCTGCATCCCGTGTCCTGATTTGTGCCAGACCCTTACCCAGGGACCCCGATGCACTAGACATTGACAAATACGAATTTTTCCATAGTTCAGTACACTTACATAATATTAAAGTGTATCCTTCACTTATCAAATGAAAAGTGAGATATTTGAAAATCAAAGGCCCTTAATATTTATTATTGTACACTCATGAAAAAGGGAAAAGCTTTCCTAACAGTGGCAAGTGATTTGGGGGGCAGGGATATTGTCTATTCAAGGAGAAAAATGAATGTTTTGGAACACTTGATTCCTGAAAGGCAAGTCTATTCTGTAACATTTCCATACTCAATTATTTAGAATACAAACAAAGTTTTTTTGGACTGAAATATGAATAGCAGGTTAATCTGAAAATAAAGCAAGAAGTTTCCCTGTTATCAATGAAATCACTCTGTAACTACAAAAGGAAAACTGAGGGGGTGCTATAACCAGCCTACTGGGATTATGTGAGTCAGCCAGTCTTTGCTTGGTTGGCAAGAATAAAAGTAGTCATTTCCTTAGTAAACAATGGGTAGCCTAGAATAATCTGTCTGAAGGAGGCAAAGATGCTGCACTGTGCAGTTGATGCAGAATGGCTAGTCAGCCAACCTTTGAAGAAATCTTTATTTTGATCTTTTTCTTTTTTTCCTTTAATTATTATTGTTACATAAGCAGTGACACACACACACACACACACACATATCAAAACAACCTTCTGAGTTTAGTGTTGAGTTTAATGTTGCTCATGTATATGTTTTATTGATTTGTTTTGCCTAAACCCTGTACATTCCTGAGATTTGACTATCACAGAATTGTATTATTGAATGAGTGCCTATCCTTGAATCAGTTTTTTTCTGTTCATTGACCCAGAATATAAAGTAGATTATTTACAATTTATATTTTACTTTCTGTATTTTAATAACAGCATATTCATATGTAAAGTACTCCTGCACCAAAGCCACTGAACCCTAATCATGGGTAGTTAGATATTGAGAAAATCCCACCTAATCTAAATAATCCTACTCTAGCTGTTGAAGTCATTAAATCCTTATTCGTTATTTCTTCTTAAAACTGTGTACTTTTAAGTTATATGCTTGAATTATTGGGGCCACAAACTCATTCAAAGTAAAACACTATTGTCTTTTCATGTAAATTTGTGGGAAAAGATGAAGTTGATAACTGTTAACTTAGTTCATATCAATCCTATTAGAGCAGAAAGAAAAAGTTAACATTGCTGTCACTACTCTGACAATATTCACTCACTAAATAGCATGGGGGCAAGGTATGAGAATTACTTCCCCAGGTTGAGTCTCTGTAGAAGGAACAGCAGACTGCATCCTGCTGCCCAGCTCCCGGCCGCCAGCTAGCTTTACCCAAAATAATTACACAGAAACTGTATTCATTTAAACACTGCCTGGCCCATTAGTTCTAGCCTCTTATTGGCTAATTTTTATATCTTGATTAACCCATTTCTAATAATCTGTGTAGCACCACTGAGGTGGTGGCTTACAGGGAAAGATTCTAGCCTACATCCTTCTTGGGTTGGAGAATCATGGTGTTTGCCTCATTGCCTTCCTCCCAGCATTCTGTTCGGTCTACTCTGCCTATCTAAGCTGCTGTCCTATCAAAGGCCAAGGCAGTCTCTTTATTTGGCCAATGAAAGTAATGCATAGATAGAAGACCCACCTACATCAAGTCTCATTTAAAAGTCTAAAGGAATGCAGTGGGCATAATGAGGCTAGATTCCCTTTGCCTGTTAACTTTGCATGATTTGGGGAACCAAATATATTACCACTGCTGTTAACCCTGAAAGATGTGGCAAGATTTTTTCTTTGAATTATCTTTTTGCAAAAGAATTTTGTTCTGCCGGGCAGTTGTGGCGCACGCCTTTAATCCCAGCACTCGGGAGGCAGAGGCAGGCGGATCTCTGAGTTCGAGGCCAGCCTGGTCTACAAGAGCTAGATCCAGGAAAGGCTCTAGAAACTACAGGGAAACCCTGTCTTGAAAAACCGAAAAAAAAAAAGAATTTTGTTCTAAGGTCCTAACTTGTAATTATCTATAATGTGAGTAAATTTTCTGCCTAACTGTTCTCTGGAGAAATGTTTCCCCACTGACTACCTAAACAGGAAATCAGTACATCACATTGGCTACATGATTCCTGCAGAAGTGGCAAATTGATTTGGCAGCTTAAAGCATTATTTGATAATTAAGTAAAAATTAAATTTATTTGTAATTTTATTATCTTAGAAAATAGCTGGCTTCTTTGATATTTGCTTTCAGGGAAAATATCACTTATTAGAAACCTTGAAGAGAAGTAATTTTATGAAGTTTTTACTTGTAAATATTTGCTATTGTCCGATCTTTAGTTCTTCATGTAAAGCAAAGAATGGGCAACTTATAATTGCACAATGGCTAAACAAAATACAAAGATAATCTATTCATAAAACAAAAGTTAAACAACTAAAAGGAAAACATGAATTTAACATGCAGTTTCCTCTCTCATTCACTAAATTAGTATGATATATATTTCTGTCTTTGTTACTTTCCCATTCATTTCTTACAGTGTTGAACTTAAGGTGTCTATAATTAAGCCACATTCATGTTTTTGCTTCATCCTAGTGACACAGTTTCAACATCACCTCCTTCCTACACAGTCTTGAATTTTGGTGAATATATATTTTGGGTTCTCAGTTGGCAACACTAATATCAAGCTGAGAATTTAGCAAATTCACACATAATTTTCACTCACATTCATGAAATTAAATCTTCAGTTGTTGACGTCTAAAAGTAATGTTTCTTCAGTACTTGTTGACAAGCTATCATTAATTTGTGTACAAAATTCCATGATGCCTGTGTTTGAAACGTTATTTGCAAATAAGTGATAGATTCTATATCTTAGAGGTTATGTGCATAAAATAGCTAAAAAGTAACAGCAAAACCTTTATAATCTACATAAACCTTAGTTTCAGACAATTTAATAACTAATGGATTTTAGGATATTTTTAAATGTTTATATGATTTATGATGGATTCCTATGAAATATTTACTTGCTGTTTTATAGATCTTTTTTGCATGCAATATATTTTGATCTTGCTTTTCTTCTCACAACTCCTCTTAAGTCATCCCCAAATGCCTGAATACATGCCTTTTCCTATCTCCTCCTATCTTTAAGGAACAAATAAAAACCAAACAAATCAAAATTGAGAAAAATAACAAGAAACACACACACGCACACACACACAAATAAATAAACAAACAAAACCAAAATGACCTAAAAGTCAGAAACCATGATATACTGGAAAAAGACAAACAAGACAAAAATTTTCTAAACAAAACAGTATGAGAAAAAAATTTACAAAAATCCCATTGAGTTCAGTTTGTGTTGACCATCTTACATTGCACATACAGATCGCCCTTAAATCTAGTTGATAAAACCAGTGGGTAATTTTATACATAGTGGAAAAAAACTGTTTTTCTTTCCAATCATTGTCAATGGTAGTTGAGGAATGTGTTCCCTTGACTCAAACCAAATTAAACTTTTGTAATTTGTGGGTTCATCTTTTCTTCCCCTGTTTCTTTAATAATTTTTCTACTGAAATCTGTGGTCTGTCATATATCATAGACTGGTTTGCTTTATTCTGGAGTATGTGCTAGATCCCTGTGTGTCTTCACTAGAGAGTATGTGACAAATCTTACAGTGCATTTTTCTGTTGTTCCATTGCCCTTCATCTTTACTCTAAGCAATGCTATATTCACTATGTAATTTTTCTTTCAATACACAGTCCTACAGATAACTTATCATTTACTCAAATATGAATTTAATAACCTAAAAATTATTTTCCCTGTTATTATATCAATTTCTGATGGGAGATTTTCCTTTGTATGCTGTAATTACCATCAATGACTAAAGTAACTGCTTTGCACCTATAGCTGGGCAGAACTTAGGTAGGTGAGGAAAATGGAACTGAATGCTGTAAGAAAGAAGGGCGAGGTCAGAGAGAAGCCATGTAGCCCTGGTGGAGCCAGAAGGAACTTTAGCCAGTAAGCCACAGCTGTGTGGCAATACACAGATTAGTAGAAATAGACTAAATTGAGATGTATGAGTTAGCCAATAAAAGAAGCTATAGTAATGGGCCAAGCAGTGATTTAAATAATATGGTTTCTGTGTTATTATTTCGGGGCTCTGAGCAGCCAAGGACAAACAAGTAGCCCTCCCCATACTACAAATTGGCACATCAATGTGGTTAGCTAAATCCACATAAAGCTTGAAAGCTTAAAAATCCAAGTTAGATTTAGAAAAGTTGAAGTAAGCAGTTTATTTCTATTCTGAAAAGTTTCTGATGATTTCACAATATGTAAATATTTAATCTCCAATTTCTCCACATTACTAAAATATCAGTAAAATATGTTTTTTCATCTATTTACAATAACCATAATTAAAATATTTTAATGTAGGTATAATTAATATTTTCAATCAACTTTGAATGTATAAATTTCTTCCATTGTTGATTCTTCTTTGCTCATTAGTATCTCTTAAACTCATTTTCCTTCATTTCAGTCTTTGAATTTCTTTGTATGTTTCTTTAATGAATAGAAAACATAAATAGAGATTTTGTTCAAGTGTTACATGCAATGTGTGTCCTTTAACAAGAGGGATGTTTTCTGGAAAAAATGCACTGATAGATGACTTTGGTATTTTGCAAACCTAGGAGAATGGTATTCATACAAGCATGATTGAGACTGCTAACTTCACATCTAGACGATGGTATACTGTTTTTCATTTACAGTACAATAGAAACTCAAATGTAATGTTACTGCACTGAACACTATAGCTACTTTTAGCAAAATGCAGATATTTGTTTTTTTAAACATTATCAATCCATGAAAAGATACAGTAAGGATGCCATATGAACAATCAATAGTGTCCTACCTTTATTGTGTAGTTACCATTAGTAATCCTATCACTACTGAAGACCACAAGTGAGGGTAAGGCCACAAATCAGTGGTGGAGTGAACATCTGCCCAGGATGCCTGACGCCTTAAATTCTACTCTAACATCGTCTCCAAACTCACAAGGTAGTCAATTGGAATTACTTGAGAAGGCCTAGTACAGTAACATTTTATTAATAATGTACACTTAATATATTATGTTGTAATAAAATCCTTAATACCAAATATTTGCTATTGGCAATTAATACTAGGGATATTATTTTATTCAGTGTTGTAGTAAGTATTAAGATATTTGTTTTCATATATATATATATATATACATATATATATATATATTACACATGCTCATGCAAGCATGTTTAATTAAATTCAGTTTGTCACACTTAAAAAATGAAGATATGGTTAAGGTTAAGGCTCACAGTGAGCCCGTCCATGCTGTAGAGTTCACATTCACTGCCGTTGTCCTTGGTTTCTCAGTCCTCCTCCACCGTCAGCCACATTCAGAGAGCCCGGCTTGGTCCCCTGTTCCATCAGTTCCATTCCAACTGGACTTGGTGGTCTCCCGTTAGATCTGTCCCACCGTCTCAATGGGTAAACGCACTCCTCATGGTCCTGACTTCCTTGCTCATGATCTCCCTCCTTTTGCTCCTCATCGGGACCTTGGGAGCTCAGTCCGCGTGCTCCTATGTGGGGCTCTGTCATTTTCTCCATCCAATGCCAGGTGAAGGTTCTATGGTGATATGCAAGATATTCATGAGTATGGCAATAGGATCTGGACATTTCTGGCACCCTCTCCTCAGCTGCCCAAGGACCTAGCTGGGGGCGTCTTCCTGGACACCTGGGAACCCCTCTAGAGTCAAGCCTCTGCCAACCCTAGAATGGCTCCCTTAAGTAAGATATATAATTCCTTGTTCCCATATCCACCCTTCCTATATCCCAACCATCCTATTCCCCCAAGCTCTTCCCATCCTCCACTTCACACTTTTCTCGCCCCATCCCCCCTCCCCCCATCCCACCCCACTCCTATGTTCCCATTTTTTGTCCGGCAATCTTAACCTTCACCTGGCGATGGATGGAGATAGAGACAGAGCCCCACATTGGAGCACCGGACTGAGCTCCCAAAGTTCTGATGAGGAGCGGATGGAGAGAGATCATGAGAAAGAAAGTCAGAACCATGAGGGATGCGTTCACCCACTTAGGCGGCAGGACAGAACTAATGGGAGACCACCAAGTCCACTTGGAATGGGACTGATGGAACATGCGACCAAATCGGACTCTCTGAGGGTGGCTGATGGTGGAGGCTGACCGAGGAGCCAAGGACAATGACGATGGGCTTGGTTTCTGCGACATGGACGGGCTCTGTGTGGGCCTTGTCGGTTTGGTTGCTCACCTTCCTGGACCTGGGGGGAGTTGGGAGGACCTTGGACTCAGCATAGTGTAGAGAACCCTGATGGCTGTTTGGCCTCAAGAGGGAGGGAGTGGGGGTGTGGGTGGAGGGGAGGGGAGGGAGGGGGGAGGAGGAGGGGAGGAGATGGCAATTTTTAATAAAAAATAAATAAACTGGAAAAAAATGAAGATATGAAAGTAACAAAAGACTATGGGGAACTAGAAAATTTCAGAGCGGCAAGGATGTTGGGGAACAAGAGTGACTGAAATTATTTTATGTGTGTACAAAATAGTCAAAGAATAAAAAGAAAGAAAAATAAATCTAAAATATTTGTAGTTTATACTTGCTATAATAATAGGATACAAAATGCATTTATCTGTTCAATTTTTATATCATAATGTATAGTACTATTTATTCTTAATTCTATTAATCAATTTCTATAACTTAATACATTTGGATTCTGAATTCTGAGTGTTCTTCTCCAAACCTCTAAAATTTCCTCCAAGTCCAATCACTTTTCCATCCCTCACACAAATTTCTGTCCCCTAGTTAATAGAATGGAAAATATTCAGTGTGCTACAGACTTCATCTAACATCATTTGTGACACTGAATTCAGAATTAACCATCATAGCCCGGAAAACTCACCAGTGGATACAGAAATAAATTCTTTAATCCCTCTTCCTCCAGAGTGTGTTGGTTGGCAATAAGTTATTGGTATGTGATAGGGTCCCATCAGTCTTCTTCCCTAATATAGAAGAGTATTAGGAGAGCATGACTTCTGTGGACCCAGTCTCATGCAAAATTACTGTG
Source organism: Arvicola amphibius (assembly GCF_903992535.2). Classification (NCBI taxonomy): domain Eukaryota; kingdom Metazoa; phylum Chordata; class Mammalia; order Rodentia; family Cricetidae; genus Arvicola; species Arvicola amphibius. Next base: position 72,666,406 of record NC_052048.2, on the reverse strand, counting down.
AACTGATAGTTTCCATGTGCATTTCCTTCTTAGAAAATTATATTTAGCTCCACACACAATTTTTTTGACTGTTAAACAATTTCTTCTTTAAAAATCATTAGTCTTTGACTCATTCATTCTTTGTATTATATCCAAAGGATGCTCAATCATGCCACAAGAACATGTGCTCAACTATGTTCATAGCAGCTTTGTTTGTTATAGCCAGAATCCAAAAACAACTTAAATGTCCCTAGATCAAAGAATAGATAAAAAATAACGTGGTACATTTACACAATGGAGTACTACACAGCAGAAAATATAACGACAGCTTGAATTTTGCAGAAAAATGGATGGAACTAGAAAACATTATTTTGAGTGAGGTAACCCACACACAGAAAGACAATTATCACATGTACTCACTCATAGGTAGTTTTTAAACATAAAACAAAGAAAGCCAGCCTACAAACCACAATCCCAAAGAACTGAGACAACAATGAGCATACCAAGAAAGACTTACATAGATATAATCTACATGGGAACTAGAAAGTATAAAAAGACAAGATCTCCTGAGTAAATTGGGAGCATGGGAACCATAGGGGAAGGATTGAAAGGAAAAGGGGAGAGGCAGGGAAGGGAGCAGAGAAAATGTAGAGCTCAATAAATATCATAGGAAAAAAAGGAATCATTAGTCATGACAATTCCAAAAGCCCTGAAATCCAGACAGACTCCAGCCATTTATCTTCATTATCCAGAACAACCAGTTGACATGACCTTGTTGATTCAAATTTGATTCTTTGGTTCTAACTTCACTAGAAATAAAATAAATTTTTGGCATATTTAGTTAGTAATAAAATTAAATTACTCTTGTCTTATGTATGAGCCAATTTAAATACTACAATCTATTAAGTGCTACCTAATAGAAATAATCATATAATTTATACAGTTCACAGTAACAAAGGAACATATAATTGATAGTGGTATGTTTACATTCACATTTTGATATGTCATTTGACTATCAATAGGCATTTTTGTTAAAATTTCCATTTACCCTAAATCTTCCAATATTCTTTACTAAATATATTGACAATAAAACTGTGACCCATAATGCCAGAGATGAACACATTAGAAATAAAATATCTATTATAAAATGAGTTCTTGTTCTCAAAAGTTTTTGTTATATGCATATTTAAATATTCACAAACAAAAATTACTTAAAGTACTTATTTCATTTAACTTGATAGAAAGGGTAAACATTATAGATATATTTCATTTAAGGGTACTGAAAAAGATATCGTAAGAACCAGACAATGTGGCACTCTTCTATTAATGTCTATTAATTCAGTAGTCTGTGGTACCTGTCCACTTGAGCCTTGGAGTTCAAGGTCAATCCTGTCTACATAGTGAAATATTGTCTCAAACAAAATAAAAAGAACTATTCTAAAATCTTATGAGGATTTTGTTACGATTTTTTTTTTTTTTTTTTTTTTTTGGTTTTTCGAGACAGGGTTTCTCTGCAGCTTTTTTAGAGCCTGTCCTGGAACTAGCTCTTGTAGACCAGGCTGGCCTTGAACTCACAGAGATCCACCTGCCTCTGCCTCCCGAGTGCTGGGATTAAAGGCGTTCGATTTTTTAAAAAATGCTGAAAGACTACCAGTGGCAGTAGGCAGCAGAAATGCCGTAGGTCCCCAAATGGTGTTAGCGGGCCATGTGGCAGCAGGCAGCAGGCCCTGGGAGCAGCTAGACCCAAGCGAGGAGCGGGGAGAAGGAGAAGAGGACAGAGCTAGAGAGAAAGGAGAAGGGGGGAAAGAGAAAAGGGACTATGAGAGAAGCCAAAATGGCTAGAGGAGAAGAGGGGCTGCAGGGAGTGGGCGTGGCTTGTCTCTTAAAGTAACGAAACAATCATAACGGATTTATTGTTTGATTCTTATTGGTTATATTTTATAGTATTAAATTGTTTTTATAAAATAAATTAGCAACTTGTCCCTGTGTCAACTCTGATCAATATATTTTACTTCAACATGAAAAATAAAGATTGATATATGTTAACTTTCAAGAGGTCGAGACATGCTTTGAGTTTTTCTATGCTCAATATACTGTCCAGTGTGTCAGTTAACTTCCTGCGGCTTGTAGATTTAGATGCAGCCAGCGTCATTGTCTACTTGCATTTCACCATGGTCCCCATGATGATAATGGACTTAACTTCTGAAAATGTTAAGTGAACCACCCCAATTAAATATTTTCTTTATGAGTTGCCGTAGTCGTGATGTCTCTTCACTGCAATAGAAAACTCTAAGACAAGTAGAAAGGTATTAAAATATAAGACCCTTTGGGGGAAATTTCCATTTAAAACACAAACATCAACATCTATTAGAACAGATTAGGTTATACTACAATATCAAAAAATGTACACTAATTATGATAAAATCAGAGTATGCAATAACCATTGAACTTCAAGATTATTTGTTACATCATCACTTCTCTGGTAATTTTTAGTTTTGAATAAGCAGAGAAAGAAAGACATAGTTACTAAGTATTGGTAATTCAAAAATACTTTCAATGAAAAGCACATACCATCTTTCCGCATACTTTGATTAACTTGATCTACTTGCTTTTCCATATCTAACATCATAGCAGGAAAACACACCCTAATGGTGCACTTTAGTATAAATGAAAGTGTTAGAACTAGTCCTGTAACAACATTTGAATTCAAGCAAAAACAGATGTTCACTTTCTTAAGTTAGTCTCAGTGGATTCATTCTACACTGTCATATTTTAGTGGGATGGATGAGAATGTCCCACATAGGCTCATACGTTTGAAAGCCTGCTCATGGTTGGTGGATTGTTTAGGAAAAGTTCAGAGATGTAGCTATGTTGGATGGGGTGTATAACAAACTGATGTACTATGAGAATGTACCTTTTGAATTTTTGCCCACTAAACTATCAAAATATAGTCCTGTAAACTGATATATGTGCATAATTTTCTTTCACTTTTTGAGAAGAGCAACAAAAGATTGTATTGATCATTAATATATTTTAAGAAAATATACCTTAACCAAATGAATCAACAAAAACAATTACAGATTAAAGAACAATCATTTTTTCTAGATCTGAGAACATTTAACTGTGACAATTCTCATTCTCATCTATAACATACTTTAATGTGAAAATATTACATGGAAAGTTCTACAAATACAGATTCATGAGTACTAAATTGCATGTCATTCTTATTATTATTATAAAATTTCATACTGTCCTATTCTATCCTGGAAAAATGTAGAATTATCTCTTGTCCAATATATTCTTGCTTTATATACCACCTAAATTAAGTGTCTTAGCATCTTTGATTATCAGATAAGCAGTGGTGCTTTGTAGTCATGAAATATTAACAGGTCTACCTAATGCAACATCCTAATGTATCATTCATTATCTCTTTAATACTTATGACAACTGCACAATCTCACATTATTAAACAAAGTTTAGTGAGATGTGATTTTTTATTGGAAGATATAAAAAATGTTTATTTATTCCAGATGGGGCAAGAAAGACTACCTAGATAATTTAACTTAACTCTAGCTTGGCTAAAGAATAAATTCATTGTGCTTCCCTCTAAGTGCATGAGTGAGGAGCTAGTTATAGGAACATGGGTTAGGAAAGGAAGTTACGTCACTAAGAAACTAAAGCAAGCATAGGTAAAAACCTACAAATCCTCATAGCTGGAATTTAAATGCAATGTGCGTAAAGCTCAATGGTCAGGGACGTTTTGTATCTAAACAATTGTTTACTGTAAGACGACCTAGAGGAAAGTTTGCTTTGAGTGTTATAATTTTAATGCTTTTCTTTAATAATTTTTTGCCTCCGTGAGTCATTGAGTTTCTTGCCTTTCTCCAAGATGAAATGTTTTATTTCACATGTAATATTCAATTAAGTAGCAATTAAGCAATATTCTAATTGCACTCAATTTTAAGTCATCTACATTGAGCCTGTGTAACAGTCAAATGTTTACCATTCATATGTGATGGATGGTTTGAATATATAACAACTATATTTCTTGACAGCATTGTTTTTATGTTTCCATCAGAATTCTATAGTCTGAACTCATCAAATCCTCTAATTTTTATGCCATTTAGTCAATATTTGTTCTAAATAAATATTCTTCAAGGCCTATTATGTGTCAGACACTAGTATAGATTCTTCATTTCTTGAGACATATAAGATAGTTTTCATCCTAAAGTTTTGACAAACACAAGCAATTTGTAGCCCACATGAACAGATCTATTAAATAAAATCTTTCTCAATCAACTCTAATAAGTAGGGTACATTGTGGTATGTTTGTTTCATGCCTTCTTTTTGTAGAATTCAACTCATGAAGGTAAGAAGTCCTGTCTTTATAACATCTTTAGTAGCATGATCATACACATATAATGGTTGAATTATATTTAGTTGATAGATTCTGTTTACTACATATAAAGACTTCCTAAAAGACATCTAATTTTGTCAACATTATCTGACACAAGCGTACACACATGTAGACAAACACTCACATCAATTCCATTTGTTCCCATTGAAAACTATATGCAAGTTAAAAGAAATAATTTCCTTCAATGTAGGTGCAATAAAATGCATTTGATATTACTATTACAATCTAGGACATAAATTTAAGAGATTCTGAGACTTTACATGCTCTATTCAAGTTTCATGTAGAAGAGAATGTCAAACTTTAACCTTAGAAAATGCACATGCTTGAAAATCATGTAAATATTGAAACTTTTAATTTAATCCTGTATCTATCACAAAATCAAACTATTTGTATTTATAGTAGAATATTTTTGTATGTTGTATAAATAAAAATTAGGAAAGTTAAACTATAATAAGATATTAAAAACTTTGTTAATCATATTTTAAACTTTATGGTATAATATGAATAAATTTGGAGATTATCATCCCGTGTTCATAGTAGATTTCTTAATAATTTTCTCTTTTAATGAATACATAATGAAGCTGTATTGGAAAATGTAAGTTTATGTATATTCACAAGAGCATCATTACAATAAAACAAAGCATAATTAAGTACAAACATAATATGGCTTTTAATTTATCTAAAACTTTATTCCATATAATTTATTATTGTTTGATAAAAATAGGGTAAAGTAAAACATATTAACTACTTGATCTAATGGGCAAAGCAACAGAAATCTATTTTCTTATTTGCTTTCCTCTAATTATTTGAGCTGTGTAGTATTAATGCAATTAAGTGAATGTAATTGCCTCCTGGTAATGCATTTTTTAAAATAATAAGAAAGAGACAATACAACACTGTCAAATCTTGCAAAAACAAACTTTTCTTAGTGGGGGATGTTGTGGGGTGGAACACCAGCTCTAGTTGCTCAACAATTGTTTTATAAACATATATTCTACAAGTCACCTTATTTGTGAGACTTCATTAGAAGGTGATTATCAATGCTCAGCCTGTCTTTATCTCAAGGTAATAAGGACTGAGTGGGCTGCATACCATCTCATACCTGGGAAAATGCAACACAAGAAGCCATTGAATTTCTAAATGATTGGAATAGCTAATAGAAAAGACCTAGCTGATCTCTGGTGAGGAGGGGTAGTAATGGAGGCTTTTGCATATTAAACTTTATCTGATTGAGTTGCTAAACGAATCATTGGGCATCATTATCCTAAAGGGTGATAACAAAGTCTTGAAAATATTACACAAATTTTCTCAAAAAAAACCTGTTTTTTTTTAACTTAGAGTATCAATGAATAAAAACAATATCCTCTAGGATTAATAAGAAAATAGTTGTGAGATTCAAAATCTGCAATTGAAAACATCAGACTCATTGTTTTTTATTGTGTTGGTGTGTTGCTCTTGTTTATCAAAAATAAATAAATAAAAAGAAAGAAAGAACTGAATTAAGTTGTTTCAGAGAGCTGAGGAAATTCACTGTAGACTATAGTAATTTAAATGTTTTGTGAAATGTATATAAATATGTGAAAGGTATGTAAATATGCCTCATGTTTTGAAAAGTTGAATATTCAGTCTTGTTAAAGACTGAATGATAAATGTTACACAGAGGCTAATGCTGTAAAAATATGCTTTTCAGTCTTTGGCACATTGAGAAGGAAACTTTAGAAGATGGCACAATGGAAAGCATGTCACTAGAGCGACTATAATTCCACAGTCTCTGATGTTAGCCATTCTGACAGGTGTAAGATGATATCTCAAAGTTTTTTTGATTTGCATTTCCCTGATGCTAAGGAGGTTGAACATGACCTTAAGTGTCTTTTGGCCATTTAAACTTCGTCTGCTGAGAATTCTCTTTTCAGTTCAGTATCCCATTTTTTAATTGGGTTAATTAGAGTTTTCATGTCCAGTTTCTTGAGTTCTTTATATATTTTGGAGATCAGACTTTTGTCTGATGCGGGGTTGGTGAAGATCTTCTCCCATTCAGTAGGATGTCTTTTTGTCTTAATGACAGTGTCCTTTGCTTTTCAGAAGCTTCTCAGTTTCAGGAGGTCCCATTTATTCACTGTTCCTCTTGTTGTCTGTGCTACTGAGCTCCCAAGGTCCAGTTGAAGAGCAGAAGAAGGGGGAAGATGAGCAAGGAAGTCTGGACTGCGAGGGGTTGAACCACCCACTTTGACAGTGTGCCTGTTCTAATGGGAGCTCACCAAATTCAGTTAGACCTGGACTGAATGAGCATGCAATCAAACCGAACTCTGAGTCTGGCTGAAATGGGGGCTGTTTCTATTGCATGTACTGGCTTTTAGGGACCCTAGTCTATTTGGATGCAAAGCTTCCTAGGCCTGGATGGGAGTGGGAAGGGGGACTTGGACTTCCCACAGGGCAGGGTTCCCTGCCCTCTCTTAAGTAGGAAGGGGAAGGGAGGGGGAGAGAGAAGGGTGAGTTGGGGAGTGGGAGGAGAATGGGAGGTGGGGAGGAAGTGTAAATTTTTGAGTGGCTAAATAAATAAATAAATAAATAAATAAATTCCCCAGTCTCTTCCTCCATTCACATTGGTTCACAGCAGCCATGAGGGAAACAGCTTTCTCTACCCAGAAATCACCATCCTCACATCTTGCTTTACACAGACTCAAAAGGATCAGCACCGAATGATTATAAATGGAAACTTCCACATAGAAATTAAAATCTTTTTCTTTTTTGGCTCTTTAACTTGTCTGTTTCATACACTTAAACCCTGAAGCTCAAATCATAGTGGAACAAGCTATCTGTACTAAACCTAAAGGTTGGTATAACATTAACTTACATTTTTATGTAGGACTTTCCACACACTTCTAGTGGACATGCTGAAGAATTTTGTAGTAATTTTATGTAATTTTTATGATGAAATATAATTTCTAGTAAGCATAAGGAATGCAAGCTATTAAATATTAAACATAGAAATATAAATAATCTAATTAAAAAGGTGAATTAATATTTATCAAAAGAAGTTATGTAAATGACAAACATAAATGTAAAAATATAAAAAATAAAGGCACTTGCTGCAAGCCTGAAGATAGGAGTTCAACAAGAAAGCCAACAATTCATAAACTTATCATCTAAACTCTATAGGCATGTGAAGTATGCAATACACACATACAAATGCACATACATACTAAATAATAATAAAAATAATTCAAAATGATACTCATTGCAAATTATTGATGGGGTTTAAATTACCTCAACCATTATGAAATGCAGTAGTAAAGCTTATTCATTAAATGACCATATAGTAGTGTAACATCAATATTGAATACATAATTAAAAGAATTAAGTGCACAAAAATGGAAACATATCTCAGATTGACTGACTAATTTAATAGAATTAGTACATTATTGTTAAATATTCATGGTGTCTATACTGATACTTGTAGTTAATGCAATCTAACCCTTATCAATAAGTCAATGGTACATTTAAAATACTGAAAAACAAAACCAAACAAAAAGCAATACTAAAATTTATGTCAATCTTAAAAAATACTCATAGTAAACAAATTAATTTTGAAAGAAGAGAACCTGGTGGTTTTGTTATATTCTACAGAAAATGATGAGACTAAACTACAGTCTCATCTCAAAGAAGTTATGAGTTCAACTTCATGAATAAGAGAAAGGTTTCATATGGATATGTGAGTATAGTCTGGGAAAACAATTATACCTTGAGCCTAATTGAAATCCTTCAGTATGACTATGGTTACATGAAGGTGTTTGAGTTACAGAACAAATAAAATCTGTAGACTTTTAGTGCTTTGAACATGGCTCAGAGCTGACTTCATTGCATTCTATAGGTTTAGGTATGTTGTATTTTCTTTTTCATCACTTTTAAAAAAGTTTTATGTTAATCCTAATTTCTATATTGTAAAAAGTTTATCCATTAGTGAGTTGTTTATGTTATTGCCTGACAGTAGATGTTCAACACAAAATGAACTCAATGACATTACTGTAGATAGGTTTTGCCTCATTTATTTTGTCTGGATATTTTTTATCCTACTAATTATATATCTATATATTATGCTTTCTGATTTTTTTATTATGATTTTCATTTACTTGTTTTCCTTGTGATTTTTATTTTTATTTCTTATATTTCTATTCTTAATATTTCTGTTTTTTCTTTTCTTTTTTTTTCTTTTTGTTTTTCGAGACAGGGTTTCCCTGTAGTTTCTAGAGCCTGTCCTGGAACTAGCTCTTGTAGACCAGGCTGGCCTCGAACTCACAGAGATCCGCCTGCCTCTGCCTCCAGAGTGCTGGGATTAAAGGCGTGCACCACCACCGCCCAGCGATTTTTGTTTCTTTTCTAAGGAGATATGGAAAATTAATGTGTGTGATGACTGGGATGTTGGGGAGATGCTGGAGGAGCTAGTGGAGGGGAAACTGATCCGAATATAAGTGTGATATGAAAAGATATTTCCAATTAAATGTCATTCTAAGAGAGGTGAATTTTTGTCAGGCTTCACACCCTGAATAAATAAAACACCTTGAGGTCACTTAAGAGTATTATCCTACTCTATGATCAGCCTGTTTGTTCAACCTACCTTTAAGTGAGCAAAATCACAATAAACCATAATTGCCTTGGATTTCCCATGTAATCAACTTTTATAACCTGAAGTACCACATAGCTGTAATCTTATCTACTTTTATATGCCTCTGACCCAAGTGTAATGTAGGTGTATTATGGTAATCATTTGGTAGAAACAGAAAATAGGCTGAAAGTGACTTTATAAATGAACAACTTCTATAAATGCTGAAGGCAACACACAAATATCGTTTAATAAACAATGACATTTGTACTTCTGTTTATTATCTGTGTCAATTATACTTAGATAGAATCAGTGATTTAATCCCTTACAAAACTCTGCTAAAGATTTCTGGAAATTATCATCCCCTTCCATTCAGTGACACAAAGATGGAAGCCTTCTGTTAGGGACAGTTGCGACAGACACACCCAGACACAGGAAAAACAACTCAAACAAAGGTAAGAACGGGGACAGATTCACAAGGCAGCCTTCAGAAAGGAAAGATTCTGACTCATACAACAGATAGAAAGGGAGAATCAAAGACAAAGGGAGAGAGAGATAAACAGAGAGGGGGCAGTTATAGAATTCAAAGCTGTGTTTACTTTTGGTTAAATTATGCCAAGAAATAGTGCTTTGATTTCTTTCTTTAATGCTATTCTGATGCATTATTGATGACTCTGAGTTTATTATTAATAAGTCCAAACCAACCTCAAAATGACTGCTCTTAGAGCCACATATAGCCCAAGATAATTATAATTTTATTCCAAAGAAATTCCAGCCTTCTGGAATCAGTCAGTCAACATTGCAGAATGATTAATGCCAGTGTTGCCCTTTTGTGAATAATTTAGTCCACTAACTAGAGTAACTAAAAATGTATTACAGAGATATGAGAAGTCATTGTATGGATTTTTCATTTCTTCTTTCACAGTAATACAGTAATTTAACAGAAATAACTTAGAGATGGTGTCTCAGTTTTGTTCAGTGTTACCCAGCTTGTAACTGAAAACCTGTGACGAAAAATATGAAGAGCAAACAAAGCAAACGTCTCAAAGGTAGTTTACACTACCCTGTGTAAACTTTGAACTAAATATGGCTTTTTGTACTTAAGGGTGATAGATTATGTTTAGACTCTAAAACCAGAAAGCAGGAGTGATCATTTCTCCTGAGACAACGTCTGGTCCACTGAAAAGAAAATTCTCTTTACACTCTTTAGTTTCATCATTGATAACATCAGTATCAGTATTGACCATCTCACAAGATGAAGGGAAGAAACAAGATAAATGATGGGTGGTACAAAGGTCTCATCAGATGATCCATCTCCAGTGCATGCTAAAATTTATTGATGGCTATTTTAAGAAGGAAGGTTACATTATCCAGTTAAAAGAATGAGTTGTCTCTGATCTCCTCAAGTTAATCTTACCAGGTTTCTACTTCCTTCTTCTGTGACTTTTGTATTTTCAACATGCTCTTTAAAGCTTAAAATTTCACAGAAATACCTCAAGAGATAGATCATGTGTTGTTTTCTTTTCTTCGTTATTTGGGACACATTTTTCTTTAAGCACCTCTATAAAATTCAATTTAAAGGACAACTCTCTGACCTCTTCTGTCCCAATTGTTTGTCAGCCTTTTATCCATGTGCCCCAAGAGAGTTGTAACTCACAAGCAAACAGATTATCTATGAGTACGGTATTTTAGCAAAGGATAGTTGAAATGCAGATACAATGAATGAATGAGATTAAATGTGGAGAAGTAGCCCCTACTTCTCAAGGTATTAATGATATGTGTGGCTACTTCTTCTTTGAAAGAATAAGTCAGGTGGGACTTGACTACTCCGTTTATGAATTTAATAAACCTGCTTTGAGAAATTGTTTGCTCACTCTATGAGGTAAACATTACACTTACAGTTTTGAACTTTATTTTCAAATTCACAGTTTATGCTCAAATGTCTATTTGCTTTCATGCTAAGTGAATTTTTCAAAAACAAATGCAGTTATACTCTAGTACTTGTGGAATTACACTGTGTAAATCTGTTGACAAGAAAAAATATTCTAACACATAAACTTTTATACTGAACATTTTCTAAAAATAAAAAATTGCATGGTTTATCATTAAAGCAGAAAAGTTCACAGTGAATATCTTTGTGTACAAATGATTAACACAGTATATTATAGACTTCTAGACCAATATGGTTGTAAACAATTGGGTATTTGCTCTCTTCACAAGTTTTGGTGGTTCATAAATAGTCCTTGTTTGTTTTCTGTTGTGATAAAGACTATGACCCTAAGTCAGTTGAAGAGGAAAAGATCTATTTCCTCTTACAATATAAAGCCATCCAGTGAAACCAGGATTCCAAGACAGGAACTGAAACATAGAGCTTGGAGAAGTGTTACTTACTGGCTTACCTGCATGTTCATGTTCAGCTACATCATATGCCTAGACATACTACTACTTACAGTGGCCTGAACCCTATTACATAACTTAGTTATCAAGAAGAGGTCACACAGACACTGCCAAAGGCCAGTTTTATCTGGGCAATTCTTCATTTGAGATTAATTTCTCCTGGGTGTGCTCAGTTGTTCACTGATGTCAAGTATCACACACATGCACACACACATACACACATCTAGTAATAACTTTATTTACTAGTTTTTAAATTTATACAAGGAAAAATGTTGAATTTTCTCAAAAAAGAAGTTCCTTGTAAATTACTGAAACATAAAAAGTACTCTTTTTAATTTTTTTTATTTATTTTTCCATTCAAAAATTTACACTTCCTCTCCACCTCCCATTCCCCTCCCATTCCCCCACTCCCCCTCCTCCCTCCTACTCCCTCCTTAAGAGAGGGCAGGGAAACCTGCCCTGTGGGAAGTCCAAGACCCTCCCCCCACTCTATTCCAAGCCTAGGAAGCTCTGCATCCAAATAGACTAGGGTCCCAAAAAGCCAGCACATGCAGTAGAAACAAATCTCAGTGCCTTTATCAATGGCTTCTCAGTCAGCCCTCATTTTCAGCCACATTCAGAGAGTCTGGTTTGATTGCATGCTCATTCAGTCCAGGTCCAGCTGGATTTGGTGAGCTCCAATTAGAACAGGCATACTGTCTCAGTGGGTGGACCAACCCCTCTCGGTCCAGACTTCCTTGCTCATCTTCTCCCCCATTCTGCTCTTCATCTGGACCTTGGGAGCTCAGTCCGTTGCTCTGAAGAGGACATGTGTCTATATCTCCATCCGTTGCTAGAGGAAGATTCTATAGTGATATTCGAGATAATCATCAGTGTGATAGTGGGGCAAGGCCAGATCAGGCACCCTCTACTCTGCTACCCAAGGACCTAGCTGGGGACATCCCTGTGGACACAGGGGATCCCCTCTAGAGCCAAGTCTCTTGCCAACCCTAAAATGGCTCCCTTAATATAGATATCTTCTTCCCTGCTGCTATATCCATCCTTATTCCTCCATCTCCACACTCCCACTCCCCCAAGCTCTGTCCAGCCTTTCCTTTCTCCCTTCTCTCTTCCCATCTCCCCTTCTCCTAACCCCACCCCCACCTTTACCGCTACCCCCATGCTTCCAACTTTTGCCAAGAAATCTTGTTTGCTTTCAATTTCCAGGAGAATCTATATGTTTTTCTTTGGGTTCACCTTGTTATTTGAATTCTCTAGGCTTGCAAACTATAGGCTTAATGTCCCTTGTTTATGACTAGAGTCCACTAATGAGTGAGTACATAACATATTCATCTTTTGGGGTCTGAGTTATCTCACTTAGGAGAGTGTTTTCTATTTCCATCCATTTGCATGCAAAATTCAAAATGTCATTGTTTTTTAACACTGAGTAGTACTCAAATGTGTATATATTCCACACTTTCTTTATCCATTCTTCCATTGAGGGCCATCTAGGTTGCTTCCAGGATCTGGCAATTACAAATAATGCTGCTATGAACATAGTTGAAAAATGTTTTTGTAGTATGATTGGGCATCTCATGAGTATATTCCCAAGAGTGGTATTGCTGGATCCTGAGGTAGATTGATTCCCAATTTCCTGAGAAACTGCCACACTGATTTCCAAAGTGGTTGCACAAGATTGCAGTCCCACCAGCAATGGGTGAGTGTTCCCATTACACCACATCTTTCTAGCATTGGCTATCATTAGTGTTTTTGATTTATCCATTCTGACAGGTTTAAGACGGTATCTCAAAGCTGTTTTGATTTGCATTTCCCTGATCCCTAAGGAGGTTGAACATGAACCTCCATTTTGGCCATTTGAACTTCATCTGATGAGCATTCTCTTTTCAGTTCAGTACCCAATTTTTTAATTGGGTTATTTAGAATTATAACATCCAGTTTCTTGAGTTCCTTATATATTTTGGAGATCAGACCTTTCAAAATCCTAACAAAATTAGAATTTTAATATCAAATTTCTTGAGTTCTTTATATATTTTGGAGATCAGAACTTTCAAAATCACAACAAAATTAGAATTTTAATGTCCATTTTCTTGAGTTCTTTATATATTTTGGAGATCAGACCTATCAAAATTCAAAAAAATTCTTCACAGACCTTGAGAGAACAATAATCAACTTTATATGGAAAAACAAAAAACCCAGGATAGCCAAAACAATCATATACAGTAAAGGAACTTTTAGAGGCATTATCATCCCTGACTTCAAGCTCTATTACAGAGCTACAGTAATGAAAACACCTTGCTATTGGCATAAAAACAGAGACGATGACCAATAGAATTGAATTGAAGACCCGAATATTAACCCACAAACCTATGAACATCTGATTTTTTTTTTTTTTTTTTTTTTTTTTTTTTTATCAGAAAGGTCATTTACTGCTGGGGCAAGCTCAGCAGGAGGTGATTTTCTTTTTTTCTTTTTTTTCCTTTTTTTTTCCATGGTTTATTTTTTTATATTTAAAAATTTCCATCTCCTCCCCTCCTCCTCCCCCTTCCCTCCCCTCCTCCTCCCCCTTCCCTCCCGTCCTTCTTCCCCTTCCCTCCCCTCCTCTCCACCCATACCTCCCCTCCCTCCCTCTCAAGGCCAAGGAGAAATCAGGGTTCCCTACTCTATGCTAAGACCAAGGTCCTCCGAACTCCCCCCAGGTCCAGGGAGGTGATCTACCAAGCTGAGAAGGCTCCCACCGAGCCTGTCCATGCAGAAGAATCAGAGCCCAGCGCCACTGTCCTTTGCTTCTCAGTCAACCCCCACTTTTGGCCACATTCCGAGAGACGGGTTTGGTCACATTCCAACTGGAGCTGGTGATCTCCCATTAGTTCTGTCCCACCATCTCCATGAGTGAACGCACCCCTCACGTTCCTGACTTTCTTTCTCATGTTCTCTCTCCTTCTGCTCCTCATCAGAACCTTGGGAGCTCAGTCCGGTGCTCCAATGTGGGGCTCAGTCATTTTCTTCATCTATCGCCAGGTGGAGGTTCCCTCACGGTCCTGACTTTCTTTCTCATGTTCTCTCTCCTTCTGCTCCTCATCAGGACCTTGGGAGCTCAGTCCGGTGCTCCAATGTGGGGCTCTGTCATTTTCTTCATCTATCGCCAGGTGGAGGTTCTATGGTGATATGCAAGAAATTCATCAGTATGGCTATAGGAACTGGCCTTTTCAGGCTCCCTCTCCTCAGCTGCCCAAGGAGCTAACTGGGGGGCGTCTCCCTGGAAACCTGGGAACCCCTCTAGGGTCAAGTCTCTTGACAACCCTCAGGTGGCTCCCTAAATTAAGATATATGCTTCCCTGCTCCCATATCCACCCTTCCTGTATCCCAAGCACCCCATTCCTCCGAGCTCCCCCCATTCTCCCCTTCATGCTTTTCTCTCCCCATCTTCCCTTGGCCGCGTCTCGCCCAACCCTCAAGTTCCCAATTTTTGCCTGGCGATCGTGTCTACTTCCAATATCCAGGAGGATTACTATATCTTCTTTTGGGAGTTCACCTTCTTATTATCTTCTCAAGGATCCCAAATTATAGGCTCGATTTCCCTTAATTATGGCTAGAAACCGATTATGAGTGAGTACATCCCATGTTCATCTTTTTGGGTCTGGGTTACCTCACTCAGAATAGTGTTTTCTATTTCCATCCATTTGCCTGCAAAATTCAAGATGTCATTGTTTTTTACCGCTGAGTAGTATTCTAGCATGTATATATTCCACAGTTTCTTCATCCATTCTTCTACTGAAGGGCATCTAGGTTGTTTCCAGGATCTGGCTATTACAAATAATGCTGCTATGAACATAGATGAGCATATGCTTTTGTAGTATGATTGGGCATCTCTTGGGTAGATTCCCAATAGTGGAATTGCTGGGTCCTGGGGTAGGTTGATCCCGAATTTCCTGAGAAACCACCACACTGCTTTCCAAAGTGGTTGCACAAGTGTGCATTCCCACCAGCAATGGATGAGTGTACCCCTTACCCCACAACCTCTCCAGCAAAGGTTATTATTGGTGTTTTGGATTTTAGCCAATCTGACAGATGGTTTCAATGCGGAATTCTACCAGAACTTCCAAGAAGACCTAATACCTATACTCCTTAAGGTATTTCATAATATAGAAACACAAGAGTCACTGCCAAATTCCTTCTATGAAGCTACAGTTACCCTGATACCTAAACCGCACAAAGACTCAACCAAGAAAGAGAATTACAGGCCAATCTCACTCATGAATATTGATGCAAAAATTCTCAATAAAATACTGGCAAACCGAATCCAAGAACACATTAGAAAAATTATCCATTACGATCAAGTAGGCTTCATCCCAGAGATGCAGGGCTGGTTCAACATATGAAAATCTATCAATGTAATCCATCATATAAATAAACTGAAGGAAAAAAACCATATGGTCATCTCATTAGATGCTGAAAAAGCATTTGACAAAATTCAGCACCCTTTTATGATAAAGGTCTTGGAGAGATTAGGGATACAAGGGTCATTCCTAAATATAATAAAAGCTATTTACAGCAAGCCGACAGCTAACATCAAATTAAACGGAAAGAAACTCAAGGCTATCCCACTAAATTCAGGAACACGACAAGGCTGTCCACTCTCTCCTTATCTCTTCAATATAGTGCTTGAAGATCTAGCAATAGCAATAAGACAACATAAGGGAATCAAGGGGATTCAATTTGGAAAGGAAGAAGTTAAACTTTCATTATTTGCAGATGATATGATAGTGTACATAAGCGACCCCAAAAACTCCACTAAAGAACGCCTACAGCTGATAAACTCCTTCAGTAACGTGGCAGGTTACAAGATCAACTCCAAAAAATCAGTCGCCCTCCTATACACAAAGGATAAGGAAGCAGAGAGGGAAATCAGAGAAGTATCACCTTTCACAATAGCCACAAATAGCATAAGGTATCTGGGAGTATCTCTAACCAAGGAAGTGATGGATTTATTTGACAAGAACTTTAAGTCTTTGAAGAAAGAACATCTGATTTTTGACAAAGGAGCTAAAAGTATACAATGGAAGAAAGAAAGCATGTTCAACAAATGGTGCTGGCATAACAGGATGTCAACCTGTAGAAGAATGAAAATATATCCATATCTATCACCATGCACAAAACTCAAGTCCAAATGGATTAAAGATCTCAATATAAATCCGACCATACTGAACTTGATGGAAGAGAAAGTGGGAAGTAGACTGCAACACATGAGCACAGGAGACCACCCCCTATGTATAACCCCAGTAGCAGAGACAACAAGAGTAACAGTGAATAAATGGGACCTCCTGAAACTGAGAAGCTTCTGTAAAGCAAAGGACACTGTCATTAAGGAAAAAAAACATCCTACTGAATGGGAGAAGATCTTCACCAACCCCACATGAGAAAAAGGTCTGATCTCAAAAATATATAAAGGACTAGTACGCTTTTACAATAAATACCCTCTATAGAAAAAGCATAGTCATCAGGACCCACTACCACCAAAGACATAACAAGTGACAAAAATGGGGAGTCTTTAATTATAGTTGATGCATGAATATAAAATGTGTGATGGGTATTGAAATTTTGCTTTTTCACCAGAGAGTTATACAGTTTGTAGTTCATTGCCCTACATGCATATATCCCAGCTCCCTCAATGAATCATGGGACTATACAAGTTGCTAATTATCATATTTGCAAGAAAAAAAAAGCAAGGACAGTAAAAAAAGGGAAGGAATAATGGAATATGCAATCTGTAAAGCTGACATTTTCACATGTAAAGAAAAATGTTACATCCTTTTATACTTCATATTGCTACAGTATATGAATTAAAGCTTCTCATATATATGTGTGTGTGTGTGTGTGTGTGTACATATATTGGTGAGAACATTTTCTTACAGGTAATACCTAAGCATAGCATGAATCAGAATCATATTCGGAGTGCCAATGGAAAGAGATCACTCATCTGTGACTCAAGGTAAGACAAACTCAATAAAGAAATGACATCTGAATAATGACACTTATCAGAGCCAGCCAGCTGGTTACATGAGGTTTTTCCTTCTTATATCAAATGACTTGCGAGTTTTCTCATGGAACATGGACTACTGTAACACTGGACAGCACTGACTTAAGTAGTGATAAAATAGTAACTCAATGGTGAATGCCTGTACTTGATTGATGACTTTCTGGGTTTCTTTATTTCATTATTTCTGTAGGGCATAAAATATAAAAGACAGGCAATGTAGACAATATGACTCAGAATAAAAAATCCAAGTGCACAGTAGACATCTGAATGGGCCCATTAGCTGAAAATATTTTTGAAACAAAATAAAATTAAGGAATAAATGATAATTTGAAAACGTGTATCACCATAATACAAAGAGAATTTCTGCCAAGCTTTTCATTAATATATTACTGAATTTAAGGAAAAATTCTGTGACATTGCAATAAAACTAATGGAAATACATGCAATAGATTGATTCTGATTTGAGGACTTGATAATAAATTGGTTAAAATACATCAAATTCTCCTAAAATGCAGGCTCCATGGGGACTATTTAATTTTGCAATTAATATATTGATTTTCCTTAGACTTGGCTAAGTGACTAATACATAATAATATCTTAATAGATTGTTGTTGAGTTATGTAATATGGCAAAAAGGAAAATAGTAAGAGACATAATTGTAATGCTTCCAAAGAATACCATCCAAGTGGAATGAAGAGTTCTGGTGAAAATCATGAGAAAAAATGAGATCTAAGCATTAAAATGCAGGTAAATGGAGATTGAGATCCTTAGTAATCCAGCATCTATGGCAATGTCAACAGCACATATGTTTATGGGTGATACTGTCATTCTGAAGTGAAGAATTCTGTTAAAAGGTAAGGAGAAAACAATGTATTGCCACGAATTTGAGGTGAACAAGACTAGTTATTATTATCAGAATATGTTATCTAGTCTCTGGACAATCAGAAACTTCAAACACCTTGCAATGAAAACCCAGCAAAATAAGGAATGTCAAGATCATGTGCTGATGCTAACTGGATTGCTGACTCCACTCCAACCCACTAATAGAAGCCAGTTTCTGGAGACTGGGATACATGGATGAGTATCTTGATGTCATTTTAAAAGTCTACATCAATTTGGTTTGAGAAGCTTCAGAAATCAGTGTACTTCACAATTAAATCAAGGGTGTTGCTCTGCTAATTCTGGAACCAGGCGGATATCAAGTTGAAGTGGTGGCAGCTAATTGTTATCGATTGGTTTGTAACAGCATTAGTGAATTCCAGAGGGTCTGGCTATTAGTGGGGTATAAAACGAGCCGGTGACAACTGCAATTGGTTTTAGATAAAAAGGAATAAAAATGCAGAGGCAGTTGAAGAGATTTAAGATGCTTAAGAGCGCAGGAGCTCTTCCTGTGATTAAGTTTAACTACTCTCGGGGAAGGGAGATGGATGAGTCCATCTGATGGCTTGAAAAGGGTCCAAGTTGTCCTCTGAGTTCTTGCTTCCAAGTGCTAGAGATAGTCTGCAGTTAAGGCCTATACAATTGTGAGTGCACCCTTGGTATTCCTTTAAATGTGGTTGGTAGAGTGAAGAAGCAATATACAGCCTGGTTTTAGCCTGAATTAATTCAAATGTATGGAGTCTAGTACCTGTTGTGCAGGCATGTCAAGTACTTAGCCAAGAAACACAGCACTAAAATGCTTCCCATTGATTGGTATATCAATGAGAAAAATGTAGGATGTAAAGTGATGAGCTAAAATATTAATAAATGGTCATAATAATAAAATAAAAAGCATTGAGTTTTTAAAAATTTATTTTTTATTTTATATGTGTTATCAGGTATGTAAATGAGATATGTGCATACAGTGCCCAGAGGGAGTTATAGATACCCTGGAACTAGAGTTATAGGTGCTTATGAACTGTCATAGGGGTGCTGGGAACAGAAACAGATCTCCTACTATTGGCATTTGAGAGCAAAACTTATGTCTGTTGATTATGATAAATTCCTCACATCCATTTAACCCTGAAACCTCTTACAAAGGGAATTATGTCTTAAATGTTGCTAGTTGTCCTTACAGGGAAAAGGGACTTGTCCTCTGGCCAGTAGGATTTCTCAGTATAACTGGCACATACCATTTTCACTTACATCTATTTTTCACACATTATAAGCTTGCAGACAGACAAAAACACAAAATAATACTTTTTCTCTCCTCTTAGATAATCGTATGGCAACTCCAGAGTTACACAGAACAAAGCTATGTATAGTCTTACTCAGACAACCACAAAATTTGGTGAGCAGCCACATGGTTCATTACATTTGACTACAAGGAATGGTATACTTGTTAAAGTGACTAATAGGTTTTTTTTTTTTTTTGCATTCACTTAGTCTTGACTGAAGAATAGAGTAAACGTGTAGACTGTGGCTACAGATGAAACAGGGATGCATGTTAGAAGCACGCTGTCATCACTCTTCAGCAGTTCTGAGCTTGATTGTGTCTATTTCTTACAGTTTGTTTTGTTTGCTGCTTGTTTTGTTTTGTTCTGTTTGCCTTGAGTATTAGCTCAGAAAGAACCCTCATTACTCAAGAAGAAATAGCTGAGGTTTACATCTTTTTGCATAACAGAGGCAATGTGCCAACCAAAAAAAAAAAAACATATGCTATATGCAGACATTTCAGTCACTACATGTATTGTGATGGTAATGAATAATTAATTGTTTAAGGATGTTATGTCGCCTTAATTTGTGTTAGTGTTTTATGAAATATTGTAGAAATGGCAAATGGCTTTCAACCATTTTAGATTCCTCTGTTGAGAGTTCTCTGTTCCATTTTTTATTGTATTCTTTGTCCTTTTGATGACCAATTTCTTGAGTTCTTTGTATATTTTGGAGATCAGACCTAGTCTGATGTGGGGTTGTTGAAGATCTTTTCCCATTCTATAGGCTGCTGTTTTGTCTTGTTGACCATGTCCTTTGCTTTACAGAAGCTTTTCAGTTTTAGGAAGTCTCATTTATTAATTTGTTTCTCTCAGTTTCTGTGCTTCTGGTGTTATATTTAGAATTGGTCTCTTGTGCCAATGCATTCAAGTGTACTTTCCACTTTCTTTCCTATAAAGTTCAGTGTGACTGCCTTTATGTTTATGTCTTTGATCCATTTTGACTTGACTTTTGTGCATGGTGAGATATATGGATCTATTTTAATTTTTCTACATGTTGATATCCAGCTATGCCAACACCAATTGTTAAATATGCTTTGTTTTCCCATTTAATATTTTTTGTTTCTTTGTCAAAAATCAAGTGTTGAAAGACGCTTAAGGAAATAATCAACATATTATATTATATATTACTTATATCATATATAATATATTATAGATTACTTACAATCACACTTAAATCACAGATGACACTAAATAACACTTAAAATCATAAATATTGCATATGTGAATACATCAACTAATCTCAGTTTTAATATTTTTACAAATACAGTCATGTTATGGTCCTTGCTTTTTAGCATCCCTGGAATAACAAATATTATAATCTACAGTCATAGCTTCTGCATGATCTTGTTAAAGATCTTACTGTTCCTCTGTCCTATATCTCCTGATTGTGTTGGGCTATAGCTCTGTTCAGTAATATCTAGAGTGTTTACCTTTGAGCTTGTACTAGTCTAGTGAGGTTTGTTGGTTTCTATTTGATTGGTCTTCCCCATTTACTGCTTTCAGGAAGTTTTCCCAAATGTATAGCCATTAGTAAGGTATTATGTTTTAAACAACTTAAAGAAGAGATATATGTGTCCCAAAATCAATGTATGAAACAGATAAAAAGCAGGATTTATTGATGAAAACATACTTATTCTTATATTTATGATTTAGTAATTATATCCTGTGATGCTAATATGAAGTCAATGAATAAGCACAAGTACTTTACTACAAGGTCAATGGACCTGTGTGCACAAGTATAATGCCAGACACAATTAACATAACTGATGGGGGTCAGCATATATTATTCTTTATTGGGATCAGAATTTGTTTTACAGGACTGTTCAGATTAAAACATAAATTACTCCCTTGACACTGAACTAAATTACAAATCATGTGCTTATTTTAATTTTGCTGTCTAGTTTGGGAGATAATTTATTACTCATGGTAGTACCTAGTTCTTTAATGATACATGTGTCTGTCCCTAAGAATAAAGAAAGGTCAGGAGAGTGATTCTCCATTATGTAAATGTACATTTTCCCTAATCATTTAGTGGTTTGAGAGGTAACTAGTTTGTTTCTAGGTTCTGGCTATTATGAATAATGTTGCTATGAATATAGCTGAGCAAGTGTCCTTGTGGTATGATTGGGCATCCTTTGAATAGATGCCTAAGTAGTGTCACTGAGTCTTGAGGTAGACTAATTCCCAACTTTATGAGAAACAGCCATATTTATTTCCAAAAGTGACTGGAAAGGTTTGGATTCCCACCAGCAGTGGAGTTCCTTTTATGCCAAATCCTCTCCTTACATAAGTTATCATCAGTGTTTTGATCTTATCCATTCTGACAGGTACAAGATGGTATCTCAGAGGCTTTTTGATTTACATTTCCCTGATGACTAAGGATGTTGAGCAATTACATAAATGTGTTTTGGACATTTGAGATTCTTCTGTTGAGAATTCTCTGTTTAGAGCTGTACTTCATTTTAAATTGGATTATTTAGTATATTAATGTCTAGTGTGTGGAACTGGAAAAAGTCATTCTGAGTGAGGTAAC
This sequence comes from Arvicola amphibius, assembly GCF_903992535.2. Lineage (NCBI taxonomy): Eukaryota > Metazoa > Chordata > Mammalia > Rodentia > Cricetidae > Arvicola > Arvicola amphibius. The sequence continues at coordinate 72,644,248 of NC_052048.2, read as the reverse complement.
CCAGTTCCAGAAAGACAAGCACAATATGTATTCACTCATAAGTGGATACTAGATGTAAAACAAAGATATCCAGACTATAATCCACAGCTCCAGTGAAGCTCAGCAACAAGGAGGACCCTAAGAGGGAATCAGGATAGCCCTTGGAAGGGGAAATAGATAATATCTCCTGGGTAAACTGGAGAAAAGAGGAGAAAGGGTGTGTATGAAAACATGAGGGAATGGAATTGGCTAGTTAGGAAAGAAACAGAGTGGGAGAGCAATGAAAGAGAGATCTTGATAGAGAGAGCCACTATGGGGTTAAGGAGAAACCTTGTCCTAGGGAAATTCCCAGGAATCCACAAGGATGACCCTTGCTAAGACTCCTAGCAATAGTGGAAAGGGTACCTGAATGGACCTTCCCCTATAATCAGATTGGTGAATATCTTAACTGTCATTATAAAACCATTATCCAGTAACTGATGGAAGCAGATGCAAATATCCACAATCAAGGCTGTGCTCCTGGAGTCCAGGTGAAAAGAGGGAGGAGAGATTATATGAGCAAGGGGATGAGTAAAGATCCTAACAGGAAAATACACAGAGACAGCTGAACTGAGCTCATGGAAGGTACTCTGGACAGGCAGCTGGGCAGCCTGCATGGGACTGATCTAGGACTTTAGAGGGCACTTAGCAAAAATGTTTGTAGTCCATAATTCCCATCTTCCCAGGAGAATACTTGTTACCTGTACATTTGAATAACTTTTCCAGATGCTTCCCATATTTTTTTTAATCCCAGCGAAACACATCAGAAGCCTTAAAAACAATTTTAGTATCTCTTTTACACCCCACCAGGCAAACACCTGCCCAAACTTCATTTGCAAACATACACACACAATTCTCATTTGTGGCCAGAAAAATCAAAGTAAATTAGCTTCTATGACCTAAGATCAGCTCATCAGATTTTCATTCATATGTTCATATGTGAAAACTTTTCTCTCTCAGTAAGTCCTTTAATAATATATTTTATATCCATCTACTATTTGTCCACATCCACTGCTGCTGCCACCCTCCACGCCTGGCTCTTACACTGAAAGAACTTACCAAGAGCCCCTCTACTTGACTTAAACTACAGAATGAGAGTAACCATGTCATAGAAATAACACTCTGAAATATATTTGGTGGCATTTCTCCCTTAATGTTACCAAATGACTTCATTGTCTGGAACATGAAGATGACAATCCTTAGCTAGAGATTGGTCCCTTATAATTTTTGACAATATTTTCAGTTTGAAATTGCATTATTTCTTTCTACTAAGTTGCAAACATTGTGAGTAATTCATCACCTTTGGAATAAACAACTATCATATACAATTATGCTTCAGTTATGTTAACCTTCCATTTTCACAACCATATAAGAACTTTTGGGGCAGATGCACGTGGAACTACATAAAAGATTATTAGTAACAATTGCAGAAATAATACATGAATATTATGAAGTCTTACCTGCTAACAGAAAATGAATATTATTAATAACATTGAAGTTGTAAAATGATAAAGAGATACATTTCACTGAAATACAAAACAAAATTTCTATAGAGCATGTTAAGAATCAGAGTCCATGTGCACAGCTCCTATAGTGACCATTGTTACAGATGCAATTTACTACTTTGGACATATGTCTAAAACCATTTCTGGATTCTTTTCTGAATTTCTTCAAGTGTGTTACCTCATCACACAAACATATTAGGTAATTTATTATTTAGAAAAAATGTGTTTTTATAATTCATAAATTAACTGAATCAGAGATATTTCTATTATACTCTCATAGCAAATTATTGGAAAAATGTCTTAGTATGCAAAATTAAACACTAAAAATTTCAGAACTTATGAGAATAACACTAGAAATAGGATAAGAAGACCAATCAACAATAGGACTGTGTTGTTAATATAGTAACATTAAAAATAGCACATACTCAAAATAGTATGACATATAAATATTACACTGACTATCAGAACACAGACTTTTATTAAAATAAAAGTGTTATATCCAGATGAATTGTTAGCTAAAGCAATCCCATAGAAATCCCCCAAATAACACAGGCTATTTCCAAGACAATAATTGTTCTCCACAAATGTCAGCAAATCCCCATTGCTGAAGACAATACCCTCACAACTCATTGAACATGGAGAAGGTGAGCTGGTGTCTAGTTAAATCCTTCATACTCACATTATAATGTCTTTATTTTGGGAAGGTATTCTGCAGGTTATCAAAAGAGAAACCTAAAGACTATCTAGCCACAAAACCTTTGATCTTTAATTTATCTGTTTTACCTACAAAATATAATAGGGCAATGGGGCACAAAGCTTGTGGGCATAAAGAACCAATGTCAGATTTGACTTAAAGCACACTCTGATGAAGGACTCTCATTGGTTAATAAAGAAAGTGCCTTGGCTTTTTGATAGGGCAGGATTTAGGTGGGTGGAGTACACAGAACGGGATGCTGAGAGTGAGGCAGATGCCTCAGGCAATCGTCATGCCTCTCCTCTCTGGGCAGTCACCATGATTCTCCAATGTGAGACAGTCACCATGAAGCCAACCACCAGGTCAGACATGCTGAAACTTTCTCTGTAAGCCACCACCTTGTGGTGCTACACAGATTACTAAATATAGGTTAAAGCAAGAGAGAGTTAGCCAGTAAGAGGCTAGAATTAATGGGCCAGGCAGTGTTTAAAAGTACTGTTATTTTTGGGCATAAGGTAGCCAGGTGGCCGAAGGCCGGGCAGGATGAAAACCAGGCCTGCCCGCAGCTCATCACTACAGAATAGCACCCAGATGGGGATAACTGAATCCACAGAAAGCTTGAGAAAGCTTGGGAAAGAATAGAGTAAAGCATGTTTTCTTGGTAGCAACAATTTCTCGGGTCTGGCTCTGCTTGCTAGAGGCAAGCAAGTGCTCTCATCTAAGAGAGGCTTCCTGACTCAGCTTTAGCTGCAAAACCCTGCAGCTCTTTTAAGAAGTCCTGCCACGAAACACTTAAACGATGTTGATGAAAAGCTGAATGCATGCTTTTTGGTTTTTAGCCACACCAGGAAAAAAGTTGTGCTGTTTTAAAATGCTGGCTTTCTGGGCCGTCCTGCCAGGGCAAACTCTCTTTCAGGCAGGCAGTCTGAATGAGTGTGGAGCACTCATTCTGTGAGCAGAATGCTGCAGCTTGCTTGCTGGCAGGGACCTTGAAACGCCATAGACTTGTGGCAATAACGGCTACAGCCAGTACCTCAGCCATGAGGCTGGAAAGCTAAGGAATGGGCTAGATCCAGCCGCCAAAGTCACGGCTTTAGTCCTACCGATATTGTTTCATAAATTAAAGACTCATGTGCTCACAAAAAGAGAGATATACAGTAAAAGAAAGATTCAAAGTCGAAGAAAATGTCTAAATGCTTTACTATGTGTTAAAAATATATGCAGGCTAAAGGTTAAAGTTCCTAAAAGTAAAAAAGAAAAAAAGGAATTAGTTGGGTGTGGTAGTGCACACCTTTAATCCCAACGCTTGGGAGGTAGAAGTAGATTGACCTCTGTGACTAAAGGTGTGGTAGCACACACCTTTAATCCCAATGCCTGGGAGGTAGAGACAGCAAGATCTCTGAGTTCAAGGACAGCCTCTTCTACCGAGTTATTCCAGGACAAAGATATACAGAGAACCTATCTCAAAAAATAAAACTAAAAATAAATGAAATAGAGGTTAAAAAAAGCTGCACAAAGATGGAAAATACACACAGAATCTTGATACTTTATGCTGTTATGCTCTCTTTGAATTATTTGAATGCTGAGGAAGGAGCAACAGCTGCTAAAAGGTATTTGTTTATAAATGCTGCTAAACTATTCCAGAATAGATATTTTGAAAATACCTTGACTTTAAAATTTGGATCTAAGGACATGATGCTTTGGCCCAGTCTCGCCCAACCCTCAAGTTCCCAATTTTTGCCTGGCGATCGTGTCTACTTCCAATATCCAGGAGGATTACTATATCTTTTTTTGGGAGTTCACCTTCTTATTATCTTCTCAAGGATCCCAAATTTATAGGCTCGATGTCCTTTAATTATGGCTAGAACCGATTATGAGTGAGTACATCCCATGTTCATCTTTTTGGGTCTGGGTTACCTCACTCAGAATAGTGTTTTCTATTTCCATCCATTTGCCTGCAAAATTCATCTTACACCTGTCAGATTGGCTAAAATCCAAAACACCAATAATAACATTTGCTGGAGAGGTTGTGGGGTAAAGGGTACACTCATCCATTGCTGGTGGGAATGCACACTTGTGCAACCACTTTGGAAAGCAGTGTGGCGGTTTCTCAGGAAATTTGGGATCAACCTACCCCAGGACCCAGCAATTCCACTATTGGGAATCTACCCAAGAGATGCCCAATCATACTACAAAAGCATATGCTCATCTATGTTCATAGCAGCATTATTTGTAATAGCCAGATCCTGGAGACATGATGCTTTGGAAAGAAGTTTTTTCTTTTGTTTTTACAGAGGATGAAACCCTGTGGATTGCTTCTATCCTAATATGGTATGATAGACCATGCCCTCCTGAAAGGTTGCTGTGAACACCCTCAAAATATTTCTTTGCTCAACTGCTGACTGAGATGTATCTAGCACACAAGTTATATACCAAGAAAGTCCTAATAATTAACAGTGCCCCTATACAGCAGGAAGAAGTTTGGAGAGATAACTACATCCATATTCCCAAAATTGTTTATAAATGTTCTTTTACATTTAAAGGGGGATATGATATAGATATGAATAATTTGCATTAGTATGGATTTTAAGGTCAATTTTGCTATATGTATATGTATTTCTGATCTTGATTAAGGTATTGTGATTGTGTAGTTCATTTAAAAATGTAATGTATAATTAGGAAATATAGGTTGTTAATGCATAATCATCAATAATAGTTGAGCTTGTAGTCATGTTAGTTAGATTTTCTAGATATATAGAAATATATTTCAGTTAGATAGGCATTCCTAATATCTTTCAAAGGCTACAGAATATGGCATTTTAAATGTATTAATAATTTGGGATTGTTCATGACAGTGAGACATGTCTGCTCCTGGCAGCACCAATCTACTTTGAGAGGAAGATGGGCATCGAAGAGGCTCCTTATTGAATTTGATAGCCATTTGGGTAAGAAACTGCTCTTGCCTGGACTGATGCATAAACTGGACACAGAGAATCCTCAGAGAGAGGACTGCTGAACTTGCCTAAAGGTGAGATGGTCTTTCGGAATTCCTGGTTCATGAAAGAGCCTGTGAGACATTCTGCAGGATACAGCAGATAGTGATTGAACTGTCTTTGAACTGTCTTTTTTTGTGTTTAAAAGAATACAGTTTGTGTGTTGTTATTTTGGGGCATAAGCTAGCCAGGTGGCTGGGAGCCAGGTGGGAAGAAAAGCAGGCCTACCCGCAGCTCATCACTACAACACTCCATGAGATGAAACTTATACAAAATCAAGGAACAAAGACTGGATTGTTGCAGTATAATCTTTTTATATGTTGAGAAGATGTGTCTCTTTGAAGGATCTTCTGATATTTTTAATAAAGAACTGAATGTCCAAAGGTAAGCTGCAGAAGATATGCAGGAGTTCCGGGGAGAGATAGGAACACTGGGAAGAATTTGAGAGGTGAAGATTTCATCAGCCAGAAATGGAAGAAGTGGAATGTCACTGAGCAGAGGTAACAATCAAATCAGAAAGACATAGCTTAAAATAAATGCATTAATTTAAGTTATGAGTTAGTTGGAAACAAACCTTAACTGAGGCCAATCATTGATAAGTATGCATGCCATTATTTGGAATTGATGGTCCAAAGAAAGTCTGCCTATACTAGATAGTCCTAGCATAAAACCAAACACTATTGTTCTTAATAAAAAAACAAAAAGAAGCAGCAATGAAATTACTCCTAATGGCAGTCTGCTATACTCATTATTCAATATTTTATTCAGCCATAATCAGAGAAGCTTTCTCCTGTAGCAGATGGGAACCAAGTTCCACAGGAAAATATTACACACACACACACACAGAGAGAGAGAGAGAGAAAGAGAGAGAGAGAGAGAGAGAGAGAGAGAGAGAGAGAGAGAGAGAGAGAGAGAGAGAGAGAGAGAGATTGGAACACACATATATAAAAGGGGTGTCTCCATTAAATCCCTCACCTCAGAGCTAAGAAGACGAGACAAAAAGAGTATAAGAGCCATAGATGATGAAGGACACCAGGAAAATAAGGCCCTCTAAAGTAACTGAGCAAAACCTTTATGAAGTCACAGAGACTGAAGCTGTAAGCAATGAGGTGACAGAATCTAAGTTGTGTACTTTGCACATGTTTTATAACTTTTAGTTTAGTATTTTTTATGGAACTCCTGAAGATATCAATGAAGGTATCTCTGATTCCCATGCCTGTTCTTGGAACTCTTTTCCTTTTGTTGGTTTGCCTTTCCAAGCTTTTGTGTGATTATTTTTATCTTATTATATTTCCCATTGTTAATAATTTAAATAAATTTTATTACAGAAAACAAAAGTGTAATGAAAAGATTTTGAAGTTACTTAGCACTAAAGATAACATTAAACAATAACTATATAAAGACAATAAGATCATCTTTGTACTTATCTAAAGCTGAGCAAGAGGCAGATAGACAAGGTGGTTTGGGGTAAATGCTCTACTGTGTACAACACTAATCGATGGGTGTATTTGGTTCCTTGCACTTCCAGTTCAGGTGCTCTTACATGTGTCAACTTTTTACAGAGAAAACTGACATACAAGGAGTGTGGGTATTCATATCCTTTGACATTTTCTATCTGTTTGATATCATTCACTTTTTTGCATATTATACATGAGAAGCAAGCAATCAGAAAAAATGTAGTAGTGTTTAGCATATTCAAATAATCAAATTCTGTTTTAGATGGTTTACCATGTTCTGAAAAAGTGGTGGGTACTTTCTGGCAACAATATTTTTAAAAAGACAACTTACACTTACTTTTGATAGTGTCATACTCTTGGTCTCAAAAAATCCTGGGAGATTTTATAAAGGTTTTGTGTGTGTGTGTGTGTGTGTGTGTGTGTGTGTGTGTGTGTGTCTATCTGTCTGTGTGTGTGTGACAAGTAAAACAGCCAAGAGAACAGTCATGATTGTAATACAAGACAAACTAGTAGAACATACATAGTTTTTATCTGTGAAAGTCTAGGTAAATATTATATATAATGCAATATTCTCAATATAATTTCCATGAAACCTTTACTTTTGTAGCTGTTGCCTATGGAACAGAGGAACATCATAAAAGTTTGTATCACTCTAATTACTTTGGCAAGAAAAAAAAAGAATGATGCCCTGGTGTTCTTAAACTAGCATAGTGAAGGGATAAAATGGTTATACATAACTGAATGATGACTACAGATTAAAACTTATTTCCACATTTATTTGTCTTTTCATTGGAAGGTTAGTAGAAGTTGTCCTGTTAAATTTTTGGATGTCACAAAAGGAAGTTATGTTTGAAACTGAAAAGTAAAAATAAATTTTCCTCAAAGGAAACCTTATTTTTAGTTAATTGATGATGAGATAGGAACCTCTAAAGTTTCTTTTCCCAAGCGGAGTAAGGAGTTGGACTGAGTAGTTGACGGGCTTCACTGAAACACCCACAATGATGGTCACCTCACAGTATGGACCTTGCTGTTTTAGGCCACTCTAGTGCTCAGACAGCATATGGGAAAAATGGAGTTAGGGACCAGTAAATTTGCCTGGGTTGGGTTTCCATGTAAAGGAATAAATGGGTTAGTGGAGGGTTTTGATGCTATGGTCAGATTTGTAAATGCTAACATATTTCCATGTGAGGCGCATCATCACTTTCAGTTATTATGAATATGTACATTTTAGCATTAACTGCCCCGACTTTACTGGGAAGCGTTAGTGACATATCTTATGTGGATTGAGAAAATGGCTCTAACTACTGTGAGACGCCTGCATAAAACCAGTCACTAAGTATTCAGAAAGAGAGAAGGGAAGGAAAGGAGGGAGGGAAAGAGGCATCAAGGGAGGGAAAGTAGGAAAGAGAGAGCTTATTTAAGTGTCATGGGTGATGAATCCTGGTACAAAGGATACACAAACACACATGCGTGTGTGTGTATATGTGTATGTTTGTGTGTATATGCATATATATGATATGCACACATAACTCTGTGAGTGCCTCTTTCAACATTAAGATTAAAAGAAATCAAGCCAGCCTGGTTCCTTAATTAGTAACTTGAATTGTGTTCTATGCAGCTCTTTAGATGAAACTCACAGGGCATGACTGTGTGACATTCATTGTATATATTTTCAATCACCAAACCTCTACATAAACTAAATTGTTGCTATCAATTAGACAGTACAGTTTAAGAAAAATCATTGTCATACTAATCCGCAGGTAAAAGTGCCCAGTAGGATGGGATATTTCCATGTGATAAACACACTACATTACAGGCAGTGGGGGATCTCCCCGCACCCATTCACACCATGCCAGATATCAGTGAAAAATGACAGGAGCAAATATGTAAAGGTACAGCAAAAGCAAAAGCCATCTGGAGTCTCTTGTCTCTGAACATTTTCTATCCAAGATTCATTCATCATGGATTTATCTCCTGGTGGGCTGACATTTCAGTTTCAATTGCCAACTGCTTCTCCTTTGACATGGCCACATACAACTAGTTTTAAAGTTGTAGCATCCAGTGACTTTCTTAAAGAACTGTCAGTGCTGGTGAAGTATAATATAAAATATCAAGGAATGAATTGTTATACTCTCATTTTAATCTAAAATTAAATTTACTTAGAAACAAACATATTTGGAAATAAGGCTTCTTTGGCCAAGTGTTTAATTTCTTTCCCATATAGAAACAAGAAATATTACCAACTTATTAATAAGTGAATATTGACTGTCTTCAGGCATTATACATGTTTCTTTGTCCACAGTGGTTAAAAGCATGCATGTACACATACAAACATAAAAGCATATATATATATGTATATATATATATATATATATGTTCACACACAAATACACATATATGTCTATGCTTATATATAAATGTTAAATGTAAGCTCAAAGACTGATCTTCCAACTGATTCTGCAGCTCTCTTCTTTCACAAATGTTAAATTTTTAATAATTCTCATTTTTTCCTATCCATAATCTAAAAGCAAGAATTTTTTGAAAGTATGAATAATTCAGCTGACAATGCTGTATAAATTTCATATTAAACCTGCCCAGGAACCCCAAACAATACATACTTTCCAGGTAATACACTATTATTTCTTGAAAGTTAAACTGTAACCAGAGACTGCAAAGTCATTGGCTGAAACAGCTTTATTCATTATCCAATAAACCCACACATATATAGAAGGACATCCCACATCATTAAACTCTCAGAATATATAATTTAAAATTAATATCTTTAGTACAATAGAAAATAATCCCATTAACATTTGTTGAATGCATTTGAACAGATGTTTGTGGACTCATCTGCTCAAACCTTTCATGTTAAAATGAAATGATATTTTTAAGCTACTGAAAAGAACTAGATGATAGGTAAGCATGATTTCTTTGGGGACATTGAAGATAGCATGTTAATGCTTACACTCATTTAATTACTCTCCTATATCCTAGATCATTCCAGATTCAATCTAAAAGACATTTTCCCTAATCATTGCAAAGTTGTCCATGTCTCTTGAGTAATGCCACCTCTATCACTATCTAAATGAAGATGTATCTTTTTATGGATCGCATATTTTACATTACTTTCTTTTTTAAAATTTTATTTTACTTAACATTTTTTAAAAATTTATTTTACATAGCAACCACAGTTTTCCCTCCCTTGTTTCCTCCCATGCCCTCCTCTGATTCCTATCTATCTCCTCCCCATCAACTCCTCAAGCTGAGGTAGGACCTAACACCTCCCCTTGCTTAAAGGCTGGGCTAGGTAATTCAGCATGGGGAACAGGCTCCCAAAAGACACTTGAGCACCAGAAACAGAACATGATCTTACTATTAGAAGCCTTACAAGCAGACCAAGCAACACAACTGCCTATACATGCAGGGGCCTCGTTCAGTCCCATGCAGGTTCCCTCAATGTTGACTCGGATACCTTGTAATTCCAGGAGTTCAGATCATCAGATTCTGTGGGTTACTCTGTTTTGACCTTAATACCCCTGGCTCATACAATCCCTCTTCCTTTTCTTCAGGAGGACTCCCAGAACTCAGCCCAGTGTTTGCGTGTGAATCTCTACATCTGTATCCATCAGTTAACAATAAAGTCTCTCTAATGGCAATCAGGGTAGTCACCAATTTGATTACAGTAAATGGCCAGTTCAGGCACCTTCTCTGCTTTCGCTAGGCCTCTTAGCTGGAATCATCCTTGTGGATACCTGGGAGTTTCCCTGGCACCAGGTTTTACCCTAACCCCTATATTGCCCCCCCATTAAGATGAAGATGTCTCTTTCTTTACTCTGCCCCTCTGTGCTCTCCCAACCTGCCTCCCATGCCCAGACTGCACATTTGAGGTTCTTCTTTTGAGAATTCCCCATTATAGATCAGTACCCCATGTTTAAACTGGATTACTTGGTATTTAGATGTCTAGTTTTATGACTTAGCTATGTATTTTGGAGATTATCCCTCTGTTAAACTTGGAGTTGATGAAGATCTTTTCCCATTATGTAGGGTACAGATTTGTTTTAGTGACAGACAGTATTCTTTGCCTTGCAGAAGCTTTTCACTTTCAGAGAATCCCATTTATAAATTACTGATCACAGTGTCAGTGCTACTGGTGTTATATTCAGGAAATAGTTTCCTGTCATAAAGTGTTTAAAGCCAGTTTCTATTTTCTGTTTTTTCAGGTTCAGTGTAACTGGATTTATGTTGAGATCTTTGATCCACTTGGACTTGAGTTCAAAATCAGGTGTTTAAGGTATGTGGATTTACATCAAAGTCTTTGATTTTTTTTCCTTGATCCATGTGC